>NW_027675323.1:1017500-1057500 GCF_965601325.2 Salmo salar | reverse complement strand
TTTCCCCTCGTTCCCTCCTTCCTTCCCTCCCTCTCTGCCTCCTTTCTTCCCTCTCTGCCTCCTTTCTTGAAATAATCAATGAATCAGACATGACTGAAAAAATGGAGTTCAAGCTTTTACACTTTCAAGTTGTGTCAAGTCAGTGATGTCACAAAGAACAAGGAGAGTAAGAAGGAAAGAAGGAAGGAAGGAAGGAAGGGTGCTTCTTTATAGTGCTGGGGTGTGACCCCGGTGTTCATCTTGCTGTCCGGAGAGAAACTGAACCCATCTCAGAGGATAAGTCCCAAATGGCACCCTACTCCCTATATAGCTATAGGGAGTAGGGTGCCTATATAGCTAATATATATATATTGTTCCACTGGATATCATAAGGTGAATGCACCATTTTGTAAGTCGCTCTGGATAAGAGCGTCTGCTAAATGACTTAAATGTAAATGTAAATAGCGCACCACTTTTGATCAGATCCCCATGGGCCCTGGACACAAGTAGTGCACTATATGAAGGGAATAGGGTGCCCTTTTGGGACGTAAACATGGTAACACACACAGCCGGCCCACTTCTCCCTCCCCCATCTCCTCACCCACCCCGCTTAATAAAACCCAACATCAAAAAACAGGGAGAGAAAAATTCTAGATTAAGAGAGAAATGAATCAAAGAGAAAGAAGTCTGTCCATCCTCTCGTTCGCCCGGCCCTCCCTCTCGCACGTTAGAAGGTGTTCACATCTTCTTTCTCCATTAAACCCTCTTTTTATTCTTTATGTTCAGGTAATAGTTCTCAGTCCTCCCCTCCTCCCTCCGGTTTCATTTCAGAATACAAGAGGAGTTCAAATATCTGTTTATCCATAGGTATCCGGTTTCACCATTGCCCACGGCAACAACCAATCATCAACGATAAACGGGCAGTTAGACACAAAAAACGCATCTGAAATTGCAAAAAGTGGAAGTTGTACTCCCGGTCCCCACCGCTAAGGGGGGGGGGGGGGGCTTCTCCTTATTACTGTACCTCACCTCAGTCTCCTTCAAGTCTCTGGAGCTCACATCCTGGTCTGGGGTCTCTAATCAGAGGGAGGGAGGGCTACTCCTTATTACTGTACCTCACCTCAGTCTCCTTCAAGTCTCTGGAGCTCACATCCTGGTCTGGGGTCTCTAATCAGAGGGAGGGAGGGCTACTCCTTATTACTGTACCTCACCTCAGTCTCCTTCAAGTCTCTGGAGCTCACATCCTGGTCTGGGGTCTCTAATCAGAGGGAGGGAGGGCTACTCCTTATTACTGTACCTCACCTCAGTCTCCTTCAAGTCTCTGGAGCTCACATCCTGGTCTGGGGTCTCTAATCAGAGGGAGGGAGGGAGGGCTACTCCTTATTACTGTACCTCACCTCAGTCTCCTTCAAGTCTCTGGAGCTCACATCCTGGTCTGGGGTCTCTAATCAGAGGGAGGGAGGGAGGGCATCTCCTTATTACTGTACCTCACCTCAGTCTCCTTCAAGTCTCTGGAGCTCACATCCTGGTCTGGGGTCTCTAATCAGAGGGAGGGAGGGAGGGCTACTCCTTATTACTGTACCTCACCTCAGTCTCCTTCAAGTCTCTGGAGCTCACATCCTGGTCTGGGGTCTCTAATCAGAGGGAGGGAGGGAGGGCTACTCCTTATTACTGTACCTCACCTCAGTCTCCTTCAAGTCTCTGGAGCTCACATCCTGGTCTGGGGTCTCTAATCAGAGGGAGGGAGGGCATCTCCTTATTACTGTACCTCACCTCAGTCTCCTTCAAGTCTCTGGAGCTCACATCCTGGTCTGGGGTCTCTAATCAGAGGGAGGGAGGGCATCTCCTTATTACTGTACCTCACCTCAGTCTCCTTCAAGTCTCTGGAGCTCACATCCTGGTCTGGGGTCTCTAATCAGAGGGAGGGAGGGAGGGCTACTCCTTATTACTGTACCTCACCTCAGTCTCCTTCAAGTCTCTGGAGCTCACATCCTGGTCTGGGGTCTCTAATCAGAGGGAGGGAGGGAGGGCTACTCCTTATTACTGTACCTCACCTCAGTCTCCTTCAAGTCTCTGGAGCTCACATCCTGGTCTGGGGTCTCTAATCAGAGGGAGGGAGGGCATCTCCTTATTACTGTACCTCACCTCAGTCTCCTTCAAGTCTCTGGAGCTCACATCCTGGTCTGGGGTCTCTAATCAGAGGGAGGGAGGGAGGGCTACTCCTTATTACTGTACCTCACCTCAGTCTCCTTCAAGTCTCTGGAGCTCACATCCTGGTCTGGGGTCTCTAATCAGAGGGAGGGAGGGAGGGCATCTCCTTATTACTGTACCTCACCTCAGTCTCCTTCAAGTCTCTGGAGCTCACATCCTGGTCTGGGGTCTCTAATCAGAGGGAGGGAGGGAGGGCTACTCCTTATTACTGTACCTCACCTCAGTCTCCTTCAAGTCTCTGGAGCTCACATCCTGGTCTGGGGTCTCTAATCAGAGGGAGGGAGGGAGGGCTACTCCTTATTACTGTACCTCACCTCAGTCTCCTTCAAGTCTCTGGAGCTCACATCCTGGTCTGGGGTCTCTAATCAGAGGGAGGGAGGGAGGGCATCTCCTTATTACTGTACCTCACCTCAGTCTCCTTCAAGTCTCTGGAGCTCACATCCTGGTCTGGGGTCTCTAATCAGAGGGAGGGAGGGAGGGCATCTCCTTATTACTGTACCTCACCTCAGTCTCCTTCAAGTCTCTGGAGCTCACATCCTGGTCTGGGGTCTCTAATCAGAGGGAGGGAGGGCATCTCCTTATTACTGTACCTCACCTCAGTCTCCTTCAAGTCTCTGGAGCTCACATCCTGGTCTGGGGTCTCTAATCAGAGGGAGGGAGGGAGGGCTACTCCTTATTACTGTACCTCACCTCAGTCTCCTTCAAGTCTCTGGAGCTCACATCCTGGTCTGGGGTCTCTAATCAGAGGGAGGGAGGGAGGGCTACTCCTTATTACTGTACCTCACCTCAGTCTCCTTCAAGTCTCTGGAGCTCACATCCTGGTCTGGGGTCTCTAATCAGAGGGAGGGAGGGCATCTCCTTATTACTGTACCTCACCTCAGTCTCCTTCAAGTCTCTGGAGCTCACATCCTGGTCTGGGGTCTCTAATCAGAGGGAGGGAGGGAGGGCTACTCCTTATTACTGTACCTCACCTCAGTCTCCTTCAAGTCTCTGGAGCTCACATCCTGGTCTGGGGTCTCTAATCAGAGGGAGGGAGGGCTACTCCTTATTACTGTACCTCACCTCAGTCTCCTTCAAGTCTCTGGAGCTCACATCCTGGTCTGGGGTCTCTAATCAGAGGGAGGGAGGGCATCTCCTTATTACTGTACCTCACCTCAGTCTCCTTCAAGTCTCTGGAGCTCACATCCTGGTCTGGGGTCTCTAATCAGAGGGAGGGAGGGCATCTCCTTATTACTGTACCTCACCTCAGTCTCCTTCAAGTCTCTGGAGCTCACATCCTGGTCTGGGGTCTCTAATCAGAGGGAGGGAGGGAGGGCTACTCCTTATTACTGTACCTCACCTCAGTCTCCTTCAAGTCTCTGGAGCTCACATCCTGGTCTGGGGTCTCTAATCAGAGGGAGGGAGGGCATCTCCTTATTACTGTACCTCACCTCAGTCTCCTTCAAGTCTCTGGAGCTCACATCCTGGTCTGGGGTCTCTAATCAGAGGGAGGGAGGGCATCTCCTTATTACTGTACCTCACCTCAGTCTCCTTCAAGTCTCTGGAGCTCACATCCTGGTCTGGGGTCTCTAATCAGAGGGAGGGAGGGAGGGCATCTCCTTATTACTGTACCTCACCTCAGTCTCCTTCAAGTC
Organism: Salmo salar; assembly: GCF_965601325.2. NCBI lineage: Eukaryota > Metazoa > Chordata > Actinopteri > Salmoniformes > Salmonidae > Salmo > Salmo salar. Next base: position 1,053,676 of record NW_027675323.1, on the reverse strand, counting down.
TCTGGAGCTCACATCCTGGTCTGGGGTCTCTAATCAGAGGGAGGGAGGGAGGGCTACTCCTTATTACTGTACCTCACCTCAGTCTCCTTCAAGTCTCTGGAGCTCACATCCTGGTCTGGGGTCTCTAATCAGAGGGAGGGAGGGCTACTCCTTATTACTGTACCTCACCTCAGTCTCCTTCAAGTCTCTGGAGCTCACATCCTGGTCTGGGGTCTCTAATCAGAGGGAGGGAGGGCATCTCCTTATTACTGTACCTCACCTCAGTCTCCTTCAAGTCTCTGGAGCTCACATCCTGGTCTGGGGTCTCTAATCAGAGGGAGGGAGGGAGGGCATCTCCTTATTACTGTACCTCACCTCAGTCTCCTTCAAGTCTCTGGAGCTCACATCCTGGTCTGGGGTCTCTAATCAGAGGGAGGGAGGGAGGGCATCTCCTTATTACTGTACCTCACCTCAGTCTCCTTCAAGTCTCTGGAGCTCACATCCTGGTCTGGGGTCTCTAATCAGAGGGAGGGAGGGCATCTCCTTATTACTGTACCTCACCTCAGTCTCCTTCAAGTCTCTGGAGCTCACATCCTGGTCTGGGGTCTCTAATCAGAGGGAGGGAGGGCATCTCCTTATTACTGTACCTCACCTCAGTCTCCTTCAAGTCTCTGGAGCTCACATCCTGGTCTGGGGTCTCTAATCAGAGGGAGGGAGGGAGGGCTACTCCTTATTACTGTACCTCACCTCAGTCTCCTTCAAGTCTCTGGAGCTCACATCCTGGTCTGGAGTCTCTAATCAGAGGGAGGGAGGGAGGGCATCTCCTTATTACTGTACCTCACCTCAGTCTCCTTCAAGTCTCTGGAGCTCACATCCTGGTCTGGGGTCTCTAATCAGAGGGAGGGAGGGAGGGCATCTCCTTATTACTGTACCTCACCTCAGTCTCCTTCAAGTCTCTGGAGCTCACATCCTGGTCTGGGGTCTCTAATCAGAGGGAGGGAGGGAGGGCATCTCCTTATTACTGTACCTCACCTCAGTCTCCTTCAAGTCTCTGGAGCTCACATCCTGGTCTGGGGTCTCTAATCAGAGGGAGGGAGGGAGGGCTACTCCTTATTACTGTACCTCACCTCAGTCTCCTTCAAGTCTCTGGAGCTCACATCCTGGTCTGGGGTCTCTAATCAGAGGGAGGGAGGGAGGGCTACTCCTTATTACTGTACCTCACCTCAGTCTCCTTCAAGTCTCTGGAGCTCACATCCTGGTCTGGGGTCTCTAATCAGAGGGAGGGAGGGAGGGCTACTCCTTATTACTGTACCTCACCTCAGTCTCCTTCAAGTCTCTGGAGCTCACATCCTGGTCTGGGGTCTCTAATCAGAGGGAGGGAGGGCTACTCCTTATTACTGTACCTCACCTCAGTCTCCTTCAAGTCTCTGGAGCTCACATCCTGGTCTGGGGTCTCTAATCAGAGGGAGGGAGGGAGGGCTACTCCTTATTACTGTACCTCACCTCAGTCTCCTTCAAGTCTCTGGAGCTCACATCCTGGTCTGGGGTCTCTAATCAGAGGGAGGGAGGGCATCTCCTTATTACTGTACCTCACCTCAGTCTCCTTCAAGTCTCTGGAGCTCACATCCTGGTCTGGGGTCTCTAATCAGAGGGAGGGAGGGAGGGCTACTCCTTATTACTGTACCTCACCTCAGTCTCCTTCAAGTCTCTGGAGCTCACATCCTGGTCTGGGGTCTCTAATCAGAGGGAGGGAGGGCTACTCCTTATTACTGTACCTCACCTCAGTCTCCTTCAAGTCTCTGGAGCTCACATCCTGGTCTGGGGTCTCTAATCAGAGGGAGGGAGGGAGGGCTACTCCTTATTACTGTACCTCACCTCAGTCTCCTTCAAGTCTCTGGAGCTCACATCCTGGTCTGGGGTCTCTAATCAGAGGGAGGGAGGGCTACTCCTTATTACTGTACCTCACCTCAGTCTCCTTCAAGTCTCTGGAGCTCACATCCTGGTCTGGGGTCTCTAATCAGAGGGAGGGAGGGAGGGCATCTCCTTATTACTGTACCTCACCTCAGTCTCCTTCAAGTCTCTGGAGCTCACATCCTGGTCTGGGGTCTCTAATCAGAGGGAGGGAGGGCTACTCCTTATTACTGTACCTCACCTCAGTCTCCTTCAAGTCTCTGGAGCTCACATCCTGGTCTGGGGTCTCTAATCAGAGGGAGGGAGGGAGGGCTACTCCTTATTACTGTACCTCACCTCAGTCTCCTTCAAGTCTCTGGAGCTCACATCCTGGTCTGGGGTCTCTAATCAGAGGGAGGGAGGGAGGGCTACTCCTTATTACTGTACCTCACCTCAGTCTCCTTCAAGTCTCTGGAGCTCACATCCTGGTCGGGGGCTCTAATCAGAGGGAGGGAGGGAGGGCTACTCCTTATTACTGTACCTCACCTCAGTCTCCTTCAAGTCTCTGGAGCTCACATCCTGGTCTGGGGTCTCTAATCAGAGGGAGGGAGGGCATCTCCTTATTACTGTACCTCACCTCAGTCTCCTTCAAGTCTCTGGAGCTCACATCCTGGTCTGGGGTCTCTAATCAGAGGGAGGGAGGGAGGGCATCTCCTTATTACTGTACCTCACCTCAGTCTCCTTCAAGTCTCTGGAGCTCACATCCTGGTCTGGGGTCTCTAATCAGAGGGAGGGAGGGAGGGCTACTCCTTATTACTGTACCTCACCTCAGTCTCCTTCAAGTCTCTGGAGCTCACATCCTGGTCTGGGGTCTCTAATCAGAGGGAGGGAGGGAGGGCTACTCCTTATTACTGTACCTCACCTCAGTCTCCTTCAAGTCTCTGGAGCTCACATCCTGGTCTGGGGTCTCTAATCAGAGGGAGGGAGGGAGGGCTACTCCTTATTACTGTACCTCACCTCAGTCTCCTTCAAGTCTCTGGAGCTCACATCCTGGTCTGGGGTCTCTAATCAGAGGGAGGGAGGGCATCTCCTTATTACTGTACCTCACCTCAGTCTCCTTCAAGTCTCTGGAGCTCACATCCTGGTCTGGGGTCTCTAATCAGAGGGAGGGAGGGAGGGCTACTCCTTATTACTGTACCTCACCTCAGTCTCCTTCAAGTCTCTGGAGCTCACATCCTGGTCTGGGGTCTCTAATCAGACGGAGGGAGGGAGGGCTACTCCTTATTACTGTACCTCACCTCAGTCTCCTTCAAGTCTCTGGAGCTCACATCCTGGTCTGGGGTCTCTAATCAGAGGGAGGGAGGGCTACTCCTTATTACTGTACCTCACCTCAGTCTCCTTCAAGTCTCTGGAGCTCACATCCTGGTCTGGGGTCTCTAATCAGAGGGAGGGAGGGCTACTCCTTATTACTGTACCTCACCTCAGTCTCCTTCAAGTCTCTGGAGCTCACATCCTGGTCTGGGGTCTCTAATCAGAGGGAGGGAGGGCATCTCCTTATTACTGTACCTCACCTCAGTCTCCTTCAAGTCTCTGGAGCTCACATCCTGGTCTGGGGTCTCTAATCAGAGGGAGGGAGGGAGGGCTACTCCTTATTACTGTACCTCACCTCAGTCTCCTTCAAGTCTCTGGAGCTCACATCCTGGTCTGGGGTCTCTAATCAGAGGGAGGGAGGGCTACTCCTTATTACTGTACCTCACCTCAGTCTCCTTCAAGTCTCTGGAGCTCACATCCTGGTCTGGGGTCTCTAATCAGAGGGAGGGAGGGAGGGCTACTCCTTATTACTGTACCTCACCTCAGTCTCCTTCAAGTCTCTGGAGCTCACATCCTGGTCTGGGGTCTCTAATCAGAGGGAGGGAGGGCTACTCCTTATTACTGTACCTCACCTCAGTCTCCTTCAAGTCTCTGGAGCTCACATCCTGGTCTGGGGTCTCTAATCAGAGGGAGGGAGGGAGGGCATCTCCTTATTACTGTACCTCACCTCAGTCTCCTTCAAGTCTCTGGAGCTCACATCCTGGTCTGGGGTCTCTAATCAGAGGGAGGGAGGGCTACTCCTTATTACTGTACCTCACCTCAGTCTCCTTCAAGTCTCTGGAGCTCACATCCTGGTCTGGGGTCTCTAATCAGAGGGAGGGAGGGAGGGCTACTCCTTATTACTGTACCTCACCTCAGTCTCCTTCAAGTCTCTGGAGCTCACATCCTGGTCTGGGGTCTCTAATCAGAGGGAGGGAGGGAGGGCTACTCCTTATTACTGTACCTCACCTCAGTCTCCTTCAAGTCTCTGGAGCTCACATCCTGGTCTGGGGTCTCTAATCAGAGGGAGGGAGGGAGGGCTACTCCTTATTACTGTACCTCACCTCAGTCTCCTTCAAGTCTCTGGAGCTCACATCCTGGTCTGGGGTCTCTAATCAGAGGGAGGGAGGGAGGGCTACTCCTTATTACTGTACCTCACCTCAGTCTCCTTCAAGTCTCTGGAGCTCACATCCTGGTCTGGGGTCTCTAATCAGAGGGAGGGAGGGAGGGCTACTCCTTATTACTGTACCTCACCTCAGTCTCCTTCAAGTCTCTGGAGCTCACATCCTGGTCTGGGGTCTCTAATCAGAGGGAGGGAGGGCTACTCCTTATTACTGTACCTCACCTCAGTCTCCTTCAAGTCTCTGGAGCTCACATCCTGGTCTGGGGTCTCTAATCAGAGGGAGGGAGGGAGGGCTACTCCTTATTACTGTACCTCACCTCAGTCTCCTTCAAGTCTCTGGAGCTCACATCCTGGTCTGGGGTCTCTAATCAGAGGGAGGGAGGGAGGGCTACTCCTTATTACTGTACCTCACCTCAGTCTCCTTCAAGTCTCTGGAGCTCACATCCTGGTCTGGGGTCTCTAATCAGAGGGAGGGAGGGCATCTCCTTATTACTGTACCTCACCTCAGTCTCCTTCAAGTCTCTGGAGCTCACATCCTGGTCTGGGGTCTCTAATCAGAGGGAGGGAGGGAGGGCATCTCCTTATTACTGTACCTCACCTCAGTCTCCTTCAAGTCTCTGGAGCTCACATCCTGGTCTGGGGTCTCTAATCAAAGGGAGGGAGGGCATCTCCTTATTACTGTACCTCACCTCAGTCTCCTTCAAGTCTCTGGAGCTCACATCCTGGTCTGGGGTCTCTAATCAGAGGGAGGGAGGGAGGGCATCTCCTTATTACTGTACCTCACCTCAGTCTCCTTCAAGTCTCTGGAGCTCACATCCTGGTCTGGGGTCTCTAATCAGAGGGAGGGAGGGCATCTCCTTATTACTGTACCTCACCTCAGTCTCCTTCAAGTCTCTGGAGCTCACATCCTGGTCTGGGGTCTCTAATCAGAGGGAGGGAGGGCTACTCCTTATTACTGTACCTCACCTCAGTCTCCTTCAAGTCTCTGGAGCTCACATCCTGGTCTGGGGTCTCTAATCAGAGGGAGGGAGGGAGGGCTACTCCTTATTACTGTACCTCACCTCAGTCTCCTTCAAGTCTCTGGAGCTCACATCCTGGTCTGGGGTCTCTAATCAGAGGGAGGGAGGGAGGGCATCTCCTTATTACTGTACCTCACCTCAGTCTCCTTCAAGTCTCTGGAGCTCACATCCTGGTCTGGGGTCTCTAATCAGAGGGAGGGAGGGAGGGCTACTCCTTATTACTGTACCTCACCTCAGTCTCCTTCAAGTCTCTGGAGCTCACATCCTGGTCTGGGGTCTCTAATCAGAGGGAGGGAGGGAGGGCTACTCCGTATTACTGTACCTCACCTCAGTCTCCTTCAAGTCTCTGGAGCTCACATCCTGGTCTGGGGTCTCTAATCAGAGGGAGGGAGGGTGTTGTGTGTGAAATCCCAGCCATGGTGGGATAAGGTAGAGTTCATATCTCTTTCTCTCCCTCTCCTCCTTTCTCAATCTCTCTCTCAGAAAAGGTTCTCTTCAAAGATGACCATCAAGTCGCTCTGGAAGTTGATGTCAATGGTGTCCGCCATCTGTAGAGAGAGGGGGATGAGAGACAGAGCGAGAGAGAGAGGAATTAGATGCAGTGTTAATCTTTCCCATCTCTTCTCAGCTAAACTACCTCTCCTCTGTATTATTGTAATATAACTGAATATACATAATATAACAAGAATATACATATATTAATATGTATCTTTATGATGATTCTCTCCTCATCTCTCCTGCTATACCAGTATATCATGTTAGTATTATAGTAGTATTACTGCTATACTAGTATAACATGATAGTATTATAGTAGTATAACTGCTATAAAGTATTACCACCTCTCTTCTGGTAAACTAGTATTTTATGTTAGTATTATAGTAGTATAACTGCTATAAAGTATTACCACCTCTCTTCTGCTAGAAAAGTATATTATGTTAGTATTATAGTAGTATAACTGCTATAAAGTATTACCACCTCTCTCCTGCTATACTAGTATAACATGTTAGTATTATAGTAGTATAACTGCTATAAAGTATTACCACCTCTCTCCTGCTAAACCAGTATATTATGTTAGTATTATAGTAGTATAACTGCTATAAAGTATTACCGCCTCTCTCCTGCTATACCAGTATATCATGTTAGTATTATAGTAGTATTACTGCTATACTAGTATAACATGTTAGTATTATAGTAGTATAACTGCTATAAAGTATTACCACCTCTCTCCTACTATACTAGTATAACATGTTAGTATTATAGTAGTATTACTGCTATAAAGTATTACCAACTCTCTCCTGCTATACTAGTATAACATGTTAGTATTATAGTAGTATTACTGCTATAAAGTATTACCGCCTCTCTCCTGCTATACTAGTATAACATGTTAGTATTATAGTAGTATTACCGCCTCTCTCCTACTATACTAGTATAACATGTTAGTATTATAGTAGTATTACTGCTATAAAGTATTACCACCTCTCTCCTCCTCCTTTCCTGCTCGCGGCGTCTCGCCAGCTCCCTCTGCTGGTCCACAGAGTCCTCGTCGTCAAGGCTACTGGAGAAGAGAAAGTGGAGTGTCAGAGGGGGATGAGCTTAGATGGGGTGCTAGAATGAGCTTCTCCCTTTATCCATCCTTCCCTTTTTTCTCACCATAGTTTCTACCTCGGCTGAGAGGTCTTCTCCCTCTCCTCCTCCTCCTCCCTTTCCCTCCCTCCATCCTTCCCTCTTACCGTAGTTTCTCCTGCTCTCTCCTGGCCTGTGCTTTTAGCTGTTTCTCTCTCTCCTTCTCTCGGGCGACGCGACGGACCTGTTCGAAGCTGTCGCTAGAGGAGCGGACAGCGGAGGCGGGGGTGGACTGAGAACGCTGGGCCAAGAACCCATGTTCTTTAACTTCACATCCTGGGAGGGGAGGGAGAAAGTGTAGTGGGAGGGGGAAGAGTGCCACACAGACATTTCGTTAACACCCACTTTTTAAAGACATTTCACCTCCATTTTAATAACACTGCCTTACAGGAGAAGTTATTCTTTTTTTTTACAACTAAATCTATTTTATTTATGTAAGTTGAATTTCATAGTAAGGGTCCAGACACTTTTTTTTTTGTGATTTCACATGCTTTTGAGAAACTTACCCCAACCAGCAAATCATGTTTTTGGGAAACCCGAGCAAATCACATCCTCATTTTGTAGTTTTGTTTCATTAAAGCCTATTTATTTTTGGTACAAGCCGTGTTTCGTTAAAGCCTGTGTAAAGTTAATTTGTTTCAATGTACCGGTAGGCACCTGCGGCTTATAGACATGTGCGACTTATTTATGTTCAAAATAATACTTTTTTTTTAAATTCAGTGGGTTCGGCTTATATTCAGGTGCGCTTAATAGTCCGGGAAATTACGCCAGTTGTTCTGTATAGACGCATAAACACTCCCGTCTACAGACTTCCTTTGGACGACCGATATCTAATGAGGCTTTGGCTAGTTGTTCTGGACGACCGATATCTAATGAGGCTTTGGCTAGTTGTTCTGGACGACCGATATCTAATGAGGCTTTGGCTAGTTGTTCTGGACGACCGATATCTAATGAGGCTTTGGCTAGTTGTTCTGGACGACCGATATCTAATGAGGCTTTGGCTAGTTGTTCTGGACGACCGATATCTAATGAGGCTTTGGCTAGTTGTTCTGGACGACCGATATCTAATGAGGCTTTGGCTAGTTGTCCTGGACGACCGATATCTAATGAGGCTTTGGCTAGTTGTTCTGGACGACCGATATCTAATGAGGCTTTGGCCCCTGAAAAAGGGGAGAAATAATCACGAGAGTGATACGGTATTATTTCCTCACTGAGAACTTTTACTGCAAATCATTTTACCAAAGTAACACATTTTACAAAACAACAGATCTACAGGAAAGAGCTAGTGTTGTAGGGTACAAGGCTTATTCAAGTCACAACAGTATACACTGTAATTCACTGAAACATACACTCATTTCAATATAACTGTCAAGCACAAAGCTTTAACTCAGTAAACCATAACTCAATTTATCAACAGTCAATAAAGTGTTTGAAAAACCATTATACAAATAACACCGCAAAATATCTTATTAAAACCTCTTGAGGATACCCTAGGATAGGGGGCGCCACAGCGCATTTTGAAAAAAAATCGTTCCCATTTTCAACGGCCTACTAATCAAACTCAGAAGATAGGGCATGCATATACTTATTATATATGGATAGAAAACACTCTAAAGTTTCTAAAACTGTTTGAATGGTGTCTGTGAGTATAACAGAACTCATTTGGCAGGCAAAACCCTGAGACATTTTCTGACAGGAAGTGGATACCTGATGTGTTGTATTGACTTTAAACCTATCCCATTGAAAAACACAGGGGTTTAGGAATATTTTGGCACTTCCTATTGCTTCCACTAGATGTCGCCAGTCCTTTCACAGTGGTTTGAGCCTTATAGAGTCAAAACTCAGTGAATGACAGGAGTTTGAAATTGGTCACAGGGGATGGGCCATCACCATTATGACGCCGGCGGCCATGTCTGCCCCCACCTTTGGAAACGGTTTTAAAGGCAATGAAATCATCCCCCTCGAATCTTATTGGCTCTCTTGGTGTTAGAGGCCCTGAACATTTATTTTATACAACGTTTGACATGTTTGAACGAACCTACATGCGCGAGGATTGCTTTCAGTATGAAGTGCAGAGCTGCGTTTGGAGAGAGCCATAGGACGCGCTACCAACATCAGGCTAATGGAACGTGAAGTATGGACTTTTTGACCGAAAATACATCTGTTGTGGACCTGGGATGCTTTCTGATGAAGACAACTAAAGGTAGGCGATTATTGACAATATTATTGAAGATGAGATGGTTCATACTGTTGCGTCCAAGATGGCGCCGAGCACTGTATATTAGCTGATTTTCTGAGTATCGCATCTCCTTTTATCGCAAAGTGTGATTACCCAGTAAAGTTAATTTAAAATCTGGTATGACGGGTGTTCTCAAGAGATATTCATCTATAAATGTTAGATTGACAATATACATTTAAAAAATCGTTATAGTATAGCAATTTATTGAAACGTAGCATTGTTTACCGGGACGCTTTTGAGGGGAAATTAGGTAGTCAACGTCAGACAGAGATGTAAAATGCTGTTTTTATATATAAATATGACCTTTATTGAACAAAAGAATGCATGCATTGTATAACATGATGTCCTAGGGGTGCCATCTGATGAAGTTTGTAAAAGGTTAGTGCTACATTTAGCTGTTTATTGATAATATGTGATGGAAGTGGTTGGTCGGAAAATGGCTATGAAGCTGCTTTTTACGATGGACTCATCTAATATAATCTAATGATTTGCTTTTCCTGTAAAACCTTTTTGAAATCGGACGACGTGGGTCGATTCAGGAGAGGTGTATCTATAAAAAAAAAAAATATATTTTTTTTATTTTTGTAAAAAATTATGATAATTTTTTAATGCTAATTGGCGATATGATTTTTCGCTGGATTTTGATCCCGCTAACGGGATCAGATGCTCAAGAGGTTTTAATAACAACGCACATGTTCATTGACGATCAACATAAAATGGCAGCTACTCTCAGTACGAAGCCTTCGCTGCAACCGAGCAGGGCTCATATTACTCTCTGCAAACTGAACTCTAACTTCCTCAAGATGTTACTAAGACACAGCTTAAACACTCTTGACATGTTAGCGAGTTATTACATTTAAATGACTCTGTTTTATCATCAATAACGTACCTGGAAAAGGGGAGAAATAATCCCGAGTGTGATACGGTATTGTTTCCTCACTGAGAACTTTTACTGTAATGAGGAAAAGACCGCGATTTCCCCGCGAACTTGGCTGGAGACCAGAGCAATCGATCTCAGGCTCATAGATTAAAGAGCATTTAGTAGATCACAGATTAACACTTTTCCCCTTCAATTTGGCACCACAAAATAAAGTAATCAATATAACGGTTTACACATTCCTTTTACAATTCTTACCTTTTGTACGCTTGATGGATTTTTTACTTTTTAACACAATTATATGAATGTTATCCATCTCTATCAACTAATACAGAATGCATGATATTTTTAACCTTAGATGTTTTAAGATCCTCACATACTATGAACTTACTAATACTTTTTAATGTATAACAGGCTATGAGTATTTCCTGTAACCTGTCACATATACAGGGGGTACCAGGTAGTAATGAGGCTATATACAGGGGGTACCAGGTAGTAATGAGGCTATATACAGGGGGTACCAGGTAGTAATGAGGCTATATACAGGGGGTACCAGGTAGTAATGAGGCTATATACAGGGGGTACCAGGTAGTAATGAGGCTATATACAGGGGGTACCAGGTAGTAATGAGGCTATATACAGGGGGTACCAGGTAGTAATGAGGCTATATACAGGGGGTACCAGGTAGTAATGAGGCTATATACAGGGGGTACCAGGTAGTAATGAGGCTATATACAGGGGGTACCAGGTAGTAATGAGGCTATATACAGGGGGTACCAGGTAGTAATGAGGCTATATACAGGGGGTACCAGGTAGTAATGAGGCTATATACAGGGGGTACCAGGTAGTAATGAGGCTATATACAGGGGGTACCGGGTAGTAATGAGGCTATATACAGGGGGTACCGGGTAGTAATGAGGCTATATACAGGGGGTACCGGGTAGTAATGAGGCTATATACAGGGGGTACCAGGTAGTAATGAGGCTATATACAGGGGGTACCAGGTAGTAATGAGGCTATATACAGGGGGTACCGGGTAGTAATGAGGTTATATACAGGGGGTACCAGGTAGTAATGAGGCTATATACAGGGGGTACCGGGTAGTAATGAGGCTATATACAGGGGGTACCAGGTAGTAATGAGGTTATATACAGGGGGTACCGGGTAGTAATGAGGCTATATACAGGGGGTACCAGGTAGTAATGAGGCTATATACAGGGGGTACCGGGTAGTAATGAGGCTATATACAGGGGGTACCGGGTAGTAATGAGGCTATATACAGGGGGTACCGGGTAGTAATGAGGTTATATACAGGGGGTACCGGGTAGTAATGAGGCTATATACAGGGGGTACCGGGTAGTAATGAGGCTATATACAGGGGGTACCGGGTAGTAATGAGGCTATATACAGGGGGTACCAGGTAGTAATGAGGCTATATACAGGGGGTACCGGGTAGTAATGAGGTTATATACAGGGGGTACCTCCTCTCCTCTCTGACTAATGACTGACTCCTGGAGGATCCTGGGAGCGTCCGCGGACAGGATGGCGTGCGTTGCCACGGCGATGATCGTCCCCGCCCCCCTCTCCCTCAGCATCTCCGCTGCCGCCACGAAACCCACCGCATCATCGATGATGTCATCCTGACACACACACACACACACACACACACACACACACACACACACACACACACACACAGAGACTGATAGATTATGGTAAAGGTTCTGAGGACAGGGTACTAACCTACCCAACCCTCTAACGGGGTACTAACCTACCCAACCCTCTAACGGGGTACTAACCTACCCAACCCTCTAACGGGGTACTAACCCACCCAACCCTCTAACAGGGTACTAACCTACCCAACCCTCTAACAGGGTACTAACCTACCCAACCATCTAACGGGGTACTAACCTACCCAACCCTCTAACGGGGTACTAACCTACCCAACCCTCTAACGGGGTACTAACCTACCCAACCATCTAACGGGGTACTAACCTACCCAACCCTCTAACGGGGTACTAACCTACCCAACCCTCTAACGGGGTACTAACCTACCCAACCCTCTAACGGGGTACTAACCTACCCAACCCTCTAACGGGGTACTAACCTACCCAACCCTCTAACGGGGTACTAACCTACCCAACCCTCTAACGGGGTACTAACCTACCCAACCATCTAACGGGGTACTAACCTACCCAACCCTCTAACGGGGTACTAACCTACCCAACCCTCTAATGGGGTACTAACCTACCCAACCCTCTAACGGGGTACTAACCTACCCAACCCTCTAACGGGGTACTAACCTACCCAACCCTCTAACGGGGTACTAACCTACCCAACCCTCTAACAGGGTACTAACCTACCCAACCCTCTAACAGGGTACTAACCTACCCAACCCTCTAACGGGGTACTAACCTACCCAACCCTCTAACGGGGTACTAACCTACCCAACCCTCTAACGGGGTACTAACCTACCCAACCCTCTAACGGGGTACTAACCTACCCAACCCTCTAACGGGGTACTAACCTACCCAACCCTCTAACGGGGTACTAACCTACCCAACCCTCTAACGGGGTACTAACCTACCCAACCCTCTAACGGGGTACTAACCTACCCAACCCTCTAACGGGGTACTAACCTACCCAACCCTCTAACGGGGTACTAACCTACCCAACCCTCTAACGGGGTACTAACCTACCCAACCCTCTAACGGGGTACTAACCTACCCAACCCTCTAACGGGGTACTAACCTACCCAACCCTCTAACGGGGTACTAACCTACCCAACCCTCTAACGGGGTACTAACCTACCCAACCCTCTAACGGGGTACTAACCTACCCAACCCTCTAACGGGGTACTAACCTACCCAACCCTCTAACGGGGTACTAACCTACCCAACCCTCTAACGGGGTACTAACCTACCCAACCCTCTAACGGGGTACTAACCTACCCAACCCTCTAACGGGGTACTAACCTACCCAACCCTCTAACGGGGTACTAACCTACCCAACCCTCTAACGGGGTACTAACCCACCAACCCTCTAACGGGGTACTAATCTACCCAACCCTCTAACGGGGTACTAACCTACCCAACCCTCTAACGGGGTACTAACCTACCCAACCCTCTAACGGGGTACTAACCTACCCAACCCTCTAACGGGGTACTAACCTACCCAACCCTCTAACGGGGTACTAACCTACCCAACCCTCTAACGGGGTACTAACCTACCCAACCCTCTAACGGGGTACTAACCTACCCAACCCTCTAACGGGGTACTAACCTACCCAACCCTCTAACGGGGTACTAACCTACCCAACCCCCTAACGGGGTACTAACCTACCCAACCCTCTAACGGGGCACTAACCTACCCAACCCTCTAACGGGGTACTAACCTACCCAACCCTCTAACGGGGTACTAACCTACCCAACCCTCTAACGGGGTACTAACCTACCCAACCCTCTAACGGGGTACTAACCTACCCAACCCTCTAACGGGGTACTAACCTACCCAACCCTCTAACGGGGTACTAACCTACCCAACCCCCTAACAGGGTACTAACCTACCCAACCCCCTAACAGGGTACTAACCTACCCAACCCTCTAACTAACAGGGTACTAACCTACCCAACCCTCTAACAGGGTACTAACCTACCCAACCCTCTAACTAACAGGGTACTAACCTACCCAACCCTCTAACTAACAGGGTACTAACCTACCCAACCCTCTAACGGGGTACTAACCTACCCAACCCTCTAACGGGGTACTAACCTACCCAACCCTCTAACAGGGTACTAACCTACCCAACCCTCTAACGGGGTACTAACCTACCCAACCCTCTAACGGGGTACTAACCTACCCAACCCTCTAACGGGGTACTAACCTACCCAACCCTCTAACGGGGTACTAACCTACCCAACCCTGCCTTTAGGGAACTGTGGTTGTGGGTAGTGTAGTCCTACCTCCTCCTGTATGTACTGCAGTAGGAGGGGGTTGTGGGTAGTGTAGTCCTACCTCCTCCTGTACATACTGCAGTAGGAGGGGGTTGTGGGTAGTGTAATCCTACCTCCTCCTGGATGTACTGCAGTAGGAGGGGGTTGTGGGTAGTGTAGTCCTACCTCCTCCTGTATGTACTGCAGTAGGAGGGGTTGTGGGTAGTGTAGTCCTACCTCCTCCTGTAGATACTGCAGTAGGAGGGGGTTGTGGGTAGTGTAGTCCTACCTCCTGTATGTACTGCAGTAGGAGGGGGTTGTGGGTAGTGTAGTCCTACCTCCTCCTGTACGTACTGCAGTAGGAGGGGGTTGTGGGTAGTGTAGTCCTACCTCCTCCTGTTTGTACTGCAGTAGGAGGGGGTTGTGGGTAGTGTAATCCTACCTCCTCCTGGATGTACTGCAGTAGGAGGGGGTTATGCAAATTAACTGAATCCCCCCCCAAAAAACGTTCCACTGCATTTCAGCCCTGCCACAAAAGGACCAGCATGTCAGTGATTCTCTCGTTAACAGGTGTGAGTGTTGACGAGGACAAGGCTGGAGATCACTCTGTCATGCTGATTGAGTTCGAATAACAGACTGGAAGCTTCGGGTGTACACCGTTAGTTTATACTGGATACACCTGGTGTACACCGTTAGTTTATACTGGATACACCTGGTGTACACCGTTAGTTTATACTGGATACACCTGGTGTACACCGTTAGTTTATTCTGGATACACCGGGTGTACAACTTTAGTTTATACTGGATACACCGGGTGTACACCGTTAGTTTATACTGGATACACCGGGTGTACACCGTTAGTTTATACTGGATACACAGGGTGTACACCATTTAGTTTATACTGGATACACCGGGTGTACAACTTTAGTTTATACTGAATACACCGGGGGTACACCGTTAGTTTATACTGGATACACCGGGTGGGTTAGTTCTTCTTGAGAGAACTAACCCAAAATTAGTCGAACTAACCCAAAATTAGTTGAAAGGCTAAGGGATTCTCTTCCTGAGAAGAAGCTGACAGCCTTCAAACAGAGCAAAAAAAGTGGTCCCAAACAATATGTCAAAATGAATAAAAAAATGATACAGCTGTCTTTAATAAGATCAAACTGAACTAACTGCTATCTTGAAATGTTGAAAAAGTGTTTTTAAATAGGCATCCTATCATTTGAAAATTAGTTGAAAGGCTAAGTGATTCTCCTCCTGAGAAGAAGCTGACAGCCTTCAAACATAGTGCAAAAAAAGTGTCACTGAGAAATAGGATAATTATGAAACATGAAAACTATATTGTCTGACTCAGCTACTATGCATGTTGGTTGGACAACACGAACACTTCGCTCGCTACATGTGAAAATTAAAAAGGATGGTTAGGATACTTAGCATGTTAGCTAACCCTTCCCTAACCACTAGCCCAGGGGTTCTCAAACTTTTTTGTGATAGCAAATTCATCAGTGACCCCCTCATAATCAGAACACAACTCGAGTGAGATAAAAAAAATATCATACAAGGAGTTTTACCATGATTTCGTGTGCAAGGCCGGACAAACCAAGTCTCGGGCCCTGGGAATGAACATTTTAAAGGTCTGCCTCTTGGAGGGAAAAAAACTTGCTAATTTCCTGCATTCTACACATTTTGTCATGGGGCAGAGAAATGTTTCTTGTTGCAACTATAACGCTAATATCCTGCAGTTCTACACATGTTGTCATGAGGCAGAGAAATGTTTCTTGTTGCAACTATAACGCTAATATCCTGCAGTTCTACACATGTTGTCATGAGGCAGAGAAATGTTTCTTGTTGCAACTATAACGCTAATATCCTGCAGTTCTACACATGTTGTCATGGGGCAGAGAAATGTTTCTTGTTGCAACTATAACGCTAATATCCTGCAGTTCTACACATGTTGTCATGGGGCAGAGAAATGTTTCTTGTTGCAACTATAACGCTAATATCCTGCAGTTCTACACATGTTGTCATGGGGCAGAGAAATGTTTCTTGTTGCAACTATAACGCTAATATCCTGCAGTTCTACACATGTTGTCATGGGGCAGAGAAATGTTTCTTGTTGCAACTATAACGCTAATATCCTGCAGTTCTACACATGTTGTCATGGGGCAGAGAAATGTTTCTTGTTGCAACTATAACGCTAATATCCTGCAGTTCTACACATGTTGTCATGAGGCAGAGAGAAAACGACTGTGTAACGAAGACGCTGTGAGTTGAGAAGCAGGTGAAACGTTTAATAAAACAACAAACGAGACAACATAACAGTAGCGTCTTTGCATGTACACAGGATCAATACTGACTGGGGAAGGAACCTAAGGGAGGGCCAGATATAGGGGTGGTAATAAGTAAGGTAATGGAGTCCAGGTTTGCCTCATGACAACGTGCAGGTGCTCGTAATGATGGATCCCAGGACCGGCGGTTAGTATACCGGCGACGTCAAACACCGGAGGGGAGGAGCGAGAGCAGACGTGACAGACTGCCACCTCTCATTGAAGCCATGGAAGTTCACGGCCGACCGCACCACTGCAGGCATTGTTAGCAGAAAACAGGATCCCCCATAATAGTGAAATAAATAAATAGAAAGTCAATCATGGTACCAATAAATGCTTCTAATACACCAGATGTATGTCCTTGAACCGATTATGTTTAAATCTCATTTAAAAAGCATTTTTGAAACGGTCTGTTTGAGATACAAGTTTGAGGTGGCTTTTTTAAAGTATTTTTTCTCCAATTAATGCTTCGGCCACAAATACGAGTATAGTCAAAATTATTTGGGTATGAGTTAACAGAACATTAACTTTTAAAAGTTTGATTTTCACTGGACAATTACTTTAAATTACAGTGCATTTATGTAAAAAAAATATAGTATTGAAGTATTGAGATGGAAAATGTATAATAGGTGGAGTACTGTGGATACCAATAGGCTCATGTTGCCCAAGGTTTAATAACAAACATTGTAGATTAATAATATTACATTGTATTGTATTACACCCTCTAAACTTCCACGGATCCCTGGGGCAAAATGTGTTTTTTCAGTTGTTGGATCCCCCCGCTCCCTTTTGCCCTCAGAACAACCTCAATGCGTTGGAGCATGGACTCTACAAGGTGTCGAAAGCATTCCACAGGGATGCTGGCCCATGTTGACTCAAATGCTTCCCACAGTTGTGTCAAGTTGGCTGGATGTCCTTTTGTCTTGCCCATTTACCTTCTGAATGGCACACATACACAGTACATGTCTCAATTGTCTCAAGGCTTAAAAAACCTTCTTTAACCTGTCTCCTCTCTTTCATCTACACGGATGGAAGTGGATTTAACAGGTGACATCAATAAGGGATCATATCTTTCTCCTGAATCCCCAGTTTTCAATACAGGTATAACGACACTGAGCTTTTTTTCGAAAATGTTTTATGAGGTTGGAGAACACATTTGGGAGGGATCTTGAAACTTTGCCGCAAGTGGATCTTTTAGCAAGACAATAACCCCAAGCACACATCAAAATCCACAAAGAAATGGTTAATTGACCACAAAATAAACATTTTGAATGGCCGTCTCAGGATTTGATCCCCATTGAAAACCTGTGGTTTGAATTGAAGAGGGCAGTCCATAAACGCAGACGAAGGATATCAAGGATCTGGAAATATTCTGTATGGAGGAGTGGTCTAAGATCCATCCCAATGTGTTCTCCAATCATCATTAAAAAAGTGTTTAAGGCTGTGTTGTTATCCTCGCAAGGGGAGGATGCTAGAGTATTAAAAACAGGGGTGCCAATCATTTTGATAATTTTTGTATTACTTGTTTAACAAAATCTCTTGCTCTGAGCACTTGCATTAGTATAAAATAATATAATTTTCCCTTTTTTTGCATTCAAATACTGTAGAATTAGTAGTATTTGTATTATATATTTTATATAGTATTTTTTGCTCATCTTTCTCAAGGGTGCCAATAATTTGGGACTTGACTGTATGTAATCAAATAGTCCATATTTCAGAGGTACCTTTTGTATGAGGTAAGATGTTCCTTCTAAATCTTGTTATTGCGTAACATTTTTATGCTTGTCTTTGAAACGAATAGTCCAAGAGTACCCAATGTTCAGAACCAGATTTTGGTTTCAGCTGACAACTACATACCTTTGCCTTTCAATCTCCTACACAATATCCCCTTGACTGGTGTGCATGAAGATATCAAGAGAGACAGACATCTAGCAAGAAAAAGTCAATTGGAGGGAACACTGACAGATCAGCGCAACAAGACCATGGATTTTTACACTGGCTGCAGTGAGCAGAAAGCAAGAAAACTCAATAAAAAAATGTGAATGTGGAAATGCGTAAAATAACATTGTGAATCCGACTGAGTGAAAACAATTCACAATTCTCCTACATTTACAGTCCTAGTTATCATTGCCCAAAACAAAGGGAATCATTTCAAACATCTCACACATTTTTGCTTATTGTGTCCATTGACTAGAATTCATATATATTTGGGTTAAAAGACCAATTCAGTGGAAAAACAAAATGGGGTAAAAATAGCCCAGCCCAGTTAATATTGACTGCAGCTGCAGCTCCTCAGGCAGCAGCACTCCCACTTCATCTTACGTTAGGGACACAGATCAAGGGTTCTCCAGGGACTGACAGTATTCTTCAAGCTAATTACATCCAGTTTATTTGGGGTGTCAGGTAGCCTAGTGCCTAGTGGTTAGCGCATTGGGCCAGTAACCGAAAGGTTGTTGGATCGAATCCCTGAGCTGACAAGGTAAAAAATCTGTCATTCTGCCCTAAATAAGGCAGTTAACCCACTGTTCCCTGGTAGGCTGTCATTGTAAATAAGAATTTGTTCTTAACTGACTTGCCTAGTCAAAATAAAAGGTTAAATTGACAGCACCTTGTCTCTGCAAGCCAAGTAGGAAGGTTAGTTCACCTCACAAACCAGAGTCCATTTTTTGTTGTTGTTGATTAACATCGAGGATGAGTGCCATGGGAACTATCGGTATGGCCCAGCAGGACCAGCCTAAGTGACAGGCCTCACATGTTTAATATAATGCACACAAAATAATGGAGCCCTTAACCTTCACGGCACATTCAACGTTTTTTTTTTCTCTCCATGCAATCCTCGCACGCAGACGTATGTGTGTGTGCAACAGGCTGAATGAAGCTAATGAATCCAACATGGACAGAGAGGCTGCATTGTTTTGTTCATCATGAACCATGCCTATAGACCAATCACCATGACTAATTAGCTCAACTAAGAGCAGCAATTTACTCTACAGGCCATAATGGGAGGTGGAAGCTCAACTTGCAATATTTAATGCTCTTATATAATGACACATAACCAGTGGTGTAAAGTACTCAAGTAAAAATACTTTAAAGTACTACTTAAGTCATTTTCTGGGGGGTATCTGTACTTTACTATTTATATTTGACAACTTTTACTTTTACTTTGCTACCTTCCTAAAGAAAATAATGTACTTTTTACTCCATACATTTTCCCTGACACCCAGAAGTACTTGTTATGTTTCGAATGCTTAGCAAGACAGGAAAAAGGTCAAATTCACACACTTATCAAGAGAACATCCCTGGTCATCCCTTCTAACTCTGGCAGACTCACTAATCACAAATGCGTTGTTTTTAAATGATGTTCGAGTGTTGGAGTGTGCCCCTGGCTATCTGTAAAAAAAAAAAAGGCAATAAAAAAATGGTGCTGTCTGGTTTGCTGGGAGTTAAAAAAATGAACCCCAAAAGGTTCTTTGAGGAACCATGATAAGGGGTTCTTCGAAGAACTTATAGGAGTTCCCACAAAATGTTCTTCAAATAACTTTTAGGGGTTCCCCCACAGTTCCAATTTGAAGAACCCCTAAAGGATACTCCAGGAACCTTTACTTTTTAGAGTCTATATTGATAAAAGTCACCTGGTCCGAGAGACATTTACATAGTTATACACAGCCCAATTTGGGATGATTATTTTAGGGTGAAATAGTGGCCACAACAGACAGACCTGAAATCGACCATAATTCGACGTCCTTGGACGTCATGTGCTGACTGGGTATGACCAAAGTTATTCTGTTTAGCTACACTTTGTAGTACATTTTTACACTATAATTAATGTTTCTGATGCCACATCGCCCGTTTTCAAAGGGAGTCGTTGGTTTTTAGGGGCAGTCGCTTTTTAGCTTTTTGTCTGAAAGTATTTTCTCAACTGCGATACCAACTCCACTCTATAAGGAATGTGAAATGATTTATACTTGTACTTTTAATACTTAAGTATATTTTAACAATTACATGGCGCTTTATTCCTGAATCCAGCTATCCGTAGATCTATAGGTGACTCCTCGCTTGCTCTGTTGATCTTTGTTGTGTTTGTTAACCATGTACAGTAGTCTCATCGTTCTACTCCCTGTCAATATACTGTGGTCTCAATCACACTCATCTAATGAACAGGCACCCCACCCAGAGCACGTCACTCCATCAACTGTCCTGCTGTCTGCAGCTAGGGAGAGCCAGCAGCACAGGACTTAGTGAACAAAGCAACACATATTGTGAGTGTGACTGTATCTGTGTGTACGGTATGAGAAGAGCGATACAGAGACACAGAACGTCATTGTTCTCTACACTCAATCATAAAAGTTCACTTTCCAAAGCACATCTTTGTTTTTTGTTTTTTACCTGGAAGCCATATCAAATATATCTCAGATTATAAGTAAATGCATAGTAACAGCTCATTACCACAATTAAACTAAACAACACAGCCTCTGTCGACACATCATCTGGCTTCAGACAGAAGCTGTTGAATATTTTTTTACCGCAAACATAACATACAGTCTGCAAGCGTATGAAATATACATAACTCGGCATCTAGTAGATATTCAGTTTTCCCGATTATAAACAGATAGAAATGCCATGCACCACAAGTGATTCATTTCAATAAAAAGGCTTACTTCAAGTCTAGCAAACCAAACACTATAATTTCAGTACAACATGCAGTTGAACACATGTACAGTATATAAACTATCAAGAGAATCTCACCTGCATTGTCACTGCACTTGTTAAAAGTCCACCTTTAGTGCCTGCAATATTGTGGAGAAGTATATGGTCCAATGGTCATTGATGCCCTTTTCGGAGTAAATCCGGCTGATAGGAGACAGGAAATGTATAGTCCTTGTATCACGCTGCCTCCACAGAATTCGTACACCTACAGTAGACAGAGAAGCACTGCGTCACTGTACTGTCTTTCTTGCATTCTTTATTTACTTCACTCTCTGTGTTTCAGCCTTCGCTATCTGTCTGTCTCTCTCTCACTCTCTCTCAACCTCTTTTGCTTTCTCTCTCTCTCTCTCTAGTAGTCTCTGAGTCTCTCTCACATGAGCACGCTTTCTCGCTCTTCCACAATTACAGCTGCAAGCTACAGTCCACACAGAGCAGCTTCTCTCTCCCAGTCTCTTTCCCCCACACTTTCCCTCCCCCTTCTGTCTCTCACCACTCCAAGCGACTTATATGCCCTATGTCTTGTGCGCTCTCTACACTCATAAAAAAGGTGCTATCTGTCCCCATAAGAGAACCATTTGACTAACCTTTTTTGGTTCCAAGTAGAACACTTTTGGTTCCTGATAGAAACTTTGAGGTTCCATGTAGAACCATTTCCACAGAGGGTTCTACATGGAACTAGTGCTGAGCGATAAGTGTTTTTTGAGCTCGATTCGGTTTTGGGTTCGATTATAAAAAAATAATTATGTTTTTTTATTTTGTTTACGATAATTTTTTTCAAAATTAAATGCATTATGAAATAATGACATTCAAAGGATTTTAGAGCTTTTTAATTGAAATTCTAAAGCCAACAACAGTGAACATTCACATTCAATTATTTCTGTCAGGTCCACATTGGGTTGACATCAATAGAAAAATAGGAAATTGCTATGAAATAATACAATATTTCAGTTGTGTATATTACTTAGTTTTATTTGATGGCTTTATTATTTTTAATTCCTTAAAGTCATCATCTCATCTCTGCTCAGGCAGTAGCAGCTAGCCAGACAAAGTTATCTCTGCGCACCCTGTACTGTACTGTCTTTAGTCATCCTATTCAGCTAGGCAAGCCTGCCTAAGTATGTTGCAGAGCTGTCTGACAAAATTATTTGACTAGCTCTTCAAAGTAGATAACCAACCTGGACTGGGGGGTAGATGTAACTTAGTAAACGAAATCTGGGACACTTCAATTATACTGAACAAAAATATAAATGCAATGTGCAACAATTTCAAAGATTTTACTGAGTTACAGTTCATATAAGGAAATCAGTCAATTTAAATAAATTCATTAGACCCTAATCTATGGATTTCACATGACTGGGAACACAGATATGCATCTGTTGGTCACAGATACGTAAAACAATATTGGCCTCATTATGGGCCTCAGAATCTCGTCACGGTATTTATGTGCATTCAAATTGCCATTTTTTTGTTGTCTGTATTTTATGCCTACCCATACCATAACCCCACCGCCACCATGGGGCACTATGTTCACACGTTGACATCAGCAAACCTCTCGCCCACACAACGCCATACACGTGGTCTGCGGTTGAGAGGCCGGTTGGTCGTACTGCCAAATTCTTTAAAGCAACGTTGGAGGTGGCTTCTGGTAGAGAAATTAACATTAAATTATCTGGCAACAGCTTTGGTGGACATTCTTGCAGTCAGCATGCCAATTGCACGGTCCCTCAAAACTTGAGACATCTGTGGCATTGTGTTGTGTGACAAAACTGCACATTTTAGAGTGGCCCTTTATTGTCCCCCAGCACAAGGTGCACCTGTGTAATGATCATGCTGTTTATTCAGCTTCTTGATATGCCACACCTGTCAGGTGGATGGATTATCTTAGCAAAAGAGAAATGCTCACTAACAAGGATGTAAACAAAATGTGAGAGAAATAAGCTTTTTGTGCGTATGGAACATTTCTGGGATATTTTATTTCAGCTCATGAAACATGGGACCAACACTTTACATGTTGAGTTTATATTTTTGTTCAATGTAGTATGATGTTACGAATTACAATTCGTATGATATGTTGCTAATTGCAATTTGTTATGAATTGCAAATAATGCAATATGTTATGAATTTGCAAAACTTCAAATTTGTTGTGGCTAACGTTAGCTAGGTGGCTAACACTAACCTTAACTAGGTGGCTAACGTTAGCTAAGCTAGAGGATAGGGTTAGGGGTTATTGTTAGGGTTAAGGTTAGGGTTGAGGTTAGGAGTTTGGTTAAAGGGATAAGGTTAGGGGATTTTTTAGCTAACATGCCAAGTAGTTGCAAAGTAGCTAAAAAGTAGTTGCTAATTAGCAAAAATGTTAAAGTTGTACATGATGACATTCAAATACACAACCTTTGGGTTGCTAGACCCAACCACCCCGACCAACCACCCAACTTTTGTTTTTGCCATAATTAACCTTCTGTCTTATGTAACCATACCAAACATAACACATCATACTAATTTGGAGGTCCCGGATTTACATTTACTATGTTACGTCTAGTCTATGAGACCAGGCTGAGATAAGGCATACTTTCACAAACTGTCTCTATCCCTCTCTCATTGTTGTGTTGTGTACATCTCCTATGTGGTTTATGCGGTCTGTGTGTATCTAACCTAAAGTAGCAGGCGTAAAAGTTTCTCTCTGTCCGAGCTGGAAAGAACAGCCAGCTTGCAGAGGTGCAAAATGTACTCAATAGTCATAGTTGAGTAAAAGTAAAGATACCTTAATAGAAAATGACTCAAGTAGTAGTGGAAGTCACCCAGTAAAATACGACTTCAGTAATTAGATTTTTATTTTAATTTAACTAGGAAAGTCAGTTAAGAACAAATATTTATTATTTACAATGACGGCCTACCCTGGTCAAAACCGGACGACGCTGGGCCAATTGTGCGCCACCCTATGGGACTCTCAATCACGGCCGGATGTGATACAGCCTGGATTCAAACCAGGGACTGAAGTGACACCTCTTGCACTGAGATGCAGTGCCTTAGACCGCTGCGCCACTCAGGAATAAAAGTCTAAAAGTATTTGGTTTTAAATATACTTAAAATAAATGGAATTGCTAAAGTAAAAATAATTTCAAAATACTTATATTAAACAAACCAGATGGCACAATGTTTTTGTGGATAGCAAGAAAGACATCTGCCTCACCTGCCCTGAATGACGGGTTGCCACTGGCTAGTACACATGATTCAATTATTTTGGATAAGATATTTGTATTTGTCAAAAGGGCAGTTGAGCATCGTGTCACCAGAATAAGACCCTCGATATTTATTGGAAAGGAGCACCAAGCTCATCACCGTGCACTTTCAACACTGTGAAATTCATCATAATATACTTAATCTGTTGCCTAAGAAACTGCATGGTTTCCTGAGTAGTAGTGGGAGGGCCACACTCAATATCATCGCGTGACAAGTTTACTTCGATATGATGGAAATGACATAAATATTTGAGCATAAAGGCGTTTCCACCGCCATTTCTCGCATAATTAATTTTACAGACAAAAATATCCCACCATGTCGAACGAACAAATTAAAAACTGTTGATAAAAACGTGGTTAATGTAGTTAATTACGACATTTCTGCGCTGAACTAGGTTGAATATTTGGTTAATGAAAACTACAACTCCCTTCAGCCCAGTGTCCCACATAGTTCTTGACTTGATTTCTCTCGTGAATGATTTGATTTCTCTCTGGAGAAACGGCGCGTTGGGATCACAGAAATAACGAACTAAATGGAATTCAAGTCATTGAACCCACATCGGTCAATTAGTTGTTGAATAACCGGAGAAAAAAAATACGAAATTTCGGTTAATCGCTCAGCACTTGCCCTCTCTCCAGTGCTTTTTTTTAGCCGGATCCTACTGGAACAGGATCTGGCACCTCTCCGTCTTGGAACAGTTTCGTTTTGTCCGGATCCGGTACCTCTTCTGGCATGAAAAATAATTGTCACTTTTTGCAATGTAAAGATTCTAATAAACGTGATCAAAGTTCTTTGGAGTTGCCTCTTCTTTAATCCCCCCCCCCCCCATCTCTCACTACAATGAGATTCACTTTCTATTATCTCTCTCTCCCGCTCTCTACTCCGATAGACATGAGCCTGCAACTCTCATCTCTCCAGCATTGCAATTCATAATGTCCTTATAGAGCCGCGCAAAGGGTTGAAATACATTTGACAAAGTTATGGTTACTGCTGTCTGTTGAGAAATAAATTAAATAGGCCTAGGCTATTGATGGATTCAATGTCGTTTTCATTGATCTCAGATTCTCAGTTTGTCAGTGTCTAAATTGCCTGTCATTTCGATCATTTTGTGCTTTCAAGACAACTTGGAACTCGAAAAAAAATAAGCCGAATCATGATGTCAGTGATCGTCAGGTCGGAAAGTCGGAGCTCTAGAAGAGGCCAGAGTTCCCCATGTGGAATTTCAAATTGGATGACCATCAAAAAAAAAAATCCAGTCTGAGCTCGTTATTTTCCCAATTTCGCAGTTGTCTTGAACGCACTGAAGTCTGAAGTCGTAGATTGCCCAGCTCCGAGTTCCCAGTTGTTTTGAACGCAGCATTAAAAAAAGATCGTGCCAAAATCTCCAATCGTAAAATGACGTAGAATTGCATTAAATGCGTTTATAAAAAGGCCAAACATTTTCTGGACCCTAGGCCACAAACCTTTTTTCCCCATGTGGGCAACTTCTGTAAATGCCTCTACTTACTGCTCTATGCCACTACGCAAATGTGATGATATGCATGCAATGCAGGTCACCCCCCTCTCGTGCTCACTTGTTCCGGCAACTCCTGATTTACAAATTAGGCACTGTCTAGCTCTTTTTTTCTCCCTCAGTCAGTCTTTTTCCAGTAACTCCACAGTCAACAACTCCACAGTCAACAACGTCTAGCCTAGGGGTGTCAAATTCGATTCACAAGTGTCTGCGGGTTTTTGGTTTTTCCTTTCAATAAAGACCTAGACAACCAGGTGAGGGGAGTTCCTAACTAATTAGTGACCTTAATTAATCTATCAAGTACAAGGGTGGAGGGATAACCTGCAGACTCTTGGCCCTCTGTGGAATGAGTTTGACACGTGACTAACCCTTACCTAGCTCTCTCTCTCTCTCTGTGGCTTGTATTCTTTCCCCTGGCTTCCTTGTTTGGGCACTCTCTCCCTCCCCTACTCGCTCTCTCCTCTTCCCCCTTTCTCTCCTTTCTCCCCCTCTCTACTCTGTTCCTCTCTCATTCTTCCACCCCTGGCAGTGCACTCTTAATCCCCCCGCCAGAGTCCATGCCCTTGTAGAGCAGAGAGCATACGCTGGCGACCGTCAGCCCAGCTCCAGTTGATGAGGTAGCAGCATATCGCTTAGGGGCCCTGGCATGGGTCACATCCTGCCACGGCCCTGCCGCAGCCTTCAGGGAGGCACCATCCTAGTCAACTCCCCCCTCCACTATCACTGCACTTCATGTGTAAGCACTGAGCATTCATGGCTGCTTCACCCAATCATAATAACTTATCACAATAAAATAACAACAGCTTGCAGTCAACGGTAGATCCACCTAGCCAGGTAAACACTTCTTTAATCACTAGATTGTAATACTGGGGTGGTGAACTATTAATGACTTACCACATAATTGTTAACAATATATAAATGAACGTCATATAAATGCACACACTCAATCTCATAGCAATATAACAAGGTCATTCTTCTTTCCGATTTGGATAATCTGGCAACGTCAAAGCATTCCCCCTAGCATGTCCATGTTTGTCTTGTCTTATAATGCATTTGTGTGGTATGGAGTCCACATACCTTCAAATCCAGAAGGCTAAATTAAAATGGCGTGCTGACTGTTAATGGAGTGGGACAAACATATGACTTCACTGTCTGTTGTGGCTTCAAGCTCATGTAATGAATAATACAACAGTCTCCACCTGTATCAGTGCAGTCAATGGGCCTGACAGTTGCTATTTATATGTATATTTTCAGCACAGTGTCTTCCCTCCACGATCACACTCAGTCAACTTGTCCTTGAATTACACAGACAAGATAGCAAAACAATACCCAGAGAAAAGACAGTTTATTATCCTCTTTTAAAAGCTAATCAGCATGTAGTGACATAGCCTGATGCAAAATAGAAATTCCAGGAGAAAAACTCTCCATGTAACTAAATTATGCTCTGAATGAAAGTAAGCTCACCCATGCGGTTAATTTGACTAATTTTCTGAAATGACTTTTGTTTCTCATGAGGCGATGTAGCTAGCTAATGAGTTTGTCGGTCCACTCCAGCTGAATAATATGTATAGAGATCCTATTAAATAACTATTCTAGTATTCTAATTCATAATTCTATGGTCATATGACCCACAATGAGAGACAACTGGGGAATGCAGCTGATCGGTAGATTACTACGCTGACATCACAATGTCAGACCTGGGAAGCACTGCTCCCATTGCCTTCCCATGCCCTCCGCCCATTTTCTCGGTCAGTCACAGCACCCCACCCACCCTTTTCCCCACCCCCTCCCACTTAATGACCCCATACCTCATTATGATCTGCAAAGTCCCTTGGTGTCCTCTCACCATATTTATTTTTAATTGAACCTTTATTTAACTAGGTAAGTCAGTTGAGAGCAAATTCTTATTTACAATGACGGCCTACCAAAAGGCAAAAGGCCTCCTGCAGAGACGTGGGCCTGGGATTAAAAATAAAAAATAAAAACAATATAAATATAGGACAAAACACACATCAAAACAAGAGAGACAACACAACATATGGTCCCCCACAGCACACCCTATCTCTTTAAAGGTACGGCACTCTGGTAAGAATGTACTGTATTTTCAACCACATGGCTGTCAGGTAGAGTCATAGCATCTGTACTGAGAGTGGTGTTATTGATATTTTTGCTACGAGTGCTTTACTATGTAGATTCTCCTCTTGTCATTTGTGAATTATTCCATCCTGTCTCAGAAGCACTCTGATGTAGCCAATGGTAATGTGCAGTTTGAACCATAACAACGTTTTAGTAAAGGGATGAGGGATGGCACTGGAGAAATGAAACCACTTTCAAAATTATAGACAGAGTTATGAATGCAAGGACTGACCTTCCACGGTATCAAAGTTATAGTTTTAACCATGTTTTGAGGCTATACAGTGTTTGTTTACATTCACATTGTTTCCAAACAATGGAGTTAAACAAGATTATATTTTGCATTCTGATGGGGTACAACAGTTAAACTAAGGTCATAAATAGATGTATTGAAAAGTTGTTGACAAGCAGCCAGCAGCCAGTCCTCCAGACTGCTGCCTGAGCACCTTTGTCTGCTCAAACAAGCTGTACTCTGCTTTGATACCAACACAGAAATATATAGAAAGTCACTGATTTAATATTTCATATTTGTAACGAACATCTAACAACAGATGTCTGTTTGTATGTGGTCTGACAGAGGTTTGAGGACAGTGAAGGTCAAATGCGTAAGCATCATAAATGATTGCACTCTGAAGCAACAAATCTATAAATTAAACTGTTGACAGGATTATATCTTTGCCCCTTGGTGGAGTCAATCAAACTAAAAGACGTCAAGAAAAGTCAAGAAAGTCCACAGCCCACTTGCCTGACTCCTGCTATTCAGAAGAGTACAATTTTTTATTAAGGGTCTGGAAAAATACACAACACTATTTACATAGATAGAGAGGCTTCTCAATGGGAGCAGCACTTGTGAATACAATTAATTCAACTGAAATACAATGAACTCTTATGACTCAGAGCAATGGATTTGAAATATTCTTTCAAAATAAAATATCAAAGAAATGAATGACGTCCAGAGTTACAAAATTCCTGTAGTTGTCATTCAAGACTATGTGATAACTTGTTGATCTCAGGAGGTTTTGAATGTTATATGATCACATATGACTCAGGCATTTGAGTCACCTGGTTCAAAGGGACAGTTCACCATCCTCTGATTGGCAATCAGTGTGCGGTGTAAACCTTTGTTGATTCCGTATTGAATAGCAGTGATTGAATCAACGTGAATAGCTTGAAACATTCATGACTAAGACCTTTGTATAGACAGACATAGCTATCCTGATTTGTGCTGCAGCGAAAATAGAGAGGATGCATAGTACAGTAATGCATAGTACAGCAACGTGAAAGTGCAACCATACAGCTGAAGAGTAAAGGCTGGTAACAGTGCACCAACTCATCTCTTTCTCCTGCTTTAAAAACCTTTTACTGCAGAGGACTACATCAGTGTCACACAGAGTGTTTCTTGGTAGTCAAACAAATCTACTTTGAAACAAAAGTACTCCACTCGTAGGAGTGGTTTGTTCATAACCATCCTCCTTTTTGAGGCCACTAGGTCATTTGACTGCAGGAAAGGGCTACAGCTGGAATCCTTAATTGGTGAAACTGCCACATCCGTTTGGGATTACAACAACAAAGAAGTTACTGCAAACAACCAACACTGTTTTTCCCTCTGACATTATTGCATGCGTGATAGAACAGCACAATATGTACTGCAATTTTCTGACGTCGCTGCCGGAGTCTCCTCTCCTCTGTTTCAACAACAAAACAAAAACAATAACAAAGAAGACGAAGACACACACACACACACACACACACACACACACACACAGACACACACACACACACTACACACACACACACACACACACACACTACACACACACACACACACACACACTACACACACACACTACACACACACACACACACACACACACACACACACACACACACTACACACACACACACACACACACACTACACACACACTACACACACACACAACACACACACACACACACACACTACACACACACACAACACACACACACACACACACTACACACACACACACACACACACACTACACACACACACTACACACACACACACACACACACACACACACACACACACACACAGATTTGGTCCTCAGATACTCAAGAAGTTCTAAAGCTGCACCAATGAGAGCATCTTGACTGGCTGCTTCGCCGTCTGGTATGGCAACTGCACCGCCCTTGACCACAAGGCTCTACAGAGGGTGGTGCGGACAGCCTAGTACTTCTCTGGGGCCGAACTCCATGCCATCCTGGACGTTTATACCAGGCGGTGTCTAAGGAAGGCCCAGGAAATTGCCAAAGACTTCAGCCACCTAAGCACATGGACTGTTCTCTGTGCTACCGGAGCAACGGGTCTCAGACCAACAGGCTCCAAGATAGCTTCTATCTTGAAAGCAATTCGACTGCTGAATAGCTTCTCAGACTATCTGTACTGACTCTACCTGCACTGGCTATATACACATACACATGTCTCGA
The DNA here is from genome assembly GCF_965601325.2 of Salmo salar. Classification (NCBI taxonomy): domain Eukaryota; kingdom Metazoa; phylum Chordata; class Actinopteri; order Salmoniformes; family Salmonidae; genus Salmo; species Salmo salar. The sequence goes on along the minus strand of NW_027675323.1, from coordinate 1,023,254 downwards.
TCCACACACACAACACACACACATAACACACTCACGCATACTGATGTCACATACACACACACACACGCCACCACAGACTCACACCCAGCATATGCACTGCTGCTACTTTTCACTCTTATTATTATATTTATATATATACTGCTCAAAAAAATAAAGGGAACACTTAAACAACACATCCTAGATCTGAATGAAAGAAATAATCTTATTAAATACTTTTTTCTTTACATAGTTGAATGTGCTGACAACAAAATCACACAAAAATAATCAATGGAAATCCAATTTATCAACACATGGAGGTCTGGATTTGGAGTCACACTAAAAATTAAAGTGGAAAACCCCACTACAGGCTGATCCAACTTTGATGTAATGTCCTTAAAACAAGTCAAAATGAGGCTCAGTAGTGTGTGTGGCCTCCACGTGCCTGTATGACCTCCCTACAACGCCTGGGCATGCTCCTGATGAGGTGGCGGATGGTCTCCTGAGGGATCTCCTCCCAGACCTGGACTAAAGCATCCGCCAACTCCTGGACAGTCTGTGGTGCAACATGGCGTTGGTGGATGGAGAGAGACATGATGTCCCAGAGGTGCTCAATTGGATTCAGGTCTGGGGAACGGGCGGGCCAGTCCATAGCATCAATGCCTTCCTCTTGCAGGAACTGCTGACACACTCCAGCCACATGAGGTCTAGCATTGTCTTGCATTAGGAGGAACCCAGGGCCAACCGCACCAGCATATGGTCTCACAAGGGGTCTGAGGATCTCATCTCGGTACCTAATGGCAGTCAGGCTACCTCTCAATTTAGAACACACATTTAGAACCCTCGTTTAGAACGCTCATTTAGAACGCTCCTTTAGAACCCTCGTTTAGAACGCTCATTTAGAACCCTCGTTTAGAACGCTCATTTAGAACGCTCTTTTAGAACCCTCATTTAGAACCATCATTTAGAACGCTCATTTAGAACCCTCATTTAGAACCCTCGTTTAGAACCCTCATATAAACGCTCTTTTAGAACCCTCATTTAGAACCCTCATATAAATGTTCCTTTAGAACCCTCATTTAGAACCCTCATTTAGAACCCTCATTTAGAACCCTCATTTAGAACCCTCTTTTACAACAACAATCAGCGTTTGAGCTGGACACACTTTTTTCAGAAACTATTTACACAAAAACACACACAGTCCTTACAAAGTTTATCTCCAGAATGTGAGCAGTTTATTTTTTGAAGGAAATGGTTCATATATTCACAGAAGTATATATATTTAATCACTGAACAGTAGCAGACCTAACTTCATCTGTTCCTGACTCTGGATAGTGGATTGAAAAGACCACCTGTTGTTACATCAACACCAGACATCATGATTCATGGAAATGGACATTGGATTTTATCAAATATGAAAACCTTAAATCTCTTCAAATTCAAATCAGTCAGAAAATAAGGATCGTACATAAAACAGAGCAGAATAAATCATCACATCTGGGGACCATCACCACCAGCATGACTAGTATCTATGTGGACCCTACTACAGTTTAACCAGCTCAGCTATAGACTACACCAGCATGACTAGTATCTATGTGGACCCTACTACAGTTTAACCAGCTCAGCTATAGACTACACCAGCATGACTAGTATCTATGTGGACCCTACTACAGTTTAACCAGCTCAGCTATAGACTACACCAGCATGACTAGTATCTATGTGGACCCTACTACAGTTTAACCAGCTCAGCTATAGACTACACCAGCATGACTAGTATCTATGTGGACCCTACTACAGTTTAACCAGCTCAGCTATAGACTACACCAGCATGACTAGTATCTATGTGGACCCTACTACAGTTTAACCAGCTCAGCTATAGACTACACCAGCATGACTAGTATCTATGTGGACCCTACTACAGTTTAACCAGCTCAGCTATAGACTACACCAGCATGACTAGTATCTATGTGGATCCTACTACAGTTTAACCAGCTCAGCTATAGACTACACCAGCATGACTAGTATCTATGTGGACCCTACTACAGTTTAACCAGCTCAGCTATAGACTACACCAGCATGACTAGTATCTATGTGGACCCTACTACAGTTTAACCAGCTCAGCTATAGACTACACCAGCATGACTAGTATCTATGTGGACCCTACCACAGTTTAACCAGCTCAGCTATAGACTACACCAGCACGACTAGTATCTATGTGGACCCTACTACAGTTTAACCAGCTCAGCTATAGACTACACCAGCATGACTAGTATCTATGTGGACCCTACTACAGTTTAACCAGCTCAGCTATAGACTACACCAGCATGACTAGTATCTATGTGGACCCTACTACAGTTTAACCAGCTCAGCTATAGACTACACCAGCATGACTAGTATCTATGTGGACCCTACTACAGTTTAACCAGCTCAGCTATAGACTACACCAGCATGACTAGTATCTATGTGGACCCTACTACAGTTTAACCAGCTCAGCTATAGACTACACCAGCATGACTAGTATCTATGTGGACCCTACTACAGTTTAACCAGCTCAGCTATAGACTACACCAGCATGACTAGTATCTATGTGGACCCTACTACAGTTTAACCAGCTCAGCTATAGACTACACCAGCATGACTAGTATCTATGTGGACCCTACTACAGTTTAACCAGCTCAGCTATAGACTACACCAGCATGACTAGTATCTATGTGGACCCTACTACAGTTTAACCAGCTCAGCTATAGACTACACCAGCATGACTAGTATCTATGTGGACCCTACTACAGTTTAACCAGCTCAGCTATAGACTACACCAGCATGACTAGTATCTATGTGGACCCTACTACAGTTTAACCAGCTCAGCTATAGACTACACCAGCATGACTAGTATCTATGTGGACCCTACTACAGTTTAACCAGCTCAGCTATAGACTACACCAGCATGACTAGTATCTATGTGGACCCTACTACAGTTTAACCAGCTCAGCTATAGACTACACCAGCATGACTAGTATCTATGTGGACCCTACTACAGTTTAACCAGCTCAGCTATAGACTACACCAGCATGACTAGTATCTATGTGGACCCTACTACAGTTTAACCAGCTCAGCTATAGACTACACCAGCATGACTAGTATCTATGTGGACCCTACTACAGTTTAACCAGCTCAGCTATAGACTACACCAGCATGACTAGTATCTATGTGGACCCTACTACAGTTTAACCAGCTCAGCTATAGACTACACCAGCATGACTAGTATCTATGTGGACCCTACTACAGTTTAACCAGCTCAGCTATAGACTACACCAGCATGACTAGTATCTATGTGGACCCTACTACAGTTTAACCAGCTCAGCTATAGACTACACCAGCATGACTAGTATCTATGTGGACCCTACTACAGTTTAACCAGCTCAGCTATAGACTACACCAGCATGACTAGTATCTATGTGGACCCTACTACAGTTTAACCAGCTCAGCTATAGACTACACCAGCATGACTAGTATCTATGTGGACCCTACTACAGTTTAACCAGCTCAGCTATAGACTACACCAGCATGACTAGTATCTATGTGGACCCTACTACAGTTTAACCAGCTCAGCTATAGACTACACCAGCATGACTAGTATCTATGTGGACCCTACTACAGTTTAACCAGCTCAGCTATAGACTACACCAGCATGACTAGTATCTATGTGGACCCTACTACAGTTTAACCAGCTCAGCTATAGACTACACCAGCATGACTAGTATCTATGTGGACCCTACTACAGTTTAACCAGCTCAGCTATAGACTACACCAGCATGACTAGTATCTATGTGGACCCTACTACAGTTTAACCAGCTCAGCTATAGACTACACCAGCATGACTAGTATCTATGTGGACCCTACTACAGTTTAACCAGCTCAGCTATAAACTACACCAGCATGACTAGTATCTATGTGGACCCTACTACAGTTTAACCAGCTCAGCTATAGACTACACCAGCATGACTAGTATCTATGTGGACCCTACTACAGTTTAACCAGCTCAGCTATAGACTACACCAGCATGACTAGTATCTATGTGGACCCTACTACAGTTTAACCAGCTCAGCTATAGACTACACCAGCATGACTAGTATCTATGTGGACCCTACTACAGTTTAACCAGCTCAGCTATAGACTACACCAGCATGACTAGTATCTATGTGGACCCTACTACAGTTTAACCAGCTCAGATATAGACTACACCAGCATGACTAGTATCTATGTGGACCCTACTACAGTTTAACCAGCTCAGCAATAGACTACACCAGCATGACTAGTATCTATGTGGACCCTACTACAGTTTAACCAGCTCAGCTATAGACTACACCAGCATGACTAGTATCTATGTGGACCCTACTAAAGTTTAACCAGCTCAGCTATAGACTACACCAGCATGACTAGTATCTATGTGGACCCTACTACAGTTTAACCAGCTCAGCTATAGACTACACCAGCGTGACTAGTATCTATGTGGACCCTACTACAGTTTAACCAGCTCAGCTATAGACTACACCAGCGTGACTAGTATCTATGTGGACCCTACTACAGTTTAACCAGCTCAGCTATAGACTACACCAGCATGACTAGTATCTATGTGGACCCTACTACAGTTTAACCAGCTCAGCTATAGACTACACCAGCATGACTAGTATCTATGTGGACCCTACTACAGTTTAACCAGCTCAGCTATAGACTACACCAGCATGACTAGTATCTATGTGGACCCTACTACAGTTTAACCAGCTCAGCTATAGACTACACCAGCATGACTAGTATCTATGTGGACCCTACTACAGTTTAACCAGCTCAGCTATAGACTACACCAGCATGACTAGTATCTATGTGGACCCTACTACAGTTTAACCAGCTCAGCTATAGACTACACCAGCATGACTAGCATCTATGTGGACCCTACTACAGTTTAACCAGCTCAGCTATAGACTACACCAGCATGACTAGTATCTATGTGGACCCTACTACAGTTTAACCAGCTCAGCTATAGACTACACCAGCATGACTAGTATCTATGTGGACCCTACTACAGTTTAACCAGCTCAGCTATAGACTACACCAGCGTGACTAGTATCTATGTGGACCCTACTACAGTTTAACCAGCTCAGCTATAGACTACACCAGCGTGACTAGTATCTATGTGGACCCTACTACAGTTTAACCAGCTCAGCTATAGACTACACCAGCATGACTAGTATCTATGTGGACCCTACTACAGTTTAACCAGCTCAGCTATAGACTACACCAGCATGACTAGTATCTATGTGGACCCTACTACAGTTTAACCAGCTCAGCTATAGACTACACCAGCATGACTAGTATCTATGTGGACCCTACTACAGTTTAACCAGCTCAGCTATAGACTACACCAGCATGACTAGTATCTATGTGGACCCTACTACAGTTTAACCAGCTCAGCTATAGACTACACCAGCATGACTAGTATCTATGTGGACCCTACTACAGTTTAACCAGCTCGGCTATAGACTACACCAGCATGACTAGTATCTATGTGGACCCTACTACAGTTTAACCAGCTCAGCTATAGACTACACCAGCATGACTAGTATCTATGTGGATCCTACTACAGTTTAACCAGCTCAGCTATAGACTACACCAGCACGACTAGTATCTATGTGGACCCTACTACAGTTTAACCAGCTCAGCTATAGACTACACCAGCACGACTAGTATCTATGTGGACCCTACTACAGTTTAACCAGCTCA
>NW_027675323.1:825000-1010000 GCF_965601325.2 Salmo salar | reverse complement strand
CACGGCCTATTTATTAAGTTACCTCCTTTATCTTACCTCATTTGCACAACTGTATATAGACTTTTCTATTGTGTTATTGACTGTACGTTTGTTTATTCCATGTGTAACTCTGTGTTGTTGTTTGTGTCACACTGCTTTGCTTTATCTTGGCCAGGTCGCAGTTGTAAATGAGAACTTGTTCTCAACTAACCTACCTGGTTAAATAAAGGACTTGTTCTCAACTAGCCCACCTGGTTAAATAAAGGACTTGTTCTCAACTGGCCCACCTGGTTAAATAAAGGACTTGTTCTCAACTGGCCCACCTGGTTAAATAAAGGACTTGTTCTCAACTGGCCTACCTGGTTAAATAAAGGACTTGTTCTCAACTGGCCTACCTGGTTAAATAAAGGACTTGTTCTCAACTGGCCTACCTGGTTAAATAAAGGACTTGTTCTCAACTGGCCTACCTGGTTAAATAAAGGACTTGTTCTCAACTGGCCTACCTGGTTAAATAAAGGACTTGTTCTCAACTGGCCCACCTGGTTAAATAAAGGACTTGTTCTCAACTGGCCTACCTGGTTAAATAAAGGACTTGTTCTCAACTGGCCCACCTGGTTAAATAAAGGACTTGTTCTCAACTGGCCTACCTGGTTAAATAAAGGACTTGTTCTCAACTGGCCCACCTGGTTAAATAAAGGACTTGTTCTCTACTAGCCCACCTGGTTAAATAAAGGACTTGTTCTCAACTGGCCCACCTGGTTAAATAAAGGTTTCATTAAAAAGTGTAGCAATAACTTAACTTTTCATTATTTAGACAGACTCCTCTAAATAATAAATATAATTAAATAACAAAAAACAGTTAAATGCTAAGTACTATACATAGGTTTTATTTAAAAAATAACAATAGAACCTATTTAGTACTATAATGGTATTTACTAACATAATATTATTACTATAATAGTTTCTAAAGGGGTTGTAGGCTACCCTACCCTAGAATTAGGGTTCAGGATAAAACAGGTTATACGTAGGGTTAGAGTTTCTGTACAGCACTTTGTGACATCTGCTGATGTAAAAAGGTCTTCATAAATACATGAGATTGATTGTTAGGTTCAGGGTATTTAAAGAGATAAACTGTATGGGTTTATATCTCTCTTGCTCCTCCCTGTGGTCTTCTGTGGGAACTACATACCTCATTCACCACACTTGATAGGCTCATAATCTGAGGTAGCAACTGAGTCAGAGCTACAAATATATGATCTCCACCTATCCATTAGGTTTACAACTCAGTGAACCTGCGCAGCATTCTCTCTATTTGATGTCTACGAACCAACAGATTTCAACACATATCAAATTACCAGTTACCATTATTAGTAGCTGTAACCTAGTTAATAATCAGTTACCTGAGGTAAACCTACAAGGTTAACGCGGGCTGGAAGAGAATTACTTCAAAACCACAGCAAACAGCTGGGACATATAGTAATATTATATATATATAATATTATATCACTGGGCTCCTCTGTGCTAACAAACCCTGTGTACCACCCCTCCCCTGTTTAACCTTGAATTTCGTTCAGAAAAACACTTCCACATTTAGCAAAACGAACCAACTCTTAACGGATCTGTTCGGTGGTAATAAACGGAGGCAGATTAGACACCACTACTCTTGTCGAAATCAGCACCAACACAACCCCTCACATAAATCATACTGGTAACTAGCCGGGTAACAAGACTCACCTTTTACATTACCACAACCACCGCCTTGTTCATTCTGGATACAGAGTGTATATGTTCCTCTCCCACCTGTTCACCGACCAGGATCAATAATTCCTCCACACCATTCTCCACAACGCACCTGAAGAGACAGCGTTTCTTCTCCACTCGGTTGAGGACATCAAACTACCCTACTCCCTCCTCAACTCTAACCGATAAACAGCGGAAACCGATAAACAAACCCTCCCACCATGACAAAATACATTTGGAAAATAGGCAAAAGAATAGCTGCACTCTTCACGAACGACAAAACCTCACGTTACCAACTTCTTCTTCTTCTATGGTATAATGGCGGTCCTCAAACCAACGTTAAAGGAGCGTGGCGCCTCCTACTGTGCTGGAGTGTGTTCAATCACGGTTTACACCATTTCTAAATCCTCCTACCTAACTCAGTACTTCTGAGAAAATAAAAAAGATCCCTACTAACTTCTAATAGACCCTCCCCCAACCCCCAAATCCCTTCCAAACCCCCATCCAACCCCCCATCCAACCTCAATGACCCTACACTTCAATCTTTCCCTCTCTTCAACATCCTTACAACACTATAACAACACATGCTCCACCGTTTCATTGACAATACCCTCCAGACACAAACCATTCACATGCTGCCAACCAGATGGAAGGACCAGTTCAATGTACAATGTCCTAAACACAATCGAGGAAACACCACCTCTTCCTTCCTAATCTGACCTTTGAACCTTGGTCCACCAACCTTTCTTTGGAGGGCATATAAATGCCGTCCCTTGTGCTCAGAGTCCCATCTCTTCTGCCACACATCTATCAAAATGTCTCTGATCTCACATTTGTCCTCACCTCTACCCAGTGGAACATTAATATATATTATATCTTGTTTTAAAGTTATTTTAGCTAACTAGTCTACAATTTCATTCCATTCCACACCTGAATGTGCTGGGACCCAGCAGAATCTCACTACTAGACCCATTCTCTCAATTCTCCATAATAACATTAATACCTCCAATAGTAGGTCACTCCTAATAGATTTACCAGATGATAAACTATTCAATACAGACAGAGAATCTGAGGATACTATAATTCTAACAGGTTGTACATCCTCCACCCACTGGAGGACAACTATTATCACCAACAGTTCAACTGAGTACACTGACAGTTCATCTGTTAGTCTTCTACATATCTGCACATCACATTCAGGAAGGTAAACACCTGCTCCTGTGGGCCCACTATCTGGGCCCTTGGATCCATCTGTGAAAAGAGGTAAAAAAGCATAACAACTTCTACCAATGTAATTGTCAACCAGTTTCCCTTTATCACTGACTTCTGACCCAATCTTTCCTTTTGTCTACCAAGGTTAGATCAACAACAGGATCTGGGAGTAACCATGGAGGAACATCCCCTATCACCACAGAAAGGGCCAACCTCCAACTCCCTGAAACTACTCTCATCAGCAAGCTTTCCAACTGTCCAACCAAAACCACTGCCTTGTCTACTAGTATATTCCCAACAGTCATCTAGAACAGTAGCAGTGGGATGCTCAACCTCACAGCCTTTCAACCCAATAAGCTAATGACAATTTATTACGTCGTATATCCAAAGGCATCTCACCTGCCTCAACTGGACTATAATATAAATACATGATATTATGGGATACAAAATGGGAAAAGGGGAAATTATGATAATACTAAAAAAACACCCTTCTAACTAACCCTACACTCATTAAAACACACTACCCCATTCCACTACTTTGACCCTATCTGCTCCTGCACCAGGCCAACTAACCCTACACTCATTAAAACCCACTACCCCCATTCCACTACTTTGACCCTATCTGCTCCTGCACCAGGCCAACTAACCCTACACTCATTAAAACCCACTACCCCATTCCACTACTTTGACCCTATCTGCTCCTGCACCAGGCCAACTAACCCTACACTCATTAAAACCCACTACCCCCATTCCACTACTTTGACCCTATCTGCTCCTGCACCAGGCCAACTAACCCTACACTCATTAAAACCCACTACCCCCATTCCACTACTTTGACCCTATCTGCTCCTGCACCAGGCCAACTAACCCTACACTCATTAAAACCCACTACCCCATTCCACTACTTTGACCCTATCTGCTCCTGCACCAGGCCAACTAACCCTACACTCATTAAAACCCACTACCCCATTCCACTACTTTGACCCTATCTGCTCCTGCACCAGGCCAACTAACCCTACACTCATTAAAACCCACTACCCCATTCCACTACTTTGACCCTATCTGCTCCTGCACCAGGCCAACTAACCCTACACTCATTAAAACCCACTACCCCATTCCACTACTTTGACCCTATCTGCTCCTGCACCAGGCCAACTAACCCTACACTCATTAAAACCCACTACCCCATTCCACTACTTTGACCCTATCTGCTCCTGCACCAGGCCAACTAACCCTACACTCATTAAAACCCACTACCCCATTCCACTACTTTGACCCTATCTGCTACTGCACCAGGCCATCTAACCCTACACTCATTAAAACCCACTACCCCATTCCACTACTTTGACCCTATCTGCTCCTGCACCCTTCTAACTAACCCTACACTCATTAAAACCCACTACCCCATTCCACTACTTTGACCCTATCTGCTCCTGCACCAGGCCAACTAACCCTACACTCATTAAAACCCACTACCCCCATTCCACTACTTTGACCCTATCTGCTCCTGCACCAGGCCAACTAACCCTACACTCATTAAAACCCACTACCCCATTCCACTACTTTGACCCTATCTGCTACTGCACCAGGCCATCTAACCCTACACTCATTAAAACCCACTACCCCATTCCACTACTTTGACCCTATCTGCTCCTGCACCCTTCTAACTAACCCTACACTCATTAAAACCCACTACCCCATTCCACTACTTTGACCCTATCTGCTCCTGCACCAGGCCAACTAACCCTACACTCATTAAAACCCACTACCCCCATTCCACTACTTTGACCCTATCTGCTCCTGCACCAGGCCAACTAACCCTACACTCATTAAAACCCACTACCCCATTCCACTACTTTGACCCTATCTGCTCCTGCACCAGGCCAACTAACCCTAGACTCATTAAAACCCACTACCCCATTCCACTACTTTGACCCTATCTGCTCCTGCACCAGGCCAACTAACCCTACACTCATTAAAACCCACTACCCCATTCCACTACTTTGACCCTATCTGCTCCTGCACCAGGCCAACTAACCCTACACTCATTAAAACCCACTACCCCATTCCACTACTTTGACCCTATCTGCTCCTGCACCAGGCCAACTAACCCTACACTCATTAAAACCCACTACCCCATTCCACTACTTTGACCCTATCTGCACCTGCACCATGCCAACTAACCCTACACTCATTAAAACCCACTACCCCCATTCCACTACTTTGACCCTATCTGCTCCTGCACCAGGCCAACTAACCCTACACTCATTAAAACCCACTACCCCATTCCACTACTTTGACCCTATCTGCTCCTGCACCAGGCCAACTAACCCTACACTCATTAAAACCCACTACCCCATTCCACTACTTTGACCCTATCTGCTCCCTCACCAGGCCAACTAACCCTACACTCATTAAAACCCACTACCCCATTCCACTACTTTGACCCTATCTGCTCCCTCACCAGGCCAACTAACCCTACACTCATTAAAACCCACTACCCCATTCCACTACTTTGATCCTATCTGCTCCTGCACCAGGCCAACTAACCCTACACTCATTAAAACCCACTACCCCATTCCACTACTTTGACCCTATCTGCTCCTGCACCCTTCTAACTAACCCTACACTCATTAAAACCCACTACCCCATTCCACTACTTTGACCCTATCTGCTCCTGCACCAGGCCAACTAACCCTACACTCATTAAAACCCACTACCCCATTCCACTACTTTGACCCTATCTGCTCCTGCACCAGGCCAACTAACCCTACACTCATTAAAACCCACTACCCCATTCCACTACTTTGACCCTATCTGCTCCTGCACCAGGCCAACTAACCCTACACTCATTAAAACCCACTACCCCATTCCACTACTTTGACCCTATCTGCTCCTGCACCAGGCCAACTAACCCTACACTCATTAAAACCCACTACCCCATTCCACTACTTTGACCCTATCTGCTCCTGCACCAGGCCAATGGCATGGGAGGACAGGACACCACCACTCAACACACCCTGGAACTCTTCTGAAGTCAAATCTAGTATGACCAAATACTTCTCTGCAGCTGCCACCAAAACATTTTTTTTTCTGTGATTTACATTCCATTTCTGCGGTACAGTTGATAACCATTTGCTATGAACACTAAGAAGCCAACCTTACTGAAGCATATATCCCTCGTTGGCCCATCCCTCTGTGCTGTCACAGATCTACTACTCACAGGGATCCTCTCAGGATCCCTCAGCCTTGACCCATCCTCCTCTACTTTCTTCACTGCCTCAGCAGTGACAACCTGTTCCCAACAGTGGGGTCAGTGGGATTGGATAGGGGCCCCTCTACCTCTCTCTCTCTCTCTCTCTCTCTGACTGGAGGAGACAGGTGAAATGGTGTGTCTCCTCTGGTCAACAATACTCACCTTGAGAGACTCCACAGCCTGTTGGAGCTCCTTCAGCTCCTTCTCTCTCTCCTGGAATCTCTGCTGGACCTTCTGCTGACTCATCCCCAGCTGCCTCTGTGGAGAATCACTCTTCAATGAGCTATCAAGCTTTATTAGTCCAGTAGATCAATAGTATAGTAATGTGACATAGGGCCCATAGAGAGGAAGGTCTAAAAAATGGATGGTCCATTTACTAAATGATATTTATTTGTTGCTATGTGAATGATTATAGTTTTTATGGTAGGACTACATGTATCAACAGGTTGAGACTGAACTTTGGACTCATAAAAGGCCATTCAGAATGATAATAGTGTTTGACATTATAAAATGGTGATACATCTGGAGAATCTGGGTTGACATATCAATATACTCAAGGTTTGTGTTCATATTTGTTCTGCTGAGGATCAATTTCATTTCAATGATCTCATATTCAAACAGCCTTAGTTCCTACTGTATCTTTAATTCTTTGTTTATCAGACAGTCACCAACAAGTTGTTCTGGTCTTACCTGTTTCTCAGTCCTCTCTGCTGCAGCTGACACTGTATCATGGCCTTTATGTTCATCCATTGTACACTGATAACAGATACACTGCTGATCGGTACGACAGTAAACCTCCAGCAGTTTGTCATGATGAGAGCAGATCTTCTCCTGTAGTTGTGCGGTGGCTTTGACCATCTTGTGCTTCTTGAAAGCTGGAGATTCGTAGTGAGGTTGGAGGTGAGTCTCACAGTAAGAGGCCAGACATGCCAGACAGGACATGAGGGCTTTCTGCTTTCTGGTCCCAGTGCAGAAATCACACGCCACATCTCTAGGTCCAGCATAGCACAGAGCAGGAGGGGGAGCAGCCTGGAGTCCTGTCTTCTTCAGTTTCTCCACCACCTCAGCCAACATGTTATTTTTACTCAGCGTAGGCCTCGGACTGAAGGTCTGTCTGCACTGAGGACAGCTATAGACCCCTTTCAGAACATCCTGATCCAAGCAGCCCTCAATACAGCTCCTACAGTAACTGTGTCCACAGGGGATGGTGACTGGTTCCTTCAGTAGATCCAGACAGACAGAACAACAGAACTGGTCCTGGTCCAGCAGAACTCCCTGTTGAGCCATTTGGACGGTTGTTCACTCTCACACAGACAGACGACACAGAGACTCAGATCAGTTTCGTTTCCTCAGAAGAGAGTTTGTGAAGGGGGATGGACTTCCTGGTTCTGCCAGAGGGGTGGGGTTAGAGGGAGGGAGGGAGGGGTTAGAGGAATGCAGGAAGAGAGAGAGGAACTGCAAGCAACATCAAGAGGGAGACAAATAGTTTTGTTCCAATGTTAGAGCCCTTAACATATAAATAGTGTTAACCCAGTATCAGTATCAATAGTGTTAACCCAGTATCAGTATCAATAGTGTTAACCCAGTATCAGTATCAATAGGGTTAACCCAGTATCAGTATCAATAGTGTTAACCCAGTATCAGTATAAATAGTGTTAACCCAGTATCAGTATCAATAACCTACGCATCGCGCCATTGGCACCAATTGGGTCACTTGGTTGGAATTGTGAAGAGGCTCATATCGCGAGGATCACTGCACTATAGTGGAACTATGATACAATTACATTATCATATGAAATGTAGAGGATCACTACACTATAGAGGAACTATGATACAATTACATTATCATATGAAATGTAGAGGATCACTACACTATAGTGGAACTATGATACAATTACATTATCATATGAAATGTAGAGAATCACTACACTATAGAGGAACTATGATACAATTACATTATCATATGAAATGTAGAGGATCACTACACTATAGAGGAACTATGATACAATTACATTATCATATGAAATGTAGAGGATCACTGCACTATAGTGGAACTATGATACAATTACATTATCATATGAAATGTAGAGGATCACTACACTATAGTGGAACTATGATACAATTACATTATCATATGAAATGTTAAATGTAAGTATAATATCTGAATATTGATATATTGAATTTGACCTGACCACGTCCAGTCAGCTCCATTTATATGATTAAACTGACACCAACCTGTCTCAGTAGTAGTAGACTGTTAGGAGTGTTTTACTGTCATTCACTATACTAACATTACACCAACCTGTCTCAGTAGTAGTAGACTGTTAGGGGTGTTTTACTGTCATTCACTATACTAACATTACACCAACCTGTCTCAGTTGTAGTAGACTGTTAGGAGTGTTTTACTGTCATTCACTATACTAACATTACACCAACCTGTCTCAGTAGTAGTAGACTGTTAGGAGTGTTTTACTGTCATTCACTATACTAACATTACACCAACCTGTCTCAGTAGTAGTAGACTGTTAGGAGTGTTTTACTGTCATTCACTATACTAACATTACATTTAATTTATCTACACACTTTACAATAATCCCTGGCAGGATTCTCACCTTGAAACTTCATTGCGATTATTTTCTGTTCTGTTGTGTATATTGTGATGGGTGAGGCCTGAGCTGGAATGTGAAGCTAACTGAAGCTGGCTAACTTTAGAAAACCAGTATATCAATCCTGTATCATAGTATACCCCTCAGGCTACGTTCAGGTTTCAGCAAGAGGCAGGTATCAACATGCCGAGTCGTAGGCGACAACCTGGGTTGTATTCATTAGTTTACTCCACAGCCAACAGTTTTAAGATGTTAAATAAAACATAAACCGTTTACTCTAAACGCTGTACAATGTGACCTAAACGGTTTCTGTTGCCAAACGTTTTGCTACGGTGGGCACTAATGAATACACACAAACTGTTTTGAGGAAGTGTAAGTTGTTGTTAGTCTCTCGAACAATATTTATGTGTCTCTCTTTCACACAACATACCTTCCTGAGTGAAAAGAGTTAACTGTAGATTATAAAGAGAACATGTTTGTTTGCTGCTTGTTGTGTTTTAAGCCTGTTTTGAGAAGACAAGTCTATAGACCTATGATACAGTACACTCTTAGAATAAAGGGTTCCAAACGGGTCCTCCGGCCGTCCCCATAGGAGAACGCTTTTGGGTTCCAGGTAGAACCCGTCTGGCTTCCATGTAGAACCCTCTGTGGAAAGGGTTCTTCACGGAACCCAAAAGGGTTCTACCTAGTACCTAAAAGGGTTCTACAAAGGGTTCTCCTATGGGGACAGCCAAAGAACCCTTTTAGATTGTAGATAGTGTAGGAGCGATCACCCTGGGGCACACAGATGGGCACAGAACGAATTCACCCCACGCATCTAATTTATATCCAAAACATTTTATGGAGAATAGGACTATTATAAAACTGTCCACCAAAAATATAATTAACTATATGAATACACACAACAATATCATCAACTATATGAATACACATAACAATATCATCAACTATATTAATACACATAACAATATCATCAACTATATTAATACACATAACAATACCATCAACTATATTAATACACATAACAATATCATCAACTATATGAATACACACAACAATACCATCAACTATATGAATACACACAACAATATCATCAACTATATGAATACACACAACAATATCATCAACTATATGAATACACACAACAATATCATCAACTATATGAATACACACAACAATACCATCAACTATATTAATACACATAACAATATCATCAACTATATTAATACACATAACAATATCATCAACTATATTAATACACACAACAATATCATCAACTATATTAATACACATAACAATACCATCAACTATATGAATACACACAACAATATCATCAACTATATTAATACACATAACAATATCATCAACTATATGAATACACACAACAATATCATCAACTATATTAATACACATAACAATATCATCAACTATATGAATACACACAACAATATCATCAACTATATTAATACACATAACAATCGTCATCTTACCTTTTATCTCTCAATAGAAACAGAGTCTGAATGATCATTCGGTCGTCGAAAGTTACTTTCGTTTGCTCTGCTCATTTACATATCAGGTTCTGCCTGTTCTCTCTCAGAGTCCATCTCTCTTTACAGCTCTTACAATGAGCCTTGGCAAACATTCTACAACTGTCTGGAAGTCTATTGGAGGGATGGTTGTGTTCAGTTGTGTTGAGACCTGGTGACTGAGACGGCCGTGGCATATTGTGAAACATCAGCAAGTTCAGCAGTCTTCATCACTGAAGCTCCTGCCAATCGTGCCCCAACAATCACCAATCGTTAAGCTCTTCCCGAGCAGGGTCACAGTCTCTCCTGGTTGCAGCTCCTCTCTCTCCCCAGGGGTAGCAGCTCCTCTCTCTCCCCAGGGGTAGCAGCTCTTCTCTCTCCCCAGGGGTAGAAGCTCCTCTCTCCCCAGGGGTAGCAGCTTCTCTCTCCCCAGGGGTAGCAGCTCCTCTCTCCCCAGGGGTAGCAGCTCCTCTCTCCCCCCAGGGGTAGCAGCTCCTCTCTCCCCTAGGATTTGAAGACATTGGTGGCTTAGCCTACAGCCAGTAGGGGGGTCTGGGACGGAATTTCAACAGCTAAATCCATGAATACATCTAAATTGTATTGCCAAAACCCACTCCACCACTTCAAACATAGACTCTGACCTGTCTAATGAGCCAAACTGATTAAAGAATCCCACAGTACCAAATCACCCTCTCTCTCTCTCTCTCTCTCTCTCTCTCTCTCTCTCTCTCTCTCTCTCTCTCTCTCTCTCACTCTCACTCTCACTCACTCACACACACACACAATGCAGTAATCAGAATCCCTATAGCAGCTTACTGATACAGTCTGCTGTGTGCTCTCCCCTCCTCTTTCTCTCTCCATCACTTTCTCTGTGCCGTCTGTTGCTGTCTCTATGTCTTGTCTGGTGTCTCTCTCCATCATATCCTATTCTTCTGTTGCTGTCTCTGTGTCTTGTCTGGTGTCTCTCTCCATCACCAGAATAATTGGTGAGGGTTAGGCCTACTACAATACAACATTCAAAACATGAAAACACAACTACATAACTAGTCTGTCCAACCTCTCTTTCGTATCGTCTGAGATCGCTAAAGATTGGAAAGATGCCGCGGTCATCCCCCTCTTCAAAGGGGGTGACACTCTAGACCCAAACTGTTAAAGACCTATATCCATCCTATCCTGCCTTTCTAAAGTCTTCGAAAGCCAAGTTAATAAACAGATCACCGACCATCTCGAATCCCACCGTACCTTCTCCGCTATGCAATCTGGTTTCAGAGCTGACCATGGGTGCACCTCAGCCACGCTCAAGGTCCTTAACGATATCATAACCGCCATCGATAAAAGACAATACTGTGCAGCCGTCTTCATCGACCTGGCCAAGGCTTTCAACTCTGTCAATCACCGCATTCTTATCAGCAGACTTAACAGCCTTGGTTTCTCAAATGATTGCCTCGCCTGGTTCACCAACTACTTTTCAGATAGAGTTCAGTGTGTGAAATCGGAGGGCCTGTTGTCCGGACCTCTGGCGGTCTCTATGGGGGTGCAACAGGGTTCAATTCTCGGGCCAACTCTTTTCTCTATATACATCAATGATGTCGCTCTTGCTGCTGGTGATTCTCTGATCCACCTCTACGCAGACGACACCATTCTGTATACATCTGGCCCTTCTTTGGACACCGTGTTAACAACCCTCCAAACGACCTTCAATGCCATACAACTCTCCTTCCGTGGCCTCCAACTGCTCTTAAATGTAAGTAAAACTAAATGCATGCTCTTCAACCGATCGCTGCCTGCACCTGCCCGCCCATCAAGCATCACTACTCTGGACAGTTCTGACTTAGAATATGTGGACAACTACAAATACCTAGGTGTCTGGTTAGACTGTAAACTCTCCTTCCAGACTCACATCAAACATCTCCAATCCAAAGTTAAATCTAGAATCGGCGTCCTATTTCGCAACAAAGCATCCTTCACTCATGCCGTGAAACATACCCTCGTAAAACTGACTATCCTACCGATCCTTGACTTCGGTGATGTCATTTACAAAATATCCTCCAACACTCTACTCAGCAAATTGGATGTAGTCTATCACAGTGCCATCCGTTTTGTCACCAAAGCCCCATATACTACCCATCACTGCGACCTGTATGCTCTCGTTGGCTGGCCCTCGCTTCATATTTGTCGCCAAACCCACTGGCTCCAGGTCATCTATAAGCCTTTGCTAGGTAAAGCCCTGCCTTATCTCAGCTCACTGGTCACAATAGCAGCACCCACCAGTAGCACGCGCTCCAGCAGGTATATTTCACTGATCACCCCCAAAGCCAATTCCTCCTTTGGCCGCCTTTCCTTCCAGTTCCCTGCTGCCAATGACTGGAACGAACTGCAAAAATCACTGAAGCTGGAGACTCATATCTCCCTCACTAACTTTAAGCATCAGCTGTCAGAGCAGCTTACCGATCATTGCACCTGTACATAGCCCATCTGTAAATTGCCCAACCAACTACCTCATCCCCATTTTGTTATTTTTGTTATCCTTTGCACCCCAGTATCTCTACTTGCACATTCATCTTCTGCACATCTATCACTCCAGTGTTTAATTGCTAAATTGTAATTATTTCTCCATTCTGGCCTATTTATTGCCTTATCTCCCTAATCTTACTACATTTGCACACATTGTATATAGACCTTTCTATTGCGTTATTGACTGTACATTTGTTTATTGTCATAAACTTCTTCGTCTGAAGAGGAAAAATCATCGGACCAATATGCAGCGGGTATATTGCTCATCTTCGTATTTATTGAAGGTAAACACACTCAAACAAAATAACGACGATAACAGTCCAGTAAGGTGCACAGACTAAACCGGAAACAACCACCCACAAACACAAGTGAAAACGAACACACTAAATATGGCCTCCAATTAGAGACAACCACCAGCTGCCTCTAATTGGAGGTCATTGAAAAAAACACAACATAGAAAGAGAAACCTAGAATAAACATAGAAATAGAAAATATAGAACATACATCAAAACCCCGAAACACACAAAACTAACACCCCCTGCCACGCCCTGACCAAACTACAATAACAAATAACCCCTTTTACTGGTCAGGACGTGATATTTATCCCATGTGTAACTCTGTGTTGTTTGTGTCACACTGCTTTGCTTTATCTTGGCCAGGTCGCAGTTATAAATGAGAACTTGTTCTCAACTGGCCTACCTGGTTAAATAAAGGTACATAAAATAAGAAATAACACAGAACTCTCAACTAGTTCCATCAAACAGAAAAACAACAAGAAAGCTGGATAAACACATTCAGATTTCTAGATATTACACTTTTCTTTTGTGTTTTAGGGGTCATAGGTCAGATCAGTGGTCATGGTTGATATGCATGGACTAAAAAACAAACTTGAAACCATTTTTCTCAGATTCACTGTGTGTGTAGACTGCTCCTTGTCTTTTCTAGGGCAGTAGTTCAGGTGGCTGTGTGTGTAGACTGCTCCTTGTCTTTTCTAGGGCAGTAGTTCAGGTGGCTGTTTGTGTAGACTGCTCCTTGTCTTTTCTAGGGCAGTAGTTCAGGTGGCTGTGTGTGTAGACTGCTCCTTGTCTTTTCTAGGGCAGTAGTTCAGGTGGCTGTTTGTGTAGACTGCTCCTTGTATTTCTAGGGCAGTAGTTCAGGTGGTTGCCCTTGCTCTTAGTCTGCCTCCTGTCTCTCCTATCATCATAGACAGTTGTGGGAAAAGTACGCAATTGTCATACCTGAGTAAAAGTCTACAAATATTTGGTTCTATATATACTTAAGTATGAAAAGTAAAATTAAAAGTATAAATCGTTTCATTCCTTCTATTAAGAAAATCAGATGTCACCATTATCTTGTTTTTTAAAATGTATGGATAGCCAGGGGCACATACCAAAACGAAGACGTAATTTACAAAAGATGCATTTGTGTTTCCTGACTCCGCCAGATCAGAGACAGTAGAGATGACCATGTGTTGTCTTGATAAGTGAATTAGACCATTTTCCTGTCCTGTCTAAGCTTTCAAAATGTAACGAGTACTTTTGGGTGTCAGGTAAAATGTATAGATTAAAAAGTACATTATTTTCTTTGGGAATGTAGTGATGTAAAATTATCAAAAATACAAATTCAAAAGTAAAGTACAGATACCCCCCAAAAAACAACTTATGTAGTACTTTATAGTACTTTACACCACTGGCCATGGGTACACCTTCCTGAAAACAATGACTCCATACTTTTCTGAAACCTGTTCTGCCAGTTCATGTCCTTACATTTACATTTTAGTAGACACTCTTATCCAGAGCAACCTACAGTAATGAATGCATACATTTTCATTTCATACATTGATTATTATTTTTATTTTTCGCACTGGCCCCCCGTGGGAATCGAACCCACAACCCTGGCGTTGCAAACGCCATGCTCTAAGAACTGAGCCACAGGGAAGACTAGAATGTTCCATTGTGGTTACCCAAAGAGATGACAAGATAGTTCACACATTCATCATCCAGGGTTACTGTCAAACAGACATGTGACATTTCTGGTTCGTCCATAACTTGTTTCCTGCTTGTAGCAGGCCGTGTTTACAGGAATCCTTTTCTCTAACTAGAAATGAAATGTGATTTCATGAGAATATTTTTCTGCAGTGAGAGTGTAATGCAAGTCAAGCTGTCCTTGGATGTATGTCAACAAGATTTATAACCAGCATTGTTAAATTAACTGTTGTCATTATTTAAAAAAAAATCTATGCTGTCATTTTCTATGTTAGCTTGCTTTTAAAATGTTTTATTGTCACAGACAGCGGATAGATGCAGTGAAATGTGTTGTTTTACAGGTCAGCCATAGTAGTATGATAGATGCAGAGAAATGTGTTGTTTTACAGGGTCAGCCATAGTAGTACGATAGATGCAGTGAAATGTGTTGTTTTACAGGGTCAGCCATAGTAGTATGATAGATGCAGTGAAATGTGTTGTTTTACAGGGTCAGCCATAGTAGTATGATAGATACAGTGAAATGTGTTGTTTTACAGGGTCAGCCATAGTAGTACGATAGATGCAGTGAAATGTGTTGTTTTACAGGGTCAGCCATAGTAGTATGATAGATGCAGTGAAATGTGTTGTTTTACAGGGTCAGCCATAGTAGTATGATAGATGCAGTGAAATGTGTTGTTTTACAGGGTCAGCCATAGTAGTATGATAGATGCAGTGAAATGTGTTGTTTTACAGGGTCAGCCATAGTAGTATGATAGATGCAGTGAAATGTGTTGTTTTACAGGGTCAGCCATAGTAGTATGATAGGTGTGTTGTTTTACAGGGTCAGTCATAGTAGTATGATAGATGCAGTGAAATGTGTTGTTTTACAGGGTCAGCCATAGTAGTATGATAGATGCAGTGAAATGTGTTGTTTTACAGGGGCAGCCATAGTAGTACGATAGATGCAGTGAAATGTGTTGTTTTACAGGGTCAGCCATAGTAGTATGATAGATGCAGTGAAATGTGTTGTTTTACAGGGTCAGCCATAGTAGTACGATAGATGCAGTGAAATGTGTTGTTTTACAGGGTCAGCCATAGTAGTATGATAGATGCAGTGAAATGTGTTGTTTTACAGGGTCAGCCATAGTAGTATGATAGATACAGTGAAATGTGTTGTTTTACAGGGTCAGCCATAGTAGTACGATAGATGCAGTGAAATGTGTTGTTTTACAGGGTCAGCCATAGTAGTATGATAGATGCAGTGAAATGTGTTGTTTTACAGGGTCAGCCATAGTAGTATGATAGATGCAGTGAAATGTGTTGTTTTACAGGGTCAGCCATAGTAGTATGATAGGTGTGTTGTTTTACAGGGTCAGTCATAGTAGTATGATAGATGCAGTGAAATGTGTTGTTTTACAGGGTCAGCCATAGTAGTATGATAGATGCAGTGAAATGTGTTGTTTTACAGGGTCAGCCATAGTAGTATGATAGATGCAGTGAAATGTGTTGTTTTACAGGGTCAGCCATAGTAGTATGATAGATGCAGTGAAATGTGTTGTTTTACAGGGTCAGCCATAGTAGTACGGCGCCCCTGGAGCAAATTAGGTGTAAGTGCCTTGCTTAAATTAAGGGCACAGACAGATTTTTACCTTGACGGCTTAACAAACACTCTAACCACTAGTCTATCTGACCACACCCTAAAATAAGATAATGTTAAGTGTTTAAATGTAGTCCATAGTATTAGGATTATGTACACAGCTATTCTACTATACAGTTACAAACTGCTGCTACACATTTGGTCAAAGACCAGTTCAGACTGAAACCAGCCTTAGTATCTGTTTTATCTGGGGACAAATTGTCCTGGTTCAATTATCTTCTGTTATATCTGGGGACAAAGTGTCCTGGTTCAATTATCTTCTGTTATATCTGGGGACAAAGTGTCCTGGTTCAATTATCTTCTGTTATATCTGGGGACAAAGTGTCCTGGTTCAATTATCTTCTGTTATATCTGGGGACAAAGTGTCCTGGTTAATTACCTTCTGTTTCAGGGAAAATGGAGGGTCAAATTTGCTGTAAGTTACTGGTGTTTTCCTTGGTATTCTATCAGGCTCTGAGTTCAGGCCATCCCGACCATGACACCCTCACACACTCCATGAGACAGCCAGCGATCCAGTTATCACCAGAATAAACATGGTACAATCCCACAGAAAAATGATGGCGTAACTCGCATTGAAATGCAAGTACCCAGATAATGGTAAGAAAGATTGAAAATAAATTATTTAAAAGCTAGAGAGAATATAGTAGACGGTATGTGTCAGAAAGTGATTGATGATCTATTTATGTGTCTTATGTTTATGCCCTTTCAAGGACATCCTGTCCAGATGTCCTCATGCTATTTAGGGTGTGCTTTTGTAACACGATAGTGCAGCAGTAAAGCAAATGTTTGCAATAAATAGTAATGGCCTGATAATTGATGTGTGGTGATCTTGGGAACAGTTGGTTATTGTTGTAGTGAATGGGGGAGGCCTGAATTTGAACTGTTTGAATAATGTGTGTAGTGAGCTTGTGACCATCTGCAGAATGAAAAATACATTTCCGGGGTAGGTCTGCCTGAGTATAAGTAAGTGTTAGACTTGTCCTGTGAACACTACAAGCGACAAGAAACCTCAAGAGAGATAAACCACAGAAAACTCTAAAGAAGAAATGAATAAAACATGGATTTGTTCAGTACTGACACCCCCGTGACGACCTTAACATCAGAAGTAGGACCCCGGCTAAAACATAGAGAAAGGGAGTATAAAGAGTATAAATTATCAATATATGATGCTCCAAAAACTGGTTTTCTAAATTTGAATAGAACCCAAATATCGCCTGTAACTATGTACAAATCACAGGGCTAGCTATACAGACCAGTGGTAATGTATCCTACATGTTGGGGGTGATGAGATAGCTATACAGACCAGTGGTAATTTATCCTACATGTTGGGGGTGATGAGCTAGCTATACAGACCAGTGGTAATTTATCCTACATGTTGGGGGTGATGAGCTAGCTATACAGACCAGTGGTAATTTATCCTACATGTTGGGGGTGATGAGCTAGCTATACAGACCAGTGGTAATTTATCCTACATGTTGGGGTGATTAGCTAGCTATACAGACCAGTGGTAATTTATCCTACATGTTGGGGGTGATGAGCTAGCTATACAGACCAGTGGTAATTTATCCTACATGTTGGGGGTGATAAGCTAGCTATACAGACCAGTGGTAATTTATCCTACATGTTGGGGATAATGAGCTAGCTATACAGACCAGTGGTAATTTATCCTACATGTTGGGGGTGATAAGCTAGCTATACAGACCAGTGGTAATTTATCCTACATGTTGGGGGTGATAAGCTAGCTATACAGACCAGTGGTAATTTATCCTACATGTTGGGGATAATGAGCTAGCTATACAGACCAGTGGTAATTTATCCTACATGTTGGGGATGATGAGCTAGCTATACAGACCAGTGGTAATGTATCCTACATGTTGGGGATGATGAGCTAGTGTTAGGGCTGCGTCAATTCAATTCTGGTATCAGAACAAAATTTAACACTAGGCTACTGAATATATTTTCAGCTGTTTATTAATAGAATTAGTCAAGCAGAATAAATGGTAAATGCAATCTTCGTATATACGGGTTCACTGTAACACCTCGCAGGGCAAACAGAGAACTGAAAATGACATCATAAGTTCTTCATTAAATACTCTGACAGAGATAGTTCCCGCTCACTGCTGGCCTGTCAGAAGGAGGATGAGCGTGGTTTAAACTTACTCATCCTATCGTTGGCGTGCAGGCTGGTCCCAGCCTCTAGACGCATCTTTGTTGCCAAGCATAGTTGTCTTCTAGCTTATCTTCATGTGTGTACCCGAGAGTCAGACACCCAAGGACAGTGCCTGTTCTTGTGCCACAGTCATTCTCCTCTCTATCAGTTCCTCACATACACCTGTCCATGAGCGGCCCCACAACCAGGCATTGTGTGTGTGTGTCACGAGTCTACTCAGCCTACACTCCTACTAGCCAGCAACCCTCCAGTTAGTCATGTCTATTATATGTTGCTCAATCTATGTTAATACAATATAAACCTCTTAGTGCATTACAGTCCGTTCATACTTAGGCCTACATCTACTGTAAATGGTAATGCATCACATCTAATAAGTGAAATAAAACCCAACAATCCCCCTTTTCACACCCGAAGAACATTCCACAATACGACATTTCAGAGAAATGTAGGATTCCCCCTTTTGACACCCGCTAGGGTGTCACTCACTAAAATACAATACAAACACTTTTATTAATAGGCAATAACAATAACAAAAACCTTCAGTCCTCCAGCTACACCTAACCTGTACTAGGTTGACTACCAGCCACCCAGGAACTTCAAACCTTCACATAAGGAAAGACAAATAGTACACGGGATAAATTCAGAACATATTATTAAAAAAAAAAATACATAAAAAGAAGACCATTTTGCGACAGTGGCTACACCTAACATGTATGGGACAGACTTTTTGTCCCAGTACTTAAAACCTTCACATCCACCTGCCACTACATTCAATACATATGAGAACATTTTGGATAAGCTTTATTCAACCACTTCCCCAACAGCAAACCAAGGATCATTCCGGTTGCTCGGACAACTTCTGTAAGATATTTTCTCAAGCAAGGGATTATGCAGGCAACACAACACAACAATAATAAGAACACAAGCACTAGGGTCAGAAATCCAGTAACCACCATAGATGTGTACTTACCAAAAAAGATGTTCAGCCAATTCCCCTCATATACCCCTGCTACACCCTTCATTTCAGCAGATAGCTTGTCAAGTCCCAGTAGGGCTTTGGTAATGCTACCATCAGGGCTAGTGTTATTAGGGATAAAAGTACAGCATTGTTCACCAAACGTTTTATACACCCCCCATTATTAGCCAATATCATATCCAACTCCAATCTATTTTGTCTAGCGGTTCTAGTGGTAGCCTCTAGTTGCTCAGCCATACCTGTCAGTGCAGTGCGAGTATAGTTAACAAATCTCTGTTACACACACATCAGTAAAGAACTCAACCCAGCTTTAGGCGGCTGTATTTTTCCCACAGTACACATACATTCCTTATCAACCTTGCCACCTGTCTTCTAATCTCCTGCCCACTAGCCGTTCCCAGGCCGTTGTTACTCTCCCTAACTTAGGGAGGCTTCTTCTCCTGTTCCGTTCCCAAGGTCGTCTTATCAACTCTGCCCTGCTCATTCTGGTAACAGTGTCTTACTCACACAGTATTGGAATATAGTTTTTAACCCATTATTATAGCTGTATTTCCAATACATTTCAACAGGTTATAAGGTTTCTGAGTGAAATCTTTTAGTCAAACCTTTCATTACATCCACCCGATTGGCTAAGTATTTCACATACATTATAACACATCTATTTTTATTGGATTCAGAAATTTCACACAAAATCAAACTAATTCAGGAAACTCTAAAGATGGTCGCATCTTATCATGGGCTCCTCATAATTGAATGAATCCTCCACCATCCCACTGGTCTGAACTTGGAATCGGTCCGTATCTCACCATCTGCTCCGTCATCGATCTCTCCAGAGCCCTGGAAATGAGACCTCTCGCACAAGGGACCAAACAACAACCACATAATATCAACACAGTCATACAGGTGAAAGCAGCCCACAACACAGTGATTACAACCTTTTTCCATTTCCCAAACATGAGCTATATTATCAGAAATGTACGTACAGCAATGAACCTAATCATTCTACCTACACCATCCTCTTTTGCCAGTAACATATCGAGAGTCAGTCTATTTTACCAGGTCATGGTCATGAGGGAGGTGGCGGATAATTGGTCAGAGAACCTCTTTACTGCATCCCCGTTTTCATTCATGAATCTCTGTTGATTATAAAAGATGTCATTAATCTCATCCACATTTTTATTTATTGTCAACCACCAAAATAATGTAGTGTTAAAGCCTTCACATATTTGATTCATAACTTTGTATTTATCTGGAACTTCCCTTAGGACGCCAATAGCATCCATCTAGACAAAGCTAATCCCATCCTGATCAAAACTCCTGTGCCTTTTTTAGCCTCCTATAACTGGCCTCTGATGACTAACTCGAACTGGTTGGACCAATAACCCCAGGGCGCAAGTTCCTAACCATCCTTTGTGGTCATTTCTGTCGTATGCGTCCTTTGCTGGTACTAGCCCACCCTTCATCAGTTATAGGTGCTGTGAGGTTAAGAATTTTCTATTCATATTTCAAACCAAATTCAGTCACATTAACGATTACTTTCAGCCATTAAAATCATATGAGTTCTCGGTGCCATTCTTGTATCTATAACACTGGTACTCATCAGGAGTTAAGGTGAACCGAGGTGGGTTGGCTGAGTACTTCAATCTGGCCAACCCCAATTCCTGTACAGTTGTCTTCTTTCCCAGGAAATTGTTTAATGTTTACCTTAAATTCTACATCTTGATCTTCTTTGATTCCTTATTCTGTATGTCACTCATCAGTGTATTATATAGTTTATATTTTCATTCTTATAAATGACAACGGTGTCATATGATTAGTACCGGAAGGTGGTGGATCTGAATGTATCAGAAAGATTAGACTATGATGCAGCTCAGAGTCTCTACTCTTCCCAAAAACCGCCAACCCTCTCCTGCCCTTAGTCTCTCTGCTAGGTACCACCCCATACTCACACCTACATTACATTTTAGTCATTTAGCAGACGCTCTTATCCAGAGCGACTTACAGCAGTGAATGCATACATTTCATACATGGCCCCCCGTGGGAATCAAACCCACAACCCTGGCATTGCAAACACCATGCTCTACCAACTGAGCTACAGTTGGCTCTACCAACTGAGCTACCAACTGAGCTACAGCTACCTCTAGGAGCACACACAGTGATGAACGGTCGGGATAGGAAATCTTCGTTAAGGAGGTAACCCCCGGACCCTGTTGGTACTCGGTTCTTCTCCTAACTCTGTGTGTGATCAGCAGTGCTCATATGTGTACATACCTTCTTGCAGTGGATAATGTGGACCCAAGTGACTCTCTCAGCTTTTCTAATGGCAAAGGCAATGGTTTAACAGCACCTGGTATGGGCCTTCCCAACGGGACTGCTTCCAGTTTTTTTCTCCTCAGGGACTGGATCCACACCCAGTCTCCTGGTTGGATTGAGTGAATCACCTTCTCCTGTAATTCACCTGTTGGACACAAAATCTTGGACATACGGGTTTGGTTAACAAACAGTCTTCTCATGTCTCTGTTAGTATTTCTTCAACTTCTATGTCTACCTGTTCTGGTATCTCTAACTCTGGCATTCTATAGGCTCTACCTGATTAGCTAAAATGTCATCCATCATTTAAAGAGATCCCAGTAAACCAACTCTAGGGATAATATCTTGACTTAATATTTTAGTTACCATAAT
The DNA here is from genome assembly GCF_965601325.2 of Salmo salar. NCBI lineage: Eukaryota > Metazoa > Chordata > Actinopteri > Salmoniformes > Salmonidae > Salmo > Salmo salar. Next base: position 987,718 of record NW_027675323.1, on the reverse strand, counting down.
CATGTCCACCAAGTAAGTTGGGAACGCTTCTACCCATTTGCTATACTTATCTATTATTGTTAAACACCCCTCCTTCCCCTCAAATCTGAATAGTTCACTAAGTCCATTTCCAAATGTTGGAATGGATATTCTACAAAAATGTTTTTGTTTAAGTAATTATCCTTGTTTATCCTAACCTGTTCTATCACCTGCTCTACCATACTCCCCCTATTTATACATGGCTCAAGCCATGTATCAATATTGCTGCATATCTAAACAAATTATCCTTATGTCAGCCCTTCTCTTGTAGGATTGCCCCCTTTCATTTTCCACATGTCCAATTCTCCCTGGGGCATTCACCCTTAGCTACCCTGTAACAATTCTCTGTCAAGTGTCTTATTTAAGATTTATCTGTGCTGCTTTGTATGGTTTTAAATGCCTATGTGCTTGTCTGTGTAAACAGTCATATCTCTTCTTAGCGAATTTACCAAACATAAACTTAAAATCAAAACTAAAATACATGCCAAATGGAGCCGATAGTCTCTCCATGAATTAATATCCTAACTAAGCGAACCAAACTAAATTCTCTTCCTATCTTCTCTTCTTATTATGTATTTTCTGTCTGTCCCAGTATTATTTCTGTCCTCACCTGTTTATAATTGAACTATGCTGGTCCGTTGGCTTAGAATATATCCTAATACTTGACATAAGTCTACCATTATTAAACTTATTCAACAACAAAATATAATAATACTATTATATTAATTCCACAGCCTTGTTGTGTTAAATCTCTTCCACTGAATACAACCACAGCTGACTTCCTAAGGGAAAATAAACGTATCTAGATAATGTAAAAAGTACCCCTAATTATCAAACGATATTCACATAACATAATCAGATCAAAATTATTAATCTAAACTACTCCACAAAGAAAAATTATTGTACCCTTATCGTCATTCTGTCTTCTCATTGGTTCAAATTATCAATTGTGTCTAAGAACTTTAACTCCATCATAATTATCAGTTCTACAAATGTCCTTAAAGTCAGTATCACAAATGACCTTAAATTCACCATCCAAATGGCTTTTCAATGTGGCTGATCAGACCACACAGGGAAGCCACTAGAGGGGTCAAAAGTCATACCACCCTTTCAGAACCGTGTTTCTTACTACATTAGACAAATGAAAGCTAAGAACTTTATCTACATTTTGTATCCCAGGTTCCCAGGACATTCCCTATCAAAAGAATTTCACGTGTTTAATTAAAACTCAGAAAATAAAACTTAAACGATTCCATGGGTGAATAACTTCTAAGATTCCATGTGTGTATACCCATTTAAGATATCCTGTCCCTTGGAATTTGAAACGCTCCTTTTTCCAGAAAATACAACCACTTGGTCAGCATTTCATCCTACTACACCGATTCAAAAACCCAAACGTTGACTACAATAAAGCCTAATGATACTTATAATTCCATTGTACTCCCCCCAATCATTAGTTTTAAACTTAATTGAACATGCGCTACCCTTGGATACAGTATTTACTTCAATCTATGAAACCCCATATTTTAACGTACTACTTGACTAATTTAACCCAAGATTGCTTAAAACCTTAAAACCTGTTAGGGCTAGGGGGCAGTATTTGCACGGCTGGATAAAAAAAATGTACCCGATTTAATCTGGTTACTAATCCTACCCAGTAACTAGAATATGCATATACTTATTATATATGGATAGAAAACACTCTAAAGTTTCTAAAACTGTTTGAATGGTGTCTGTGAGTATAACAGAACTCATTTGGCAGGCAAAACCCTGAGACATTTTCTGACAGGAAGTGGATACCTGATGTGTTGTATTACCTTTAAACCTATCCCATTGAAAAACACAGGGGCTGAGGAATATTTTGGCACTTCCTATTGCTTCCACTAGATGTCACCAGCCTTTACAAAGTGTTTTGAGTCTTCTGGAGGGAGATCTGCCCGAACAAGAGCCATGGAACGATGATGTCCCATTAGACACCTGGCGCGCGAGTTCATGTTGGGTACCCTCGTTCCAATACGTTATAAAAGAGTATGCATTCGTCCACCTTGAATATTATTCATGTTCTGGTTAAAAAAGTCCCTAATGATTTATGCTATACAACGTTTGACATGTTTGAACGAACGTAAATATATTTTTTCCCCTCGTTCATGACGAGAAGTCCGGCTGGCTTAGATCATGTGCTAACAAGACGGAGATTTTTGGACATAAATGATGAGCTTTTTTGAACAAAACTACATTCGTTATGGACCTGTGATACCTGGAAGTGACATCTGATGAAGAGAATCAAAGGTAATGGATTATTTACATAGTATTTTCGATTTTAGATCTCCCCAACATGACGTCTAGTCTGTATCGCAACGCGTATTTTTCTGGGCGCAGTGCTCAGATTATTGCAAAGTGTGATTTCCCAGTAAGGTTATTTTTAAATCTGGCAAGTTTATTGCGTTCAAGAGATGTAAATCTATAATTCTTTAAATGACAATATAATATTTTACCAATGTTTTCTAATTTTAATTATTTAATTTGTGGTGTTGACTTGACTGCCAGTTATTGGAGGGAAACGATTTCCTCAACATCAATGCCATAGTAAAACGCTGTTTTTGGATATAAATATGAACTTGATAGAACTAAAAATGCATGCATTGTCTAACATAATGTCCTAGGGGTGTCATCTGATGGAGATTGTAAAAGGTTAGTGCATCATTTTAGCTGGTTTTATGGTTTTGGTGACCCTGTCTTTGAATTGACAAAACATTACACACAACTCTTGTAAATGTACTGTCCTAACATACTCTAAATTTATGCTTTCGCCGTAAAACCTTTTTGAAATCGTAAAACGTAGTTAGATTAAGGAGATGTTTATCTTTCAAAGGGTGTAAAATAGTTGTATGTTTGAAAAATTTGAATTTTGACATTTATTTGGATTCAAATTTGCCGCTCTTGAAATGCACCTGCTGTTGATGGCGTCCCACCTAGCCCATAGAGGTTAAAGCCCCTTCAGTTTGTCTGCAAACCGGCCCATTCTGTTTGCTCGGAATACCCTGCCATTATACACAACTGTGTTTAATGTGCACCGTCCCTGTAAAAATAAAATTAACTCCACCTTTAATTCACTTTAATGACTTGATATTTTTCCATGCAATGTTCAATTCACCGGTGTTACTAAACAATCAATACCACGACTCAATAACCAGAATTTATCACAAAACTTTTACGATTCCATTATTCAGACCAGAATCGCTTCCAGCCACATACTCATAGGAGTAAAATATTACCTCTTTTCAAACAGCGTTCTGCCTTTCCTCTATCGCAAGATTAATACCAATGTTACAACTGAATCTCTCATTCGGCTTCACACTTATGAAATGTCTATGACCTTAAATGTAACATGTAAATCGCAAAATTTATAAAATACTTACTACAACTTAATACTACTCCCTTCAAACCTATCCGCTCATTATAATTCATTAGATTTCAGTAACTGTCTCTTCAATTTAAACTAAACAAGCCATCAAAACGTTTGGTTTATACCTTAACAACCGTACCTTTCCAGGCAAAACACACCAACAGTTGAATAACAATCAGCACCTACATTTTTTATCCACTGATACATAGGCTGAGAAGCGAACCCGAGTCTCCCGCATGGCAGGCGAGACTTCTACCACAGAACCACCAACGCGCTATTGAACTGATGGACACTCCTCGCAAATAACCTTATTTATCAATGTCTGTAGTCATACAATTAGGCACGTACTATCGATACAATTTCCAGAATATTGCCCTAATGTAAACGTCTAAGCCTTTCCCATGCGACCGTTGACTCTGCCTCTCTCTCCTTCTACACTTGCCTTCTTCTGCGGGCTCCAGACAGCCACACCCTGGCTATGTCTAACCCTCGACATGCTGTTTCCCTGTCTTGTCCCCACATACCTTATGCATCTTTCTTACCATTAGTACCAACTTTTCCACATCCAAACTTCCATCAAATTCATACTTCCTTCTCCACATTGGACCGAAATAAATATTTATTTTATAACATTTAACTCCATGTATCGCTCATCTCCCGTTAATTCCTGCACCTCCTTTAAGGTGTTTGTTTGTTAAATTACTATCGTAGTTATTCTGCTCCTTTTCCCACTCTAGAATTTTTAGAAGGAGTATTCGTATGAATCTTAAATTATATTTTATTCTATGTGTTTTTTTTTAAACTATGATTCAATTACAATCTGTGTGTACTTGCTATTGATCTCTATGTGTGTGCTGTATTTTCCTTTGTCCATGTCCTATTGGTAATTTCCTCTAGGATCCCAGAATAATTTCTTTCATGACTTTTGATAGATCCATTAGGTCTCACATGTATATGGCTTTTGACCCTCTTATCCATCTCACACGCAATTATCCTCTTACCCCTGTGGAAACTTCTCAATGTGTCTATGTGTTGCAATATCTCCTTTATTCTACACCTAATTTGGACATATAATTTTATCTTCAAACTTCTATTATGCTATCCTTCCCTTGCCTTTAAGTTCCTAATTTATTAGCCCCCTTTTATCTCACCTACAACCTCACCTCCTTTCCTAAGAATTACTCCGCCGAACCCAACCGTACCCTTAATGTTACGGATCTTGCCGGTCACCCAGTATTCTAAAATTTCCCGATCCTTGCCGGGGTAATGCCTCGAACCTAATCGTACCCTCGAAGTTACGAATCTTGCCGAAAGATTTCAGTATTCTCCCTGAACCTAACCGCACCTTTGTATTCACAAATCTTTCCAGTGGACCAATACTCTATGGTACCATGGTACTAACAACACATTCACCACAGGTTTGCATGTCACATTTACATTTAAGTCATTTAGCAGACGCTCTTATCCAGAGGGACTTACAAATTGGAATTGGAACTCACAATTATGACTCTATAATATTTCTTATCTACTCATAATAATTCATAATTTGGTTCACTTACATCGAACAGGTGCTTCACAAAATTAATTTGGTTAAAGCCAATATGCAGATCTTTAGTTATTATAACAATAGGTGTCTGCTTACCTGTTTTTAGTTGTCCGGACTCTTTGTGAAGCACACCGTTCCACGATAGCGATGTCCAATTGGCTGATCAATACTCAGCGAAGTCCCTTTACCAGATCACGTCGGGGTCACCATGTTAGGTCGCGTCAATTCGAATCTGGTATCAGAACAAAATAGTCAGCACATAGTAACTTCTGATTTCTTTGTACTTTAATTAATGCAAACACTTGAAGGGTAAATAGGTGGTTCGTATATACGGGCTCCCTGTAACACCTCGCAGGGCAAAACAGAGAACTGAGTTTCACATCCTTTGCTTTTCATTAAATACTCTGACAGAGATAGTTCCCGCTCACTGCTGGCCTGTCAGAGGGAGGATGAGCGTGGTTTAAACTTACTCATCCTATCGTTGGCGTGCAGGTTGGTCCCAACCTCGAGACGCCTCCTGTTGCCGGGCGTAGTTATTATCTTTGGCAGTCGATTTATCTTGTGACTGCACAATGCACAGTTCTCTAAAACCCCGACACCCCTCCGCATATACATTTCACCCATATCCTGCCCTTATCTTTTAACAAGCTCTTCCATATCCCTGATTTACAGCATCTGCATTCTTTCCATATGACTCAACATCCCATGAGCCCCTTCCTCTCACACAGCAGTATGCTCTTATCATATAGAGTATAAACTTAATATTATAGCATAGCTTCTTTGTTATATTATTTAGGTTATGCAAACAAATAGTTGGTCAAACCCTAACACTCACAAGGGGGCATAACGTTACATGTACAATACTATCCCATTTTGGAAACGTTACATGGACAATACTATCCCATTTTGGAAACGTTACATGTACAATACTATCCCATTTTGGAAACGTTACATGGACAATACTATCCCATTTTGGAGACGTTACATGGACAATACTATCCAATTTTGGAAACGTTACATGTACAATACTATCCCATTTTGGAAACGTTACATGTACAATACTATCCCATTTTGGTAACGTTACATGTACAATACTATACCATTTTGGAAACGTTACATGTCCGCCCCCTTGTGGAGGGAAATTAATATCTTAGATGGTAGCTGTAGATGGGATTCAAATGCATAATGGTATTAATACAGTGTCTAGACTACCTCTTTTGTATGAATGCCCTTCAGAATCCAAACACAGTATTGCCACGCAGCAAAATGTTGCATATAATCTTTCAAGTCAGCCTGATAAAATATTGAACAATTTGTGTACAAAGATATCTTGAAATGTGATATTAGGGCTGTATGGCAGTACTGTTACTGTATGGCAGTACTGTATTGGCTAGTGCTTTCTCCAATATGTTCTTCTATTTTACATTACATTGTATGTCGATGACATTTATCTTTAAATATTGATGTAGTACATTTACAATTACGTAATTTAGCAGACGATCTTATCCAGAGCGACTTACAAATTACAAAGTATATATATATAGATATATATATATATATTAATGCTTGTAAGACTATTCTTTGACACATTTTCTCTTCCTTTGAAATTCTTATAGGACAGAACATGGACACAATGCAATTGGGATCAAGAAGAAGGTACAGATATGTTGTAGGACAGCTGCATTTGAAGTGTACATTTAACCTACATAGCAGTCAATACAAACTGAAATCTATTAGCATACAAATGTGTGCAAATGATCTTTTGAGATCTTCTCAGAAATGAATCAAGTCCATGGAATGGATATAGACAAAAAGAGAATTCAAGGACTATCAGAGGTAGAGAGGCGAGGCAGGGGTGAGGACATCATCCTGCTATTTTGACAGTCCCTGAAGGACAATACAGAAGAGGTATCTGCTCTTATTCCTTCCCTTTCTCTAATGAATTTGGTAATAAAATTAGCAAGTGTAGTAAGATCATTGCTTTACTTTACTAGGACTGGAGACCACAGCAGCGATTCTGCTCTTGCCCAACCTCTTCAATGAGGACCCGAGTGGCCTTTATGTCCGTGACAAGGTATGTCTATGCACCAATCATCTGTTTCTTCATAAACATAGGTGTGCATGCTTATATAAAACTACAGCTGAACATTTGTTATGTTCTTTGTTAATTGTATGTGTATTAATCTTTTCTTACTTTTGTTGACACAGATTTCACCGCTCTTCACTCCTTTACTGCACATCGGTGGAAATCCATTTCACCATGAGAGTGAAATCCCGCTGGCCTTTGACGGGGAGAACATCCAGGCCCTCGAGGACGTCCCCATGGGACTTGGAGCTCTGCTACGGCTGGATTTTTTATTTTCCCTTCAATTTCCCAAAAATGTCAGAAAAACACTTATGTTGTTAAGTTACTGTGTTCTGGGGATCAGAGAAGTTGGGGTGAAGTTACCAGGGCCGGTCATAAAGATGGAAAACTTCCTAACATAACTAAGTGGATATGATATACATTTACATTTACATTTAAGTCATTTAGCAGACGCTCTTATCCAGAGCGACTTACAAATTGGTGCATTCACCTTATGATATCCAGTGGAACAACCACTTTACAATAGTGCATCTAAATCTTTTAAGGGGGGGGGGGGGGGGGGGGTTAGAAGGATTACTTTATCCTATCCCAGGTATTCCTTAAAGAGGTGGGGTTTCAGGTGTCTCCAGAAGGTGGTGATTGACTCCGCTGTCCTGGCGTCGTGAGGGAGCTTGTTCCACCATTGGGGTGCCAGAGCAGCGAACAGTTTTGACTGGGCTGAGCGGGAACTGTGCTTCCTCAGAGGTAGGGGGGCCAGCAGGCCAGAGGTGGATGAACGGAGTGCCCTTGTTTGGGTGTAGGGCCTGATCAGAGCCTGAAGGTATGGAGGTGCCGTTCCCTTCACAGCTCCGTAGGCAATCACCATGGTCTTGTAGCGGATGCGAGCTTCAACTGGAAGCCAACTGGAAGCCAGTGGAGAGAGCGGAGGAGCGGGGTGACGTGAGAGAACTTGGGAAGGTTGAACACCAGACGGGCTGCGGCGTTCTGGATGAGTTGTAGGGGTTTAATGGCACAGGCAGGGAGCCCAGCCAACAGCGAGTTGCAGTAATCCAGACGGGAGATGACAAGTGCCTGATTAGGACCTGCGCCGCTTCCTGTGTGAGGCAGAGTCGTACTCTGCGAATGTTGTAGAGCATGAACCTACAGGATCGGGTCACCGCCTTGATGTTAGTGGAGAACGACAGGGTATACACACTAAAGCTGAAAAATCTGTATTTAGCATCAAGTCTACAATACTGTTAGTTTACCTATGATTCATCTTTAATGTTGTTTTTATTGTACATCATTATTTTATATATTTTAAATGTCATGAAAAGCACTATACAAAGAAATGTATTATATATTATGGTCTGACATGTCTGCAGAAATGTTGCAATATTGTAATGTGTTTTGTTTGGTAAATTGTTTTGTAAATATTAATTCATATTTGTGGTGGCACTAAATAAACAATGCATTATTTAAATCCATATTGTCAATATTATTATTATTAAAATATTTCTTATAAGGAGGGAGGGTGGACAGGGAGTTTAAAAAATGAACCCCAAAAGGTTCTTTGAGGAACCATGATAAGGGTTTCTTCAAATAACTTTTAGGGGTTTCCCCACAGTTTCAATTTGAAGAACCCCTAAAGGATACTCCAGAAACCTTTACTTTTTAGAGTGTATATTGATAAAAGTCACCTGGTCCGAGAGACATTTACATAGTTATACATATATAAACCAATTTGGGATGACTATTTTGGGGTGAAATAGCGGCCACAACAGACAGACCTGATATCGACCATAATTCGACGTCTTTGGACGTCATGTGCTGACTGGGTATGACCAAAGTTATAGGGATCCCTGGTGCACCATTTACCCAGGTCGTCAGGAGCGGTCACCAAGTCAAGATTCACATCGCCAAATGTGGTGGTTAATTTCTTTAATATCAAATGAGAAGAGAAACTTATCACACAAGTCAGAGTTATTCTTAAACTAAATCTTTATTCACTTATTAATAAGGGAGCAGATCAATACAACACACATACAAAATGAATCGATTGGGTGCCCTACGATAATGATGGCTGGTCGACGAATCACCCCCAGATGATTCATTGAGAGACATGAGACAAAAGTACCAAGGTCTTTTGCACCCCTTTCAACCTACATGACAAACAACAGATGTATAGAACGGGTCACAAGGTTAAGATTTGTATGAAAGATACTTATAATTCTCAGCAGACAGTATCTGCTGTAAAAACAGTACTCTTTGTGTAGAGACCAGGGTCTGGCCCTGAGGTCATCTCTCCCTGGTACCATATAGAACAGAAACATTAACTCATGTTCTGGAATGCAGTCTCTTTAGGTTTTATCACCCAAAAGACATTGTAAATCTCCTGTCAGTGTTTTCTCCCAGAGGCCCATCCTCAGTAGAACACACAGACACAATAGTTCTAAGAACCCTCTATTCTGTTGCATAAAACAACCATTTGATGCAATAAAAGTATTATAACATGTAGTTTTGCTCACAGTGTCCACTGAAAGTTGACTAGTAACAACAACTGGGACCTAAAAGACACCCACCATGAGACCCACTAAATCTGCCCAAGAAGAGGAAAACAAAAGAAAAACCCACACCAAACTTAAAGACAGGAAGTAAACCAAAAAGGTGGAACAACTAAAGGTGTTGACTCTCCACATGTATCAAGACAACTGGAGCACTGGGCCAGACACTCTTAAATAGAACCTGGACCAGCTCAGGTGAAACACCTTCCCACTAACGAGATGGACAAGCCAGCACAGGTGTAACACATACTGACTAACGAGGTGACACCAATCAGTGCGTCCTACGTGCTAACGGGCTAGACGTGCTAACGAGGTAGACGTGCTACGAGCTAGACGGGCTAACGGGCTAGACGGGCTAACGAGCGAGACGGGCTAACGAGCGAGACGTGCTAACGAGCTAGACGTGCTATCGAGCTAGACGTGCTAACGAGCTAGACGTGCTAAAGTCCAACCTCAAAACATAAATGGAAAAACCAAAGCCTATAACACCTTAAGACAACAAATATATCCTATATTTTTGTTGGAAAAGTTTGCTCACCACCAACAGAAAACAACTTCCATTTCATATTAAAATCAACTACAATGATTCACCTTCACCAATATAAACATGGTGTCTACTGGATGTCAACAATTAAAAACAAGAAAAAAACGTATTTCTAAATAATAATTTACAATAGTATTATTTGTTTCTCCTTTTTCTTTCTATAGAATCCTAAATCCCACTAGCTTCTAGAACTCTCGTCTTCCTAAAACTCACTAGCTTCTAGAACTCTCGTCTTCCTAAAACTCACTAGCTTCTAGAACTCTCGTCTTCCTAAATCCCACTAGCTTCTAGAACTCTCGTCTTCCTAAATCCCACTAGCTTCTAGAACTCTCGTCTTCCTAAAACTCACTAGATTCTAGAACTCTCGTCTTCCTAAAACTCACTAGCTTCTAGAACTCTCGTCTTCCTAAAACTCACTAGCTTCTAGAACTCTCGTCTTCCTAAAACTCACTAGCTTCTAGAACTCTCCTCTTTCTAAAACTCACTAGCTTTTAGAACTCTCGTCCCCTTGGAACGAGCCCAAACAAAACTCATCTCCAATACGGAAAAACGTGCAGTCAAAATAAATAAAGATCCATAGCAACGCACTGGCTAAACGCAAAACACAAATCTTATATCCATTTGGGGGGAAATCAGGTTGAATCTGCTCCTGAAACTAACACAACAAAACAAAAAACACATGGAGATATCTTTTGTGCAGAGAGGAGGGAGATGAGGTTGCACGTCCTGTTAAAACTAACAGCTCAAAAACCACACAGAATCTGGGAATAATGTGTACATCCCTGGTTAGAGGACAATTTGTAGAAAACAGCCAGATACATTTTGATTCAAGTGGGTCACCAACGTAAGTGTAACACAACTCTTTTTTGTTAAATCTCATAAATAGTAACTCTTTCAATTCAGAGCCTGTATTTTTCCATAAGGCTGATATCCATATCATGTTGAAATCAATAGAATAGGGGACAAACGTTTAGGTTTCTACATTGTGACACTATTAAAATATTCCTACTACAATGTTAAAACATTCTACATTGTGACATTAATTCATTGCTATCATGAAACAATTCCTTCATGTATTTTCTGATGTTTGATCAGATAACTTTTATATAAGTATCTCTTCCCACATTGATCACAGCTATAAGATTTCTCTCCTGTGTGTGTTCTCTGGTGTGATACCAGATGGCCAGATTGACAAAAACTCTTCCCACATTGATCACAGCTATAAGGTTTCTCTCCTGTGTGTGTTCTCTGGTGTGATACCAGATGGCCAGATTGACAAAAACTCTTCCCACATTGATCACAGCTATAAGATTTCTCTCTTGTGTGTGTTCTCTGGTGTAGAGTCAGAGTGAAAGATGCCGCAAACCTCTTCCCACATTGACCACAGATATAAGATTTCTCTCCTGTGTGTGTTCTCTGGTGTGCAGTCAGATTTCCAGATAGACCAAAACTCTTCCCACATTGAGTACAGCTATAAGATTTCTCTCCTGTGTGGATTCTCTGATGAATTTTAATGCCTGATGGGGAGGTGAATCTCTTCCCACAGTCAGAGCAGCAGTGAGTTCTCTTCCCTGTGGATCTCTGCAGGTGTTTATTGAGGTGTTCTAATGTGGAGAGGCTCTTCTCTGCCTCTTCAGCATCAAGAGGTTGTTGAGGCGCCCCAGAGGATCCACGATAGTCCCGTATCTCTCCTGTGTGAACAACAAAGTCAGACAGATGATTAAAGGCCCACAACAGCGGTAATCCACTGTAAAAGGTGATGCCAACAGCGGAGCCATGATGTTGGACAACAATTGACATCTGTAATGTCATGTTAAAATTATTTGACATTTGTCTTAAAATGAGCAAGAATAGTCATATTTTGTCTTGTTTTCACATTAGTAGTAACATCGATGATTGTAGGCTAGAAATAAGTTATTCATGTTGTTGAAACTCTAAGCAGTGTGCCAGACGACTTTTGGTCTCCAATATAGGCCCCATTCTGTGTTTGCTAAAATTGTGGCACGAGGGCAATTTGACTTATGAGTTCATTTCACACTACCTTGGATTATAAGCAGGTATATCTCTCTGGTCACCCCTAAAGCCAACTCCTCCTTTGGTCGTCTCTCCTTCCAGTTCTCTGCTGCCAATGACTGGAACGAACTATAAAAATCTCTGAAACTGGAAACACTTATCTCCCTCACTAGCTTTAAGCACCAGCTATCAGAGCAGCTCCCAGATCACTGCACCTGTACATAGCCCATCTATAATTTAGCCCAAACTACTACCTCTTCCCCTACTGTATTTATTTATTTTGCTCCTTTGCACCATATTATTTATATTTTAACTTTGAACTTTCTTCAAATAACATATCTACCATTCCAGTGTTTTACTTGATATATTGTATTTACTTTGCCACCATGGCCTTTTTTGCCTTTACCTCCCTTATCTCACATCATTTGCTCACATTGTATATAGTCTTATTTTTTTGTACTGTATCATTGATTGTATGTTGTTTTACTCCTAGTGTAACTCTGTGTTTTTGTATGTTGTCGAACTGCTTTGCTTTATCTTGGCCAGGTCGCAATTGTAAATGAGAACTTGTTCTCAACTTGCCTACCTGGTTAAATAAAGGTGAAATAAAAATAAATAAAAAAATAAAAAATTGTAAGGATATTTGAATGTCCTGTTTAATATAATGTTTGCTAAAGCATTAAGAATTATGTGTAATTATTGAAGAACTGCGTTAATGACAGTATCCATTTGGGTGTTGTCAATAAAGTTAAGATTTTATTTATTTATAGAAACTAGAATATGCATATAATTATTAGCTTTGGATAGAAAACACTCCAAAGTTTCTAAAACTGTTTGAATGGTGTCTGTGAGTATAACAGAACTCATTTGGCAGGCCAAAACCTGAGAAGATTCTGTACAGGAAGTACCCTGTCTGACCATTTCTTGGCCTTCTTGATCATCTCTATCCAAAACAGGGGATCTCTGCTGTTACGTGACACTTCCTACGGCTCCCATGGGCTCTCAGAAGGCGGCAAAAAGCTGAATGGTGGCTTTGCAGGCCATGGCTGAAAAACATTAGCGCGTTTGGATAGTGGTCGGTCAGAATACTATGAGACTGAGGCGCATGCACGAGTCGACTCCATGTTTACTTTCTCTCTCTTTGAACGAAAACAACCACTCCCGGTCAGAATATTATCGCTTTTTTACGAGAAAAATGGCATAAAAATTGATTTTAAACAGCGGTTGACATGCTTCGAAGTACGGTAATGGAATATTAAATTTTTTTTGTCACGAAACGCGTCGGGCGCGTAACCCTTCGTCACCCTTGGATAGTGTCTTGAACGCACAAACAAAACGCTGCTATTTGGATATAACTATGGATTATTTTGAACCAAACCAACATTTGTTATTGAAGTAGAAGTCCTGGGAGTGCATTCTGACGAAGAACAGCAAAGGTAATAACATTTTTCTTATAGTAAATCTGACTTTGGTGAGGGCTAAACTTGGTGGGTGTCTAAATAGCTAGCCCTGTGATGCCGGGCTATCAACTTAGAATATTGCAAAATGTGCTTTCACCGAAAAGCTATTTTAAAATCGGACATAGCGAGTTCATAGAGGAGTTCTGTATATATAATTCTTAAAATAATTGTTATGTTTTTTGTGAACGTTTATCGTGAGTAATTTAGTAAATTCACCGGAAGTTTTCGGTGGGAATGCTAGTTCTGAACGTCACATGCTAATGTAAAAAGCTGGTTTTTGATATAAATATGAACTTGATTGAACAAAACATGCATGTATTGTTTAACATAATGTCCTAGGAGTGTCATCTGATGAAGATCTTCAAAGGTTAGTGCTGCATTTAGCTGTGGTTTTATTTTTTGTGACCTTATATGCTAGCTTGAAAAATGGGTGTCTGATTATTTCTGGCTGGGTACTCTGCTGACATAATCTAATGTTTTGCTTTCGCTGTAAAGCCTTTTTGAAATCGGACAGTGTGGTTAGATAAAGGAGAGTCTTGTCTTTAAAATGGTGTAAAATAGTCATATGTTTGAAAAATTGAAGTTTTTGTATTTTTGAGGAATTTGTAATTCGCGCCACGCCTATCATTGGATATTGGAGCAGGTGTTCCGCTAGCGGAACGTCTAGATGTAAGAGGTTAACACAGTGTCCAAAGAAGGGCCAGATGTATACAGAATGGTGTCGTCTGAGTAGAGGTGGATCAAGGAATCACCCGCAGCAAGAGCAACATCGTTGGTATATACAGAGAAAAGAGTCGGTGTGAGAATTGAACCCTGTGGTACCCCCACAGAAACTGCCAGAGGTCTGGACAACAGGCCCTCTGATTTGACACACTGAACTCTATCTAAGAAGTAGTTGGTGAACCAGGCGAGTCAGTCATTTGAGAAACCAAGGCTGTTGAGTCTGCCGATAAGAATACAGTGATTGACAGAGTCGAAAGCCTTGGCCAGGTCGATGAAGACGGCTGCACAGTACTGTCTTTTATCGATGGCGGTTATGATATCGTTTAGTACCTTGAGTGTGGCTGAGGTGCACCCGTGTCCAGCTCGGAAACCGGATTGCACAGCGGAGAAGGTACGGTGAGATTCAAAATGGTCAATGATCTGTTTGTTAACTTGGATGTTGAAGACTTTAGAAAGGCAGGGCAGGATGGATATAGGTCTGTAACAGTTTGGGTCTAGAGTGTCACCCCCTTTGAAGAGGGGGATGACCGTGGAAGCGTTACAATCTTTAGGAATCTCGGACGATACGAAAGAGAGGTTGAACAGACTAGTAATAGGGGTTGCCACAATGGCAGTGGAACATTTTAGAAAGAGAGGGTCCAGATTGTCTATCTCAGCTGATTTTTACGGGACCAGGTTTTGCAGCTCTTTCAGAACATCTGCTATCTGGATTTGGGTGAAGGAGAAGCTGGGGAGGCTTGGGGAAGTAGCTTCGGGGGGTGGGGAGCTGTTGGCCGGGGTTGGGGTAGCCAGGAGGAAAGCATGGCCAGCCGTAGAGAAATGCTTATTGAAATTCTCGATTATCGTGGATTTATCGGTGGTGACAGTGTTTCCTAGCCTCAGTGCAGTGGGCAGCTGGGATGAGGTGCTCTTATTCTCCATGGACTTTACAGTGTCCCAAAATTTTTGGAGTTAAAGCTACAGGATGCAAATTTCTGTTTGAAAAAGCTAGCTTTTGCTTTCCTAACTGACTGTGTATTGGTTCCCGACTTCTCTGAAAAGTTGCATATCGCGGGGACTATTCGATGCTAGTGCAGTACGCAACAGGATGTTTTTGTGCTGGTCGAGGGCAGTCAGGTCTGGAGTGAACCAAGGGCTATATCTGTTGTTAGTTTTACCATTTTTGAAAGGGCCGTGCTTATTTAAGCTGGTGAGGAAATTACTTTTAAAGAACAACCAGGTATCCCAGTTTAGGTCACCTAACAGAATGAACTCTGAAGATAGATGGGGGGCAATCAATTCACATATGGTGTCCAGGACACAGCTGGGAGCTGAGTGGGGTCTGTAACAGGCGGCAACAGTGAGAGACTTATTTCTGGAGAGAATCATTTTTTTAATTAGAAGCTCGAACTGTTTGGGCTTAGACCTGGAAAGTATGATAGAACATTGCAGGCCATCTCTGCAGTAGATTGCAATTCCTCCCCCTTTGGCAGTTCTATCTTGACGGAAAATGTTGTAGTTGGGGATGGAAATTTCAGAATTTTTGGTGGCCTTCCAAAGCCAGGATTCAGACACGGCAAGGACATCAAGGTTGGCGGAGTGTGCTAAAGCAGTGAGTAAAACAAACTTAGGGAGGAGGCTTCTGATGTTAACATGCATGAAACCAAGGCTTTTACGGTTACAGAAGTCAACAAATGAGAGCGCCTGGGGACACACAGGGCCTGGCTTAACCTCTACATCACCCGAGGAACAGAGGAGTAGGATGAGGGAATGGTTAAAGGCTATCAGAACTGGTCATCTAGTGCGTTTTGAACAGAGAATAAAAGGAGCAGATTTCTGGGCGTGGTAGGATAGATTCAAGGGATAACGTACAGACGGGTATAGTAGGGTGCGAGTACAGTGGAGGTAAACCTAGGCATTGAGTGACGATAAGAGAGGTTGCATTTCTGGAGGCACCAGTTATGCTAGGTGAGGTGTCAGGGAAATTGCAAGATTATGTTATAATGCTTGTATTGCATTATAATGGTTGTTTTATTTGACAGAATAGAGTATTTTGTTAACTATTGTGTGTGTTTTACTGAGGATGGGCCTCTATGAGATAACACGGACAGAAGATTTACGATGTCTTTGGGTGATAAAACCTAAAGAGCATTCCAGAGAACATGAGTTAATGGTTCTATTCTATACCGTACCAGGAAGAGACGGTTCCAGTTTGGAGTAGGAGGACCAGACACTGGTCTTTACAATGAAAACTGCTGACACAGCAGATGCTGTCTGCTATGTATTATAGATATCTTTCATACAAATGTTAACCTTGTGACCATTCTATGTATCTGTTGTTCGTCATGTAGGTTGAAAGGGGTGTATCTTGGCTATAAAAGATATTTGTACTTTTGTTTTGCCACTCTCAACGGATCATTAGAAAATGGTGAATCGTTGATAAGTCATTGCTATTGTAAAGATCTTATTATTAAAGATTTAGTTTAAGTATAACTCTAACTTGTGTGAAGTTTGTCTCTCCTCATTTGATAGTAAAGAAATTAACCACCACAGAGGTCACCGCATGTGTGGGAGGTGGGACAAAAGAGCTCTCTGAGGCATGTTGAGTGGGACGAGGGGCTCCGCAGTAAAATAAAACAATGATAACTACCCTAAACAACAGTATACAAGGCATATTGACATTAGAGAGACATAAAGCGAGGCAAAAAGCAATCACAAGTGTTTATTGGGAGAGCTAGCTAAGACAACAACGGGTAAGACAACAGTTAATCAGCTAAGACAACAACAACAGGTAAAATGGTGATGAATGGGCAGAGAGGGTCAGTTAACTACACACAGGGCCTGAGTTCGAGGCTGGGGCCGACAGATAAACAAAACAAACAAAATGGAGTACCGTGATTAATGAACAGTCCAGCAGGCATCAGCTATGTAGCCAAGTGATCATAGGGTCCAGTGAACAGGAATATATGAAACAGGGAAGCAGTTAGGTAGTCGTTACTACGCTAGCCGGGAGATGCGCCTGGCTCGAGACTAACTGGAGCTAACTTCGGGACAAGGGCGTCACCGACGTCTGGCAAAGGCCGGTTGAGGGCACATCGGACGGAATTACGTCGGCAGACCAGTCGTGATGGATCGGTGGAGCTCCGTGTTGACAAAGGGTACAGGCCAAGTGGCAAAATAGCTATTGTAGCTGGAGTAATTTTGTTTGCTAGCCGGGAGAAGCACCTGGCTCGAGGCTAACTGGTGCTAGCTTCGGGACAAGGGCGTTAGCCACTATAGCCAATCTGGTGCAAAGGTCCAGAGCTTACGGCAGGAATCCGGTGATGTATTGGCTTCTAGTCGTCTTAGTGAAGAGTCTGGGAGGAATCAGCTGTGTAGCCGAGTGATCATAGGGTCCACTGAGCAGGCTGGGAGATGGGCCTGGCTCAAGGCTAGCTTCGAGGCTGGGCCACTCGGTAGCAGCTAGCTAGCTGCGATTATCCAGTGTAATGGTCGGCTTGTCACCAAAAACACTCACAAACTTTTACAGATGCACAATCGAGAGCATCCTGTCGGGCTGTATCACCGCCTGGTATGGCAGCTGCTCCGCCCATAACCGAAAGGCTCTCCAGAGGGTAGTGAGGTCTGCACAATGCATCACCATCACCAGAAACGTTAGGAGCATAACATCAACATTTACGAAGGCAAGCAGCAGCGGGAGGAGTAGGCTAAGGAAGAGGTTTTTTTCTGATGGTTAGGCTCTTATTTCAGAGGGGTGTCATCAATAGCCCATAATGACAAAGTGAAAACAGGTAAAAAACAAAAATACCTTATTTACTGAAGTATTCAGACCCTTTGCTATGAGACTCAAAATTGCTTTCAGGTGCATCTTGTTTCCACCTGTCTATATAAGGTCCCAGAGTTGACAGTGCATGTCAGAGCAAAAACCAAGCCATGAGGTCGAAGGAATTGTCTGTAGAGCTCCGAGACAGGATTGTGTCGAGGCACAGATCTGGGGATGGGTCCCCAAGAACACAGTGGCCTCCATCATTCTTAAATGGAATACTCTTCCTAGAGCTGGTCACCCGGCCAAACTGAGCAATTAGGGGAGAAGGGCCTCGGTCAGGGAGGTGACCAAAAACCTGATGGTTACTCTGACAGAGCTCCAGAGTTCCTCTGTGGAGATGGGAGAACCTTCCAGAAGGACAACCATCTCTGCAGCACTCCACCAATCAGACCTTTATGGTACAGTGGCCAGACAGAAGCCACTCCTCAGTATAAAGCATATGACAGCCTGCTTGGAGTTTGACAAAAGGCACCTTAACCTCTCTAGGGTATGTGGGACGAAATCGTCCCACCTACTCAACAGCCAGTGGAATCCCGTGGCGCGATATTCAAATACATTAGAAATGCTATTACTTCAATTTCTCAAACATATGACTATTTTACACCATTTTAAAGACAAGACTCTCGTTAATCTAACCACACTGTCCGATTTCAAAAAGGCTTTACAACGAAAGCAAAACATTAGATTATGCCAGCAGAGTACCCAGCCAGAAATAATCAGACACCCATTTTTCATACTAGCATATAATGTCACATAAACCCAAACCACAGCTAAATGCAGCACTAACCTTTCATGATCTTCATCAGATGACACTCCTAGGACATTATGTTATACAATACATGCATGTTTTGTTCAATCAAGTTCATATTTATATCAAAAACCAGCTTTTTACATTAGCATGTGACGTTCAGAACTAGCATACCCACCGCAAACTTCCGGTGAATTTACTAAATTACTCACGATAAACGTTCACAAAAAAACATAACAATTATTTTAAGAATTATAGATACAGAACTCCTTTATGCAATCGCTATGTCCGATTTTAAAATAGCTTTTCGGTGAAAGCACATTTTGCAATATTCTGAGTAGATAGCTCGCCATCACGGGCTAGCTATTTTGACACCCACCAAGTTTAGCCCTCACCAAACTCAGATTTACTATAAGAAAAATTGGATTACCTTTGCTGTTCTTCGTCAGAATGCACTCCCAGGACTTCTACTTCAATAACAAATGTTGGTTTGGTTAAAAATAATCCATAGTTATGTTCAAATATCCTCTGTTTTGTTTGTGCGTTCAAGACACTATCCGAAGGGTGACGAAGGGTGACGCGCCCGACGCGTTTCGTGACAAAAAAAATCGAAATATTCCATTACCGTACTTCGAAGCATGTCAACCGCTGTTTAAAATCAATTTTTATGCCATTTTTCTCGTAAAAAAAGCGATAATATTACGAACGGGAAACCCTGTTTTCGTTCAAAGACGAAAAAATAAAAACATGGTGTCGGCTCGTGCACGCGCCCCCAGTCTCATTGTTCTCAGAGCGACCACTATCCAAATGCGCTAGTGTTTTTCAGCCATGGCCTGCAAAGTCATCATTCAATGTTCTGCCACCTTCCGAGAACCTATGGGAGCCGTAGGAAGTGTCACGTTACAGCAAAGATCCTAAATGTTCAATAAACAGAGCCAAGAAGTCCAAGGAATGGTCAGAGAGGGTACTTCCTGTTTGGAATCTTCTCAGATTTTTGTCTGCCATATGAGTTCTGTTATACTCACAGACACCATTCAAACAGTTTTAGAAACTTTAGGGTGTTTTCTATCCAAATCAAACAATTATATGCATATTCTAGTTTCTGGGCAGTAGTAATAACCAGATTAAATCAGGTACGTTTTTTATCCGGCCGTGCAAATACTGCCCCCTACACTAGAGAGGTTAAGACTCTAAGACCATGAGAAACAAGAGTCTCTGGCTTGATGAAACCAAGATTGAACTCATTGGCCTGACTGCCAAGAGTCACGTCTAGAGGAAACCTGGCACTATCCTTATGGTGAAGCATGGTGGTGGCAGCATCATGCTGTGGGGATGTTTTTCAGCAGCAGGGACTGGGAGACTAGTCCGGAAAGTATTATGTGAAATTATTTTGATGTGATATTTAAATATTGTGTGAAATTATTCTGAATTGATATGAAAGTACATCAATTTATGCTTCTAGAAATGTATCTTAATTGAGAATCGATTCACATTTAGATGGAATAGTTGACTATTTTAGCTACCAGAGCCAGTCTACCTCTGAAAATAACATACAGTCCTTGGACCTTGAGGAGTAACGGGGGCAGCAATCAGCAGTAGAAACAATAACAAAGCGAACTCCCTGCCCGTTTCAGTAAAAAGCTGAGGGATGGGGCTGGAGAAATGTAACCATTCATGATATCAACATTCTAGTTTTAACCATGTTTTGAGGATATACAGTGTTTGTTTATATTTACTGACAAACATTGGAGTGAATAAAAGCTTATATTTTGGGTTCTGATGGGGTATGACAGTTGAACTAAGCTCATGAGGCATTTATAAGTGATTTCTTCAAGAAACAATGGGTACATATCATTAATGTATAAGTCCCAAAATGGATGTAACAACTGCTGATTGCCCCTTTAAGAGAACATCTTGGGCTAATCTAATAGGAGATATTGAGGACTACAGTATTTCAGGCATTGTCATTGGATGCATTTGATCAATTGTTAACGTTTTGTTGATGGTCCACTCTTGATGTTCTACACGTTACAGTGAAGCTTCAGCCATTCCTACAGAACAACATTAAAGTGTAGAACCCCTTTACTGCATATTGGTTCAACGACTGCAGAGACGGTACTTACTGGTGTTAAACAGATCTCCAACCTCCTCTTCTTCCTCCAATGTAACAGTCATCTCCCCCTCCTCCTCTTTCACTCCAAAAACTGCCTCCTCTTTCTCTTCCTCCTCGTCTTTCACTCTGAACGCGTCTTCTTCTTCTTTCACTGTAACAGCCTCACCCTCTACTTCTTGTTTTTGTATTGTAACATCTTTCTCTTCCTCCTCCTCTTTGACGAGAGTTTCTTTCTCCATCCAGCAGACCTCCGCTTCTTTAGCAGGAGGAGAGTAGCTTAGTGAACTCATGGTCGGGGATGTTAGCTAGTTAGCATTAGCGACTAGCTTAGTTCTAAGCTAACTTAGCAAACCAGCTAGCTGACAAACAACGTAAATATATAATTAAATGGGCCAACAAGTACATACGACAGAAGTGTGTTTAATACACAGCGACTAATATACACCAAAACAGTGTAAAGAGCGTGAATGTTGTAGCTATGTTTGCTAGAAAGCTACCGAGGTGTCTGACTAGCTGTTGTTGTTGAAGGAGCGTCCCGTCCACTAGATTATACGTCACACTGGCAGCATCGCCTGAACCTAAAAGACGCACATCGCCATCTGCTGACTGGAGTGGGCAACGCAGTTGAGGAACCAAACGTTTATTTTTCATTTATTTCAGAAAAGTTTAATATTATATTAAGTCGTTCAAAGAGAAGCATGTGTTGATTGATTCGTTTTTAATGAGTGAGAATTTAAAACAAACTTTACACCCACTACATATTTGCATTGAACCATACTTCTGACATGGATCATTTTGACCCCATCTTTTATCATGGCCAAAATGTATTTTATTCAATTCTTCCAATTTTTCATGACTTTGTCAATCAACTGGTTGTTAATAAATCTAAATCATGGTTTAGTGTTTCTGTATCAATATGGACTTTTAACAAATTCAAATCCTTTGGAGTCATTTTGACCCCAGACAAAAGCACCTTTGATAAATAGGACGTTTATTTCAAATCAAAATCACATTTTATTGGTCACATACACGTGTTTAGCAGATATTATTGCAGGTGTAGCAAAATGCCTGTGTTTCTAGCTCCGACAGTGCAGTAATATCTAACAAGTAATATCTAACAATTTCACAACATATACCCAATACACACACATCTAAGTATTTGAATCTAGGTTTCTCTGTAGACATGATCCATCCCACCAGAGGGTGGAGGGGCTCCTGTAACAGTGGTTTTGACCAGATAGACACCTGCAGACACACAGTATAGTGCCTCCCATGTACTCTCCTAAGATTGGGTTTTTCTTTACCATGTCTCACGTGACTGTGTACAAAACTGCCAATGGTAGAAAACTCTGCCAGCGGTATACAGCGCATTTGTAAAGTATTCAGACCCCTTCACTTTTTCCACATTTTGTTATGTTACAGCCTTATTCTAAAATGGATTAAATAGAAAAATGTTGAATAATTTTTAATCCTCATCAATCTTCACACAATACCCCACAATGACAAACCCAAAACAGGTTTTTAGACATTTTTACAAATGTATTTACTTAACTATTCAGAACCTTTGCTATGAGACTCGAAATTGAACTCAGATGCATCCTGATTCCACTAATCACCCTTGAGATGTTTCTACAACTTGATTGGAGTCCACCTCTGGTAAATTCAATTGATTAGACATGATTTGGAAAGGCACACACCTCTCTATATCAGGTCCCACAGTTCAGTGCATGTCAGAGCAAAAACCAAGCCATGAGGTCAAAGGTATTGTCCGTAGAGCTCTGAGACAGGATTGTGTCGAGGCACAGGTACCAAAAAGGTACCAAAAAATGTCTGCAGCATTGAAGGTCCCCAAGAACACAGGAACACAGTGGCCTCCATCATTCTTAAATGGAAGACGTTTGGAACCACCAAGACTCATCTTAGAGCTGGCCGCCCGGCCAAACTGAGAAATCGTGGGAGAAGGGCCTTGGTCAGGGAGGTGAACAAGAACCCGATGGTCACTCTGACAGAGCTTCCAGAAGGACAACCATCTCTGCAGCACTCCATCAATAAGACCTTTATGGTAGAGAGGCCAGACAGAAGCCACTCCTCAGTAAAAGGTATATGGCAGCCCGTTTGGAGTTTGCCAAAAGGCACCTGAAGGACTCTCAGACCAAGATTCTCTGGTCTGATTAAACCAAGACTGAACTCTTTGGCCTGAAATCAAAGTGTCATGTCTGGAGGAAAATTGGCACCATCCTTACAGTGAAGCATGGTGGTGGCAACATCATTACTGTGGAGATGTTTTTCAGCAGCAGTGCAAATTGTCCCCTGATATTGGTGTAATTTATCACCCATTTTGTCTGTATGAAAGTTAATTTCCCCTCAGGCACACATGAGTAATTTGTTATTCTTTGTCATATCTTACGCATATTCAGTGGCCTGACTGCGTCCAGACTACATCAAAGGCCCGTCCTGATAGATCTTAACGTAATGCAGCTTGGAGTGATCGGATGACGGAAGTCACATTTAGGTGCCAGGTGTAACTGAGGCCATAGACTATCCATTACTTTGAGTGTTTTATAGAATATGACTAAATGTGATTCTGTGTTGCAGGGGCATTTATCATTTTCAGCAAATCTACTGGGTTGGTTGAAAAGTGATACTAAATCTACATACCATGCACTATTTTGACATAGTGGAAAATATACTGAATGTATATTGTTTTTCATAGTAAGTTATGTGTTGCTTTTGCACATTTGTTCATTGGTTTGCTTAGTGTTGATTGGTCAGTCATTGGGTTTATTTGTTTTACAACATGTTCAAATCAAGCTTTATTTATACAGCACATTTCAGACATGGATGCAACACAATGGCTTGACAGGAAAAATGAAAAGAAGAGGATTAAAAAAAAGAATAACATCTGAAAGACTAATGAAGATTCTAAGGAAAATCCATTGATTAAAATATTTATTGGATGGATCCAACCCATAATATAAGGTTGTTTTACTCCATTGTTTGTTGTTACGTTCACCAGCAAGAAACCAGAAACGTCCCTTAAATTGAAGAGGGAACTAACAAAGAGTCACTGACAACAACCACAACTAAACAGGTGGGTTTTAGGAGGGGTTCTGAAAGACACTATGGGGGTGTCCACTGGAAGTTGACTAGTAACAACAACTGGGACATAAAAGACACCCACCATGAGACCCACTAAATCTGCCCAAGAAGAGGAAAACAAAAGAAAAACCCACACCAAACTTAAAGACAGGAAGTAAACCAAAAAGGTGGAGCAACTAAAGGTGTTGACTCTCTCATAACGAGATGGACAAGCCAGCACAGGTGTAACACATACTGACTAACGAGGTGACACCAATCAGTGCGTCCTACGTGCTAACGAGCTAGACGGGCTAACGAGCTAGACGTGCTAACGAGCTATACTTGTCAACAATTAAAAACAAGAAAAACACATTTCTAAATAATAATATACAATCAAAATATTTTTTTATCCTTTTTCTTACTATAGAATCCTAAAACTCACTAGCTTCTAGAACTCTCGTGTTCCAAAAACTCACTAGCTTCTAGAACTCTCGTCCCCTTGGAACGAGCCCAAACAAAACTCATCTCCAATACGGAAAAACATGCAGTTATAATAAATTGTGATCCATGGCAACACACTGGCTAAACGCAAAACACAAACATTTTGACTGCCCACCCGTGAGACAATCAGCAAATTGTCCTTAAAACGAACATGTCTGATTTCAAGAGGAAACTCCTGCAATATCCGTAGTAACTTCCCACCTCACAGCTTCTCTCTCTTTTCAGGGTTCACTAGATAGGCATGTTGTTGGATCGGGGCCCAGTCCCCAATGTCATGCTCTAGTACATTTGGTTTGGCACATCTGAGAATGATTCCTGATATTCTAAAAGCAGGGTAACAATGTCAATATAATTGTACCCAAAAATTGTCAGTTGGTTGCATGAATAATTATGATTACTAAATCTTACATGAATATTAAACATGAAATATAAAACCCAAATGTACACCCCTTTGTTAATATGTATTAGCAATAATTCACTTAATGGTGAGGCATAAAATGTATCTTTTGTCAGGCTTAATGTTCGAAATATGAGGTGATTTGAGTCATGCTTCTTCAGTAGTGGAATAAAGACAATTAGTAGTTGAATGTTGTAAATAAATACTGGAGTGATGTAGGATTGTTCATATAATTGATTATTGTACTGTGACTATGTGTATAGGCTGTAAGTATGTTGAAATTAAATTGTTTTCTTTTCAACTTTCACTTTCAACTAAAACCAAACTTATATTGTATGTCGGGCAAAGTCTTATTTTCTACGATATTTTGCTAGGTGAGATATCCCCAATGTCACAGCTTAAACGTGTCCAAATCAGTAGTCCAAATGCAGAAACAGTTTGTGATAAATTGAAAACCTAAACATAAAATGTAATACATACACAAACATCTGTCACAATAATCATATTACTTGTATTATTTAAAACAAGCACCTTATAAAACTGTACAAGCACCAAAAACGCTGTTGTTTTGACAAGTAGCAATAAATCACTAATATCGATTAGGGGGGAAATCAGGTTGTACGTGCTGTTGAAACTAACACAACTAAAAAAACACATGGAATGGGAGATATATTTTACCTCACTGGTTAGAGGACAACCTGCAGAAGACAGTCAGCTACATTTTGGAGTGATGCATTTAAATGTAGGGGTCACTAAATAAAGGAACACAACACTTATTTGTCATCACTCATTAATATCATGTTGAAATCAATTGTACGACAGGAGGGAGATGAGGTTGCACGTCCTGTTAAAACTAACAGCTCAAAAATCACACGGAATCTGGGAATAATGTGTACATCCCTGGTTAGTGGACAACATGTAGAAAACAGCTCGCTACATTTTGAAGTGTTGCATTTTGATTCCAGTGGGTCACCAACGTGGTAAGTGTAACACAGCTCTTTTTGTGTTAGTACTTTTTGTTAAATCACATAAATAGTAACTCTTCCATTTCAGAGCCTGGATTTTCCCCCTGAGGCTAATATCCATATCATGTTGAAATCAATAGAACAGGGGACAAACATTTAGGGTTCTACATTGTGACATCATTAAAATACTCCTACTACAATGTTAAAACATTCTACATTTTATTTCACTGATATCATGAAACAACTCCTTCATGAATTTTCTGATGTTTAATCAGAGATCTTTTATCAGAGTATCTCTTCCCACATTGATTACAGCTATGAGATTTCTCTCCTGTGTGTGTTCTCTGATGTGATACCAGGCTGTTTGACTGAGTAAAACTCTTCCCACATTCACCACAGCTATAAAATTTCTCTCCTGTGTGTGTTCTCTGATGTGATACCAGGTTGGTTGACTGAGTAAAAGTCTTCCCACATTGATTACAGCTATAAGATTTCTCTCCTGTGTGTATTCTCTGGTGTTTAGTCAGATAGAAAGATGTAGTAAAACTCTTCCCACATTGATCACAGCTATAAGGTTTCTCTCCTGTGTGTCTTCTCTGGTGCACTGTCAGCACTCCAGATCGACAAAAACTCTTCCCACATTGATCACAGCTATAAGATTTCTCTCCTGTGTGTTTTCTCTGGTGTAGTGTCAGAGTTCTAGTTGCAGCAAAACTCTTCCCACATTGATCACAGCTATAAGATTTCTCTCCTGTGTGTATTCTCTGGTGAGCTGTCAGCTCTCCAGATCGAGCAAAACTCTTCACACATTGACCACAGATATAAGATTTCTCTCCTGTGTGTGTTCTCTGATGTAGAGTCAGACTGGTAGATGCAGCAAACCTCTTCCCACATTGACCACAGCTATAAGGTTTCTCTCCTGTGTGTATTCTCTGGTGTTTCGTCAGACCACTAGAGTCAGTAAAACTCTCTGATGAATTTTAATGCCTGATGAGGTGAATCTCTTCCCACAGTCAGAGCAGCAGTGAGTTCTCTTCCCTGTGGATCTCTGCAGGTGTTTATTGAGGTGTTCTGATCTGGAGAGACTCTTCTCTGCCTCTTCAGCATCATGAGGTTGTTGAGGCTCCCCAGAGGATCCACGATAGTCACGTCTCTCTCCTGTGTGAACAACAAAGTCAGACAGATGATTAAAGGCCCACAACAGCGGTAATCCACTGTAAAAGGTGATGCCTACAGCGGAGCCATGATGTCTGACAACAATTGACGTCTGTAATGAATGTTACAATTATTTGAAATTTGCCTTAAAATGAGCAATAATAGTCATATTTTGTCTTGTTTTCACATTAGTAGTAACATCGATGATTGTAGGCTAGAAATAAGTTATTCATGTTGTTGAAACTCTAAGCAGTGTGCCAGACGAATTTTGGTCTCCAATATAGGCCCCTTTCTATGTTTGCTAAAATTGTGGCACGAGGGCAATTTGATTGCAGAAACTCCTCCCTGCTAATGAGGAAACCGATAGTTATGGATGTACTATATCGGCCTGGAGCAAAAATGGTGAGCAAAGATTTTAGTTTTTCACAATGTATTCTGAATATTATCTTTGCTACTTCCAGACACAAATGAGACTCTGACCATTTTACTCGCCCTAGCAGAGCTGTTAGGCAGTTTTCATGTTATCCAGGGTGACTGTAACTGTGCTGCTGGAAAACATTTATTTACGGTTTTTGTTGCCTACGTTTACTGACACCTGGACATATTGAACGGGTGTTGAGCGCTAGTAAATTCATTATTCTGCTCTCTGGTACTCAGACGAGAGTGCTCAGAAATCAGAGTAGATAGTCAATCAGAGTGAATTTATGAAAGCACCCGAATGTCCATTGAGAAAGCACAACGACTATACCATTTAGCTAAGCTAAGAATGACGGGAATAATCAAGTCAATAAACGTTGGGTAGTTAGTTAGATAGAATATAGTTCATATACTGGCAAGTTTGATGTATAAGTAGCCAACTAACGTTAGGTAGCTAGTTAACATACCGGTACATACTGCTGTAATAACATGCTAGCAAATAGTCAGCCAAAATGACGTGTAAAGTAACTTATTTGAAAAGTAATTATTTTATTACATTGCTCAACATTTTCTTAACATTTGTCATAATTAGTTAAAGCAATGAATTTGATTCGGCTCTTGTTGGACTTCGGCTGCATATTTTCTGCAATTTTCTTCAAATCTGAAAACGATGTGAAGCCACGCCCATTTCCTGAAGAATTGCATTATGGGCCCTAACGTACTGCGTGTTTACGTCATATTATGGCGAATTTAGTACGACATCCGGGAGGTTTTGGCATACTAACTATATCATACTATGACCAATAAGCACACTATATACTCAATTAACATCACAAATAGTACGGTTAGTATGAGTATTCTAACACAGCTAATGACTTATCAACAGCTCTAACAATTTGACCCCCACAGGAAAATCTACACTGGCAGTTATAGAAAGACCCATTTACTATATAACCATTGATTCTTGAAGAATATAACTTAGAAATGCCTCAAATGTTTCAACTGTATTACCCCATCAGAAACCAAAACATAAGCTTGAAAAACGCCACTGTTTGTAAACAAGCACTGTATAGCCTTGAAATCTGGTTAAAACTATAATTTTGACCTTATGGCCAGCCAGTCCTTGTATTCAGAGTGTAGTGAATTCAGGGGGTAGTCCTGAGCTGAACTCAAACCTGGGTCCAGCGACTGTCAAGTCAACAGCTTATAACTGTTACACCAAGATGTCTGAACTTCTTGACGAGGTCGCTAGGTGTTGGGTTACGGTTGCTACAATAGCTTTCTCTATGAATTTCAGAGTGGTTACACTTCTCCTTCCCCCATCCCTCAGCTGTTTACCAAACCAAGTCTCTGGGCAGCCATTTTGTTTCTGTTTAAAAACTAGGTTGTCCCTTTAAACAAGCCACACAATCAACCAATTAATCTGCAGTTCAAACAATAACAAAGCTGTAATTCCACCACTGATTTGGTAATAAGATGATGATGGGGCTGGAGAAATGTAACTACTCTCAAATTCATAGACGGACCTATGGATACAAGGACTGACCATCCATGATATCAACATAGTTTTAACCATGTTTTGAGTGTGAGTGTTTACAGTGTTTGTTTATCATTTAAATTGTTTCTAAACATTGGAGTATAAAAAGCTTATTTGGGGTTCTGATGGGGTACAACAGTTGAACTAAGCTCATGAGGCATGTGTTATATTCTTCAAGACTCAATGGCCATAAATAACTAATTTAAAAGTAACAATATGGATGTAGCTATTGAATATTTCCCCTCTAACACCACACATCAGTTCAACAACAACATCATCTTTATCAGGAGGAGAGTAGCTTAGTGAACTCATGGTCGGAGATGTTAGCTAGCTAGGCTAATGCTAACTTAACCAGCCCGCTAGCTGACTAATAACAACAACACCGCAAATATGAAATTAAATCTGATAACTAACTAGACGACAGTGGTGGGTTTAAAACACAGTGGCTAATATACACGAAAGCGTCTAAAGAGCTTTATTGGTTCGGCTATTTTGTCTAGCAAGCTACCGAGGTGGCTGAATAACTGTTGCTACTGTTGAAAGAAGCGTTCCGTCCACTACATTATACGTCACACCAACAGCATTACCTTAAATTCCCACACCGCCATCTGCTGACTGGAGTGGGTAACGCAGTTGAGTAAAATGTTTATTTTAATTTTCAGACAAAAGGTTAAAGTATAGGAAGCATTCATTTTTACTCGCTAGTGTAACAACACAGTGTGGTTAAAGACGTAGTAAGCTAGTTGTAGTCACGATATGGTTCCCTATAAGTACAAACAGTTATGTTTTTGCGTTGTTACATATTTCTTGACTTATTTCCGGATATCTTCTAAACTACCCACAATGCACTATGTGCTACAGAGTTTGAGCTAGCTCGGTATTTAGCTCCAGCTTGTAAACGTCAGCCACACCTCATGCTTTCATATACTGTGTGGTTGTGATATCTAGTGGGAACGCATTAGCACGGTAGACTCTGCTGCCTTGTTGTCAGTAGGGATGTTACTTTTGATACCGGAGCTACGACGCCTGCGTCCAAATCGCTAAGCAGTAAACTTCAAAGCAGTGTACCGATGCCTGTATCACTTTATCAGCAGCACGTCATCAATGGCGTCTGAAGCTTCATTTCATCAAACAACCACCTGATTGGTTTGGTATTGGGCTTGAAGATCCCACCCAATGTGTTCTCTAATCTCATAAAACATTTCAGTGTCTTTATTCTCCCAAGGGGAAGGTGCTGGAGTATTGAAAACATGGGTGGCAATAATTCAGACCCCTACCTTTTGAGAATTACATGTTAAACTAAATATCTTTCTCTGAGCTATTGTATTAGTATAAAATCATTTCCCTGTATTTTTGACACAATATAGCTCAGTATTTGAATTTTTTTTATAGAGTCGTTTTTGCTCATCTTTATCAAGAGTGTCAACAATTTTGTCCCCCACTGTACCTCCATACTGCTGCTACATGGTGTAACAATACATCATGTAGATGTATATAATGAACAGACTAGGTCCATACTGCTCCTACATGGTGTAACAATACATCATGTAGATGTATATAATGAACAGACTAGGTCTATACTGCTGCTACATGGTGTAACAATACATCATGTAGATGTATATAATGAACAGACTAGGTCTATACTGCTCCTACACGGTGTAACAATACATCGTGTAGATGTATATAATGAACAGACTAGGTCTATACTGCTCCTACATGGTGTAACAATACATCATGTAGATGTCTATAATGAACAGACTAGGTCTATACTGCTCCTACATGGTGTAACAATACATCATGTAGATGTATATAATGAACAGACTAGGTCTATACTGCTCCTACATGGTGTAACAATACATCATGTAGATGTATATAATGAACAGACTAGGTCTATACTGCTCCTACATGGTGTAACAATACATCATGTGGGGCTTTAAGGCGATGCTAGTGTGACGTATAATGTAGTGGACGGAACGCTTCTTTCAACAGCAGCAACAGGGAATTTGTAGATCAGTCAATCGGCAGTCGCTTGCAATGTCGAACAAGCCATTCCTCCATACAGAATCTCTCCAGGTCCTTGATTTATTTAGTCTGTCTTATGGACTGCCCTGATCAATTCAAACCACAGGTTTTCAATGGAGTTCAAGTCCGAAGACTGAGATGGCCATTGAAAATGTTGATTTTGTGCCCAATTAACCATTTCTTCATGGATGTTGATGTGTCTTGCTGGAAGATCCACTTATGGCCAAGTTTCAGCCTCCTAGCAGAGAGGTAACCAGGTTTTGGGCTAAAATATCCTGGTAGTGGGTAAAGTTTATTTATTTATTTTATACAGTAATTTTTGCTCGTCTTTATCAAGGGTATCAATAACTAGGTGCTTATTTTGATATCTAGTTATTTGACCGAATCAGAAATACAGATGTGGAGTAGATGTAGAGTTTGTTTTAAATTCTCATAAAAAAAATCTGAACTAATCAAACAACACTTGTTGCTCTTTGTACGTGTTGATATAATATTCATATTTAATAGAGAGAAAAAAACGTTTCCCTAAACTGCTTTATAATATTATAATTCAATGAAAGAATAAAAATAGTTTTCCCTCCTCAACTGCGTTTCCTCCCTCCAGACAGCAGATGGCGATATGTGTCTTTCAGGCGATGTTTCTAGTGTGACGTATAATCTAGTGGACGGAACGCTTCTTCAACAACTGCAGCCACCTCGGTAGCTCGCTAGCCGACAAAGTCGGAACATTCAAGTTCTTTAGACAATTTCGTGGTTTAATCGCCACTGTGATTTAAACATAGTACTCCATTTTATGTAATATTTACGTTGTAAGTCAACTAGCTGTCTGGTCAAGTTAGCACTAGTCTAGTCGCTAATGCTAACTAGCTATTATCTCCGACCATGAGTTCACTAAGCTACTCTCCTCCTGTTAAAGAAGAGGAGGTCTGCTGGACGGAGAAAGAAGCTCTGGTGAAAGAGGAGGAGGAAGAGGAGGCTGTTACAATACAAAAACAAGTAGAGGGTGAGGCTGTTACAGTGAAAGAAGAAGAGAAAGACGTTTCAGTGAAAGAAGAGGAAGCGTTCAGAGTGAAAGAAGAGGAGGAAGCAGTTTTTGTAGTGGAGGATGAAGTGAAAGAAGATGAAGACGTTTTTGGAATGAAGGATGAAGAGGGGGAGATTACTGTCACATTAGAGGAGGACGAAGAAGAGAAGACTGGAGAACTGATTAACACCAGTAAATACAGTGAGTACTATCTAATAAAACAGGGACATTGATCTGATTAACACCAGTAAATACAGTGAGTACTATCTAATAAAACAGGGACATTGATCTGATTAACACCAGTAAATACAGTGAGTACTATCTAATAAAACAGGGACATTGATCTAATTAACACCAGTAAATACAGTGAGTACCATCTTATAAAACAGGGACATTGATCTGGTTAACACCAGTAAATACAGTGAGTACTATCTAATAAAACAGGGACATTGATCTAATTAACACCAGTAAATACAGTTGAGTACTATCTAATAAAACAGGGACATTGATCTGATTAACACCAGTAAATACAGTGAGTACTATCTAATAAAACAGGGACATTGATCTGATTAACACCAGTAAATACAGTGAGTACTATCTAATAAAACAGGGACATTGATCTGATTAACACCAGTAAATACAGTGAGTACTATCTTATAAAACAGGGACACAAACTCTGCAGTTGTTGAACTAATGTGTGATTTTAAAAGGGCATTCTACACTTGAATATGTTTTTGTACTGTCGGAATTGTTCATGACGTCCTTTCCTGTTGAAAAGTGATATATAAATACAGTAAAGTATAAACACACTAATGGGAAACAAATAAATGTTTTGAGCAAAATAGTGTTTTTTTAGACAACTGCAAACTAGACGGAGTGAGTGATGTCATAGTAAGGCCTTCAAGGAGTTGGCTTGATGGGAAGTCGTGATGTCATCCAATAGGAGACTGATATTCATGTGAATATTCATTATTCTTTTTAAAATCCTTCCTGTTCTGTCAAGTTGGTTGTTGATCATTGCTAGAAAGCCATTTTCTCGTCTTGCATTGACTTTCAAGATGATTTAAGTCCGAACTGTAACTAGGCCACTCAGGAACATTCAATGTCATCTTGGTAAGCTCCTCCAGTGTAGATTTGGCCTTGTGGTTTAGGTTATTGATCTGAATCTGAATCCTACAGTAGGTCTATGTTGTTGTTAGGTGAAGTTATGGGTCCTACAGTAGGTCTATGTTGTTGTTAGGTGAAGTTATGGGTCCTACAGTAGGTCTATGTTATTGTTAGGTGAAGTTATGGGTCCTACAGTAGGTCTATGTTGTTGTTAGAAGTTATGGGTCCTACAGTAGGTCTATGTTGTTGTTAGGTGAAGTTATGGGTCCTACAGTAGGTCTATGTTATTGTTAGGTGAAGTTATGGGCCAATTTGTTAAACACTTAGTGTACAAAGCCTCATTGTCAGGCTGATGTTAAAGCTAGCCAAAGAGCATTTTACTGGTTGAAGTGTTTTTTAAGTGTAAAGCAGTTGATTTGCGACAATAACACAAACATATTAAGCAGGAGGTTCAAACGAGCTTTACAATTATAATCCAAAAGTAATGTGAAATGCACTCATATGCAACCTGTAAATGGAGGCTATTTTTGCTGTCAGCCTATGAGAACTCTCCTGAGTTTTCCCCCACAGTGCTGAATTAGTGAATAGACAGAACTTAATGTGAGTTTACTTGAGTAGCACTCCTGATCTTGTCCTGATAGTGCGCTGTAATATTCAGAATACATTGTGAAAAACGATCATCTTCGCTCACCATTTTTGCTCCAGGCAGATATACTACATCCATAACTAGTGGTTTCCTCATTACCAGATATACTACATCCATAACTAGTGGTTTCCTCATTACCAGATATACTACATCCACAACTAGTGGTTTCCTCATTACCAGATATACTACATCCATAACTAGTGGTTTCCTCATTAGCAGATATACTACATCCATAACTAGTGGTTTCCTCATTACCAGATATACTACATCCATAACTAGTGGTTTCCTCATTAGCAGATATACTACATCCATAACTAGTGGTTTCCTCATTACCAGATATACTACATCCATAACTAGTGGTTTCCACATTACCAGATATACTACATCCATAACTAGTGGTTATTTACCAGATATACTACATCCATAACTAGTGGTTTCCTCATTACCAGATATACTACATCCATAACTAGTGGTTTCCTCGTTACCAGATATACTACATCCATAACTAGTGGTTTCGTCATTACCAGATATACTACATCCATAACTAGCGGTTTCCTCATTACCAGATATACTACATCCATAACTAGTGGTTTCCTCATTACCAGATATACTACATCCATAACTAGTGGTTTCCTCATTACCAGATATACTACATCCATAACTAGTGGTTTCCTCATTACCAGATATACTACATCCATAACTAGTGGTTTCCTCATTACCAGATATACTACATCCATAACTAGTGGTTTCCTCATTACCAGATATACTACATCCATAACTAGTGGTTTCCTCATTAGCAGATATACTACATCCATAACTAGTGGTTTCCTCATTACCAGATATACTACATCCATAACTAGTGGTTTCCTCATTACCAGATATACTACATCCATAACTAGTGGTTTCCTCATTACCAGATATACTACATCCATAACTAGTGTTTTCCTCATTACCAGATATACTACATCCATAACTAGCGGTTTCCTCATTACCAGATATACTACATCCATAACTAGTGGTTTCCTCATTACCAGATATACTACATCCATAACTAGTGGTTTCCTCATTACCAGATATACTACATCTATAACTAGTGGTTTCCTCATTACCAGATATACTACATCCATAACTAGTGGTTTCCTCATTAGCAGATATACTACATCCATAACTAGTGGTTTCCTCATTAGCAGATATACTACATCCATAACTAGTGGTTTCCTCATTACCAGATATACTACATCCATAACTAGTGGTTTCCTCATTACCAGATATACTACATCCATAACTAGTGGTTTCCTCATTACCAGATATACTACATCCATAACTAGTGGTTTCCTCATTACCAGATATACTACATCCATAACTAGTGGTTTCCTCATGACCAGATATACTACATCCATAACTAGTTGTTTCCTCATTACCAGATATACTACATCCATAACTAGTGGTTTCCTCATTACCAGATATACTACATCCATAACTAGTGGTTTCCTTATTAGCAGGGAGGAGTTTCTGCAACCAAATTGTGTCGCCCTTATAGTCCAAACACAGAAAGGGGCAGAATATTGGAGACCAAAAGTCGTCCGGCACACTGCTTAGAGGTTCAACAACATGAATAACTTATTTCTAGCCTACAATCATCGATGTTACTACTTATGTGAAAACAAGACAAAATATGACTATTCTTGCTCATTTTAAGACAATTGTCAAATCATTTTTACATTCATTACAGATGTCAATTGTTGTACAACATCATGGCTACGCTGTTGGCATCACCTTTTACAGTGGATTTCTGCTGTTGTGGGCCTTTAATCATCTGTCTAACTTTGTTGTTCACACAGGAGAGAGACGGGACTATCGTGGGTCCTCTGGGGAGCCTCAACAACCTCATGATGCTGAAGAGGCAGAGAAGAGTCTCTCCAGATCAGAACACCTCAATAAACACCTGCAGAGATCCACAGGGAAGAGAACTCACTGCTGCTCTGACTGTGGGAAGAGTTTTGTTAATTCTGGGAAGCTGACTGTACACAGGAGAATACACACAGGAGAGAAACCCTATTGCTGTGATCAATGTGGGAAGAGTTTTACAAGATCTAGCGAACTGACATTACACCAGAGAATACACACAGGAGAGAAACCTTTTAGCTGTGATCAATGTGGGAAGAGTTTTTCTGCATCTAGCAATCTGACTCTACACCAGAGAATACACACAGGAGAGAAACCTTATAGCTGTGATCAATGTGGGAAGAGTTTTACAGGATCTGGCAATCTGACAAGACACCAGAGAATACACACAGGAGAGAAACCTTATAGCTGTGATCAATGTGGGAAGAGTTTTACAGGATCTGGCCAGCTGACTTTACACCAGAGAACACACACAGGAGAGAAACCTTATAGCTGTGATCAATGTGGGAAGAGTTTTACAGGATCTGGCAATCTGACAAGACACCAGAGAATACACACAGGAGAGAAATCGTATAGCTGTGATCAATGTGGGAAGAGTTTTACAGGATCTGGCCAGCTGACTTTACACCAGAGAACACACACAGGAGAGAAATCTTATAGCTGTGATCAATGTGGGAAGAATTTTGTTCATTCTGGGAGTCTGACTGTACACAGGAGAATACACACAGGGGAGAAGCCTTATACATGTGATCAGTGTGGGAAGACTTTTGTTCGATCTGACCAGCTGACATTACACCAGAGAACACACACAGGTGAGAAACCTTATAGCTGTGGTCAATGTGGGAAGACATTTGTTCAATCTCGCCAGCTGACATTACACCAGAGAACTCACACAGGAGAGAAACCTTTTAGCTGTGATCAATGTTGGAAGAGTTTTGCTGCATCTAGCAATCTGACTCTACACCAGAGAACACACACAGGAGAGAAACCCTATTGCTGTGATCAATGTGGGAAGAGTTTTGGTCAATTTGGGCAGCTGACTGTGCACCAGAGAACACACACAGGAGAGAAATCTTATAGCTGTGATCAATGTGGGAAGAGTTTTTCAGGATCTGGCCAGCTGACTTTACACCAGAGAACACACACAGGAGAGAAACCTTATAGCTGTGATCAATGTGGGAAGAATTTTGTTCATTCTGGGAGTCTGACTGTACACAGGAGAATACACACAGGGGAGAAGCCTTATACATGTGATCAGTGTGGGAAGACTTTTGTTAGATCTGACCAGCTGACATTACACCAGAGAACACACACAGGTGAGAAACCTTATAGCTGTGATCAATGTGGGAAGAGTTTTGCTGCATCTCGCAATCTGACTGTACACAAGAGAACACACACAGGAAAGAAACCTTTTAGCTCTGACCAGAGATAATCTGATAAAAGATCTCTGATCAAATATCAGAAAATACATGGAGTTGTTTCATGATATCAATAAATTAATTTCACAATGTAGAATGTTAACACATTGTAGTAGGACAATGTAGAACCCTAAACGTTTGCCCCTTCATCAACATGATATGGATATTAGCCTCAGGCTCTGAAAGGGTCGTTACACTTACCACGTTGGTGACCCACTTGAATCAAAATGCAACACTTCAAATGTATCTGTATCTGGCTGTTTTCTACAAATTGTCCTCTAACCAGGGATGTACACATTATTCCCAGATTCCGTGTGGTTTTTGAGCTGTTAGTTTAACAGGATGTGCAACCTCATCTCCCTCCTGTCACACAAATGATTTTAGCGATGAGTTATGACAAATAAGTGTTGTGTTCCTTTGTTTAGTGACCCCTACATTTAAATGCATCACTCCCAAATGTAGCAGACTGTCTTCTGCAGGTTGTCCTCTAATCAGTGAGGTAAAATATATCTCCCATTTCCATGTGTTTGTTTAGTTGTGTTAGTTTCAACATCACGTTCAACCTGATTTCCCCCCTAATCGATATCAGTGATTTATTGCTACTTGTCAAAACAAGTGTTTCTGGTGCTTGTACAGTTTATAAGGTGCTTGTTTAATAAAAATACAAGTAATATGATTATTGTGGCAGATGTTTGTGTATATAGCACATGTTATGTTTAGGTTTTCAATACATCACAAACTGTTTCTGCTTATTGGTTATTGATTTGGACAGCCCACCAGACATTATTTCCTAAAGGACTTAATGATGAAATGCCTATGTATTTTATGTTGTGATTCTGAACTTGAATTATTTCCCTATTTAAGATAATTCTGATGCTTTTCGTACGATGTACCCAATGATTAATGAAAACTTGTCCTCATTGTGGTTTTATTTAATGCGTCTTATTTATACACTGTAGTGTTTGTGAAATGCTTGTTATGTTTGGTAGCACTTATTTATTTGTCCTTTGCCTCCAACCCCTTTCCATGCATGGAAAATATCCCACCTAGCAAAATTTAATTGAAAAGATGTTGAAAATAAGACTATGCCCAACATCCAATACACATTCAGTTTTAGTTGAAAGTGAAAGTTGAGAAGATGTCGTTTTTTCATTGACTTGAAAACAACTTAAATTCAACGTACTTGCAGCCTATACACATGGACTCAGTATAATAAATTGGTCTATAATCAATTGTATTAACAATCCTACATCACTCCAGCATTTATTGACAACATTCAAGTGCTAATTGTCTTTATTCCACTACTGAAGAAGCATGACTCAAATCACCTCATATTTCAAACATTCAGCCTGACAAAAGATACATGTTTTATTATTTTATGCCTCACCATTAAGTTAATTATTGCCAATACATATTAACAAAGGGGTGTACATTTGGTTTGATATTTCATATTTACAATTAATGTAGCATTTAGTAATCAATGATTTATGCAACCAACTGACCATTTTTGGGTACAATTATATTGACGTAATATCAGGGATCATTTTATAATGTCATTTTAGAATATCTGTGTTCATTCTCAGATGTGCCAACCTAAATGTACTAGAGCATGACATTGGGGACTGGGCCCCGATCCAACAACATGCCTATCTAGTGAACCCTGAAAAGGGAGAGAAGCTGAGGTGGAAAGTTACTACGGATATTGCCAGAGTTTCCTCTTGAAATCAGAAATGTCCGTTTTCAGGGCAACTTGGTTGCTGATTGTCTCAGGGGTGGGCAGTCAAAAATGTTTTGTGTTTAGCCATTGCGTTGCCATGGATCCCAATTTATTTTGACTGCACGTTTTTCCGTATTGGAGATGAGTTTTGTTTGGGCTCGTTCCAAGTGGACGAGAGTTCTAGAAGCCAGTGAGTTTTAGGAAGACGAGAGTTCTAGAAGCTAGTGGGTTTTAGGAAGACGAGAGTTCTAGAAGCTAGTGAGTTTTAGGAAGACGAGAGTTCTAGAAGCTAGTGGGTT
This sequence comes from Salmo salar, assembly GCF_965601325.2. Lineage (NCBI taxonomy): Eukaryota > Metazoa > Chordata > Actinopteri > Salmoniformes > Salmonidae > Salmo > Salmo salar. Next base: position 948,525 of record NW_027675323.1, on the reverse strand, counting down.
TTAGGAAGACGACAGTTCTAGAAGCTAGTGGGTTTTAGGAAGACGAGAGTTCTAGAAGCTAGTGAGTTTTAGGAAGACGAGAGTTCTAGAAGCTAGTGGGTTTTAGGAAGACGAGAGTTCTAGAAGCTAGTGGGTTTTAGGAAGACGAGAGTTCTAGAAGCTAGTGAGTTTTAGGAAGACGAGAGTTCTAGAAGCTAGAATTTTAGGATTCTATAGAAAGAAAAAGGATAAAAAAATTATACGTGTAATAAATAATTATTATTTTGCTTTCTTGTTTTTATTTGTTGATTGTATATTATTATTTAGAAATGTGTTTTTTCTTGTTTTTAATTGTTGACAGCCAGTAGACACCATGTTTATATTCGTGAAGGTGAAGCTTTGTAGATGATTATAATGTGAAATGGAAGTTGTAGAGATACTCTGAATGATTGGCTATGAAAAGCCAACTGACATTTACTCCTGAGGTACTTGTTGCACCCTCGACAACCACTGTGATTATTATTATTTGACCCTGCTGGTCATCTATGAACATTTAAACATCTTGGCCATGTTCTGTTATAATCTCCACCCTGCACAGCCAGAAGAGGACTGGCCACCCCTCATAGCCTGGTTCCTCTCTAGGTTTCTTCCTAGGTTTTGGCCTTTCTAGGGAGTTTTTCCTAGGGAGTTTTTCCTAGCCACCGTGCTTCTACACCTGCATTGTTTGTTGTTTGGGGTTTTAGGCTGGGTTTCTGTACAGTACTTTGAGATATCAGCTGATGTAAGAAGGGCTATATAAATACATTTGATCTGAATTGATTGATTGTACAACTGAATGCATTCAACTGAAATGTGTCTTGGGTACATATTGGTGTCGCCTGGTTAGTCAGTATGTGTTACACCTGTGCTGGCTTGTCCATCTCGTTAGTGGGAAGGTGTTTCACCTGAGCTGGTCCAGGTTCTATTTAAGAGTGTCTGGCCCAGTGCTCCAGTTGTCTTGATACATGTGGAGAGTCAACACCTTTAGTTGCTCCACCTTTTTGGTTTGCTTCCTGTCTTTAAGTTTGGTGTGGGTTTTTCTTTTGTTTTCCTCTTCTTGGGTAGATTTAGTGGGTCTCATGGTGGGTGTCTTTTAGGTCCCAGTTGTTGTTACTAGTCAACTTTCAGTGGACACTGAGAGCAAAACTACAAGATTATGTTATAATACTTTTATTGCATCAAATGGTTGTTTTATGCAACAGAATAGAGGGTTCTTAGAACTATTGTCTCTGTGTTCTACTGAGGATGGGCCTCTGGGAGAAAACACTGACAGGAGATTTACAATGTCTTTTGGGTGATAAAACCTAGAGAGACTGCATTCCAGAACATGAGTTAATGTTTCTGTTCTATATGGTACCAGGGAGAGATGACCCCAGGGCCAGACCCTGGTCTCGACACAGAGTACTGTTTTTACAGCAGATACTGTCTGCTGAGAATTATAAGTATCTTTCATACAAATCTTAACCTTGTGACCCGTTCTATACATCTGTTGTTGGTCATGTAGTTGAAAGGGGTGCATCTTGGCTTTAAAAGACCTTTGTACTTTTGTCTCATGGCTCTCAACGAATCATCTCTCAACGAATCATCTGGGGGTGATTCATCTCTCAACGAATCATCTGGGGGTGATTCATCTCTCAATGAATCATCTGGGGGTGATTCATCTCTCAATGAATCATCTGGGGGTGATTCATCTCTCAATGAATCATCTGGGGGTGATTCGTCTACCAGCCATCATCGTAGAACACTCAATCGATTCACTTTGTATGTGTGTGTTGTATTGACCTGCTGCCTTATAAGTGAATAAAGATTTAGTTTTAGAGTAACTCTGACTTGTGTGATAAGTTTGTCTCCTCATTTGATATTAAAGAAATTAACCACCACATTTGGCGATGGGGATGTGAATCTTCACTTGGTGACCGCTCCTGATGACCTGGGTAAATGGTGCACCAGGGATCCCTCTAACTTGGGATCTCAGGGAGACCACACTTCAGGAACAGAACAAATGGACCCACCTTTGATCTGAGAGGCAGCGAGCCGAGTGGATACCACATCTCGAACGTAGTTTTAAAAAAATAAAGAGGTGAGCAAAACACGTTAAGTGGAGTTTTTAGAAAATCCTCGTAGGCTCTGAGTGTGTATTCCTGTGTAGAGGTGTAAACAGGGCCCAGTCAGGAGGCTCTGAGTGTGTATTCCTGTGTGGAGGTGTAAACAGGGCCCAGTCAGTAGGCTCTGAGTGTGTATTCCTGTGTGGAGGTGTAAACAGGGCCCAGTCAGTAGGCTCTGAGTGTGTATTCCTGTGTGAGGGGGCACCTTGGAGGCGTAAACAGGGCCGAGTCAGTGGAGGATGATCTGAGAGTCAGTCGACTCAGACACCTATCATTGGTCGGTTGCGGGCGACCTAGAGCTGTCCTGACACTGAATTGATCACAGTGGGGATTGGTCTGTAGGGGTGAGGGGCCAGGGTGACTGTGGGTTCTGTGTGAAACACGGTACCTGGTTAAACTCTATTGGAAGAAGGACCTCATTCTGAAAAGTGTCTGTGTGACTCTCAGAAGTGGTGAATTCCAATGATTTTAAACGTGCTGCCAGGTATGCCCTGGGTTCGGTCATTTAGCGTTAAATATCTAGAATCTGTGTGAACGAGATGACAACTAGAATCTGTGTGAACGAGATGACAACTAGAATCTGTGTGAACGAGATGACAACTAGAATCTGTGTGAACGAGATGACAACTAGAATCTGTGTGAACGAGATGACAACTAGAATCTGTGTGAACGAGATGACAACTAGAATCTGTGTGAACGAGATGACAACTAGAATCTGTGTGAACGAGATGACAACTAGAATCTGTGTGAACGAGATGACAACTAGAATCTGTGTGAACGAGATGACAACTAGAATCTGTGTGAACGAGATGACAACTAGAATCTGTGTGAACGAGATGACAACTAGAATCTGTGTGAACGAGATGACAACTAGAATCTGTGTGAACGAGATGACAACTAGAATCTCTGTTTACTAGTTAAGACCATTTATAATATAGTACAAGATAGTAAGGTGCACCTGTAATTGTTTTAAACATGTAATTATTTTAAACCTGGACCCCATTTCATATTTTCTGATATGAGAGTTGTGTGACTGTGATATGAGAGTTGTGTGACTGTGGTATGAGAGTTGTGTGACTGTGGTATGAGAGTTGTGTGACTGTGGTATGAGAGTTGTGTGACTGAGTCATAATCTGATGTTTGGATAATAACAGAGATCTATAGTTCCTCCTAGAGATCTATAGTTCCTCCTAGAGATCTATAGTTCCTCATAGAGGTCTATAGTTCCTCCTAGAGATCTATAGTTCCTCATAGAGGTCTATAGTTCCTCCTAGAGATCTATAGTTCCTCCTAGAGATCTATAGTTCCTCCTAGAGGTCTATAGTTCCTCCTAGAGATCTATAGTTCCTCCTAGAGGTCTATAGTTCCTCCTAGAGATCTATAGTTCCTCACAGAGATCTATAGTTCCTCCTAGAGATCTATAGTTCCTCCTAGAGATCTATAGTTCCTCCTAGAGATCTATAGTTCCTCCTAGAGATCTATAGTTCCTCCTAGAGATCTATAGTTCCTCACAGAGATCTATAGTTCCTCACAGAGGTCTATAGTTCCTCCTAGAGATCTATAGTTCCTCCTAGAGGTCTATAGTTCCTCCTAGAGATCTATAGTTCCTCACAGAGATCTATAGTTCCTCCTAGAGATCTATAGTTCCTCCTAGAGATCTATAGTTCCTCATATAGAAATATGCTTAATCAGATGATTGACATGTGGATAATAAGCTTTATTATAACGTTATCTTGGGGTTCCGTTCCTTCACTGCCCATCATAGAAGATCACGGGGTGGTATTGAGAGGGGGATGATATTTTAGAAAGCAGCGGAAGGTCTATAGTTCCTGGGAGGCTTGATTTTGCCGTGGTCTCTGGGAGGTTAGAGAACCGTTGAGGATCCCATGGTCATTGTCATGGAAACTAAAGTTTATTTTTGGTTCTGCTGGGAGGATGTTTGGAGAGCTGCTTCGTTGCTATGGAGAGTCCCTGAAAAAGCAAATGGAATGGTTGTCGTGACTACCTGAGAATTTCTTACGTTTTATATGGATTCTGTGAATATATGAAAATATGATGAATTGTATGTGTGTATAATGATTACTAGAGATTTGATGAAGTAATACTGGGAATATAATTAGAAACAATTTAAACAACCCATATGTAGACGAACGTAGGTTTTGAGTTGGTATCTTTAATGGATCATTTGATAAAGATGAGGTTTAAGCATTATTAAACTCTCTACAAAGTCTGGGCAGTTGTCTCAGAAACTGGAGTGAATCACAGGTAAACTAACAATATTGTAGACTTGATGCTAAATACAGATTTTTCAGCTTTAGTGTGTATATCGTATCCACTTAGTTATGTTAGGAAGTTTTCCATCTTTACGACCGGCCCTGGTAACTTCACCCCAACTTCTCTGATCTCTAGAACACAGTAACTTAACAACATAAGTGTTTTACTGACATTTTTGGGAAATTTAAGGGAAAATAAAAAATCCAGCCGTAGCAGAGCCCCAAGTCCCATGGGGACGTCCTCGAGGGCCTGGATGTTCTCCCCATCAAAGGCCAGCGGGATTTCACTCTCATGGTGGAATGGATTTCCACCGATGTGCAGTAAAGAAGTGAAGAGAGGTGAAATCTGTGTCAACAAAAGTAAGGAAAGATTAATACACATACAATTAACAAAGAACATAACAAATGTTCAGCTGTAGTTTTATATAAGCATGCACACCTATGTTTATGAAGAAACAGATGATTGGTGCATAGACATACCTTGTCACGGACATAAAGGCCACTCGGGTCCTCATTGAAGAGGTAGGGCAAGAGCAGAATCGCTGCTGTGGTCTCCATTTACATTATTTACATTATAGTCATTTAGCAGACGCTCTTATCCAGAGCGACTTACAGTAGTGAATGCATACATTTCATACAATTTCATACATTTTTTTTTATTTTATTTTTTATTTTTTTTCTGTGCTGGCCCCCCGTGGGAATCGAACCCACAACCCTGGCGAACCCACAACCCTGGCGTTGCAAACACCATGCTCTACCAACTGAGCTACAGGGAAGGCTAAATGTCTCCAGTCCTAGTAAAGTAAAGCAATGATCTTACTACACTTGCTAATTTTACTACAAAATTCATTAGAGAAAGGGAAGGAATAAGAGCAAATCCCTCTTCTGTATTGTCCTTCAAGGACTGTCAAAATAGCAGGATGATGTCCTCACCCCTGCCTCGCCTCTCTACCTCTGATAGTCCTTGAATTCTCTTATTGTCTATATCCATTCCATGGACTTGATTCATTTCTGAGAAGATCTGAAAAGATCATTTGCACACATTTGTATGCTAATAGATTTCAGTTTGTATTGACTGCTATGTAGGTTAAATGTACACTTCAAATGCAGCTGTCCTACAACATATCTGTACCTTCTTCTTGATCCCAATTGCATTGTGTCCATGTTCTGTCCTATAAGAGTTTCAAAGGAAGAGAAAATGTGTCAAAGAATAGTCTTTAAAAAAAACAAATATATATATTAAGTAAATATTGAAAGATAAATGACATCGACATACAATTGAATGTAAAATAGAATAACATATTGGAGAAAGCACTAGCCAATACAGTACTGCCATACAGTAACAGTACTGCCATACAGGCATAATATCACATTTCAAGATATCTTTGTACACAAATTGTTCAATATTTTATCAGGCTGACTTGAAAGATTATACGCAACATTTTGCTGCATGGCAATACTGTGTTTGGATTCTGAAGGGCATTTATACAAAAGAGGTAGTCTAGACACTATTAATACCATTATGCATTTGAATCCCATCTACAGCTACCATCAAGATATTAATTTCCCTCCACAAGGGGGCGGACATGTAACGTTTCCAAAATGGGATAGTATTGTACATGTAACGTTTCCAAAATGGGATAGTATTGTACATGTAACGTTTCCAAAATGGGGTAGTATTGGACATGTAACGTTTTCAAAATGGGATAGTATTGTACATGTAACGTTTCCAAAATAGGATAGTATTGTACATGTAACGTTTCCAAAATGGGATAGTATTGTCCATGTAACGTTTCCAAAATGGTATAGTATTGTACATGTAACGTTTCCAAAATGGGATAGTATTGTACATGTAACGTTTCCAAAATGGTATAGTATTGTACATGTAACGTTTCCAAAATGGGATAGTATTGTACATGTAACGTTTCCAAAATGGGATAGTATTGTACATGTAACGTTTCCAAAATGGGATAGTGTTGTACATGTAACGTTTCCAAAATGGGATAGTATTGTACATGTAACGTTTCCAAAATGGGATAGTATTGTCCATGTAACGTTTCCAAAATGGTATAGTATTGTACATGTAACGTTTCAAAAATGGGATAGTATTGTACATGTAATGTTTCCAAAATGGGATAGTATTGTACATGTAACGTTTCCAAAATGGGATAGTATTGTACATGTAATGTTTCCAAAATGGGATATTATTGTACATGTAACATTTCCAAAATGGGATAGTATTGTACATGTAACGTTTCCAAAATGGTATAGTATTGTACATGTAACGTTTCCAAAATGGGATAGTATTATCCATGTAACGTTTCCAAAATGGGATAGTATTGTACATGTAACGTTATGCCCCCTTGTGAGTTAATAGTATTGCATGCTGTAGCAGGCTATATAAAGAGGAAGACCTCCATTGACGATTCAGTTCGTTGTAACATCTCGTCTGGACAGGTCACCGTCCTTAGTTAGTTAGTTAACGAAGCTAACGTTAGTAGAAGCTGCTGCAGCTCCAATACAGTATGAGTTGAGACGGTGAACTGATGTTGAATTACACCTCTGTTGCTAGGCAGAACTTTAGTCACATGAGTTCTTCCTCACTTGACCTGACCTGACCTCAGCCTAAATTCCTCACTCCTCCCCACCTCACGGCTGTCCTGTTGACTTGTTCCAGACTGTGGTCCTTCTCCTCCCCACCTCACGGCTGTCCTGTTGACTTGTTCCAGACTGTGGCCCTTCTCCTCCCCACCTCACGGCTGTCCTGTTGACTTGTTCCAGACTGTGGCCCTTCTCCTCCCCACCTCACGGCTGTCCTGTTGACTTGTTCCAGACTGTGGCCCTTCTCCTCCCCACCTCACGGCTGTCCTGTTGACTTGTTCCAGACTGTGGTCCTTCTCCTCCCCACCTCACGGCTGTCCTGTTGACTTGTTCCAGACTGTGGTCCTTCTCCTCCCCACCTCACGGCTGTCCTGTTGACTTGTTCCAGACTGTGGTCCTTCTCCTCCCCACCTCACGGCTGTCCTGTTGACTTGTTCCAGACTGTGGCCCTTCTCCTCCCCACCTCACGGCTGTCCTGTTGACTTGTTCCAGACTGTGGCCCTTCTCCTCCCCACCTCACGGCTGTCCTGTTGACTTGTTCCAGACTGTGGTCCTTCTCCTCCCCACCTCACGGCTGTCCTGTTGACTTGTTCCAGACTGTGGCCCTTCTCCTCCCCACCTCACGGCTGTCCTGTTGACTTGTTCCAGACTGTGGCCCTTCTCCTCCCCACCTCACGGCTGTCCTGTTGACTTGTTCCAGACTGTGGTCCTTCTCCTCCTCACCTCACGGCTGTCCTGTTGACTTGTTCCAGACTGTGGCCCTTCTCCTCCCCACCTCACGGCTGTCCTGTTGACTTGTTCCAGACTGTGGCCCTTCTTCTTCCATAGGATCCCTGACGTCTAACAATAACACATTCTGACAGAATATAAACGTTCTACATTCCCTTCTCTCAAACAGTGACATGAATAAGGATATTTCATATTTTCAAGTTCAGAACTCATCACCTGCTATGTAAAAGAGACAGAAGAATGCACAATGGTCAATGCTATCTGGGATCCTTGGGACATCCCTACCCTAAACCCTAACCTTAACCCCTACCTTAACCATTTTAAATGTCAACTTCAACAGGCTAGGGACGTCCCAAGGATGTATCTCTACCTGAAAATACATGATCTAAGTGATTGATAGTTGGTATTCAGCAGTCATAAAGCCTTATTTACTTTAATGAACTACTAAAAATAGTGATTTTGTCAGACAGCAGCTCTACACTTTATTGACTGACTGATCCTTCCATCCCTCCTCAGCCTTCCTCTCCTCTGAAGACCCAGTGAGGGTGAAGCTCAGTCAGAGAGCTGTTGAGGGACTGGTTAGGAAGAACACTTCTACAGCCAGAGAGGTGACACATGGTTTATATCGTAAATATTTATGTCCCCTTAGTGGTTCATCACGTCAGCTAAAGGGAATATGTTCCATCATCTATGTTTATTTACATTAGTGCAAATTGTCCACTGATATTGGTGTAATTTCTCACCCCTTTTGGCTGTATGAAGTTAATTTCCCCTCAGACACACACATTTGTTCTTTGATATAATGAAGGTCATTTGTGTCAAATGTATTTTTCCCCACTCATTCACCCCATCTCTTTACATTGCTTATGCATATTCAGTGGCCTGACTGTGTCAAAGGCTCATCCTGATAGATCTGAACCTAATGCAGCTTGGAGTGATCAGATGACAGATGTCACATTTTAGTGCCAGGTGTAACTGAGGCCATAGATGCTCCATATCCATTACTTTGAATGTTTTATATATTACTAAGTGTTCATTTCTGTGTTGCAGGGGCAGTCAATGTTTACCACTCCACCACACCTTCAGCAGGCTTCAAAAGTGGGATTGATACTGTTTTCATACTAAGAGTCTGTTGATTGGTCAGTCATTGGGTTAATGTGTTGAAATCAAATCAAGCTTTATTTATACAGCACCTTTCAGACATGGATGCAACACAATGGTTTCACAGAAAAAAAACTAATTAAAAAAATGAAAATAAACAGAAATATTTAGTACACAACAAACAGAAGATTAACAACTGAAAGACTAATGAACATTCTAAGGAATTGCCATTGATTTAAATATTAATTGGATGCAATATCCAACCCAAAATATAAACTTGTTTTTTAGGAGGGGCTCTGAAAGACACTATGGGGTGTCCACTGGAAGTTGACTAGTAACAATAACTGGGACCTAAAAGACACCCACCATGAGACCCACTAAATCTGCCCAAGAAGAGGAAAACAAAAGAAAATCCCACACCAAACTTAAAGACAGGAAGCAAACCAAAAAGGTGGCGCAACTAAAGGTGTTGACTCTCCACATGTATCAAGACAACTGGAGCACTGGGCCAGACACTCTTAAATAGAACCTGGACCAGCTCAGGTGAAACACCTTCCCACTAACGAGATGGACAAGCCAGCACAGGTGTAACACATACAGACTAACGAGGTGACACCAATCAGTGCGTCCTACGTGCTAACGAGCTAGACGTGCTGACGAGCTAGACGGGCTGACGGAGCTATACCTGCTAACGAGCTAGACGTGCTAACGAGCTAGACGTGCTAACGAGCTGGACGTGCTAACGAGCTGGACGGGCTAACGAGCTATACGTGCTAACGAGCTAGACGTGCTAAAGTCCAACCTCAAAACATAAATGGAAAAACCAAAGCCTGTAATACCTTAAGACAACAAATATATCCTATATTTTTGTTGGACAAGTTTGCTCACCACCAACAGAAAACAACTTCCATTTCATATTATAATCAACTAAAATGCTTCACCTCCTGTCAACAATTAAAAACAAGAAAAACACACTTATTACTAAATAATAATATACAATAGAAATATTTTTTTCTCCTTTTTCTCTTCTTTCTATAGAATCCTAAAACTCACTAGCTTCTAGAACTCTCGTCTTCCTAAAACTCACTAGCTTCTAGAACTCTCGTCTTCCTAAAACTCACTAGCTTCTAGAACTCTCGTCTTCCTAAAACTCACTAGCTTCTAGAACTCTCGTCTTCCTAAAACTCACTAGCTTCTAGAACTCTCGTCTTCCTAAAACTCACTAGCTTCTAGAACTCTGGTCCACTTGGAACGAGCCCAAACAAAACTCATCTCCAATACGGAAAAAGTCAAAATAAATTGTGATCAAATGTACACCCCTTGGTTAATATGTATTGGCAATAATTAACTTAATGGTGAGGCATGGAATAATAAAACATGTATATTTTGTTTGAAATATGAGATGATGTGAGACATGCTTCTTCAGTAGTGGAATAAAGACAATTAACGCTTGAATGTTGTGAAGAAATACTGGAGTGATGTAGGATTGTTAATAAAATTGATTACAGACCAAATTATTATACTGCGTCCATGTGTATTTATTTCTTTATTTTAACCTTCATTTAACAGTAACCGAAAGGTTGCTGGATTGAATCGCGAGCTGACAAGGTAAATCTGTCGTTCTGCACCTGAACATGGCAGTTAACCCTCTGTTCCCCGGTAGGCAATAATTGTCAATAAGTCAGTTATGAACAAATTCTGATTTACAATGACGGCCCAACGCTCTAACCACTAGGCTACCTGCAACTAAAGTTGAAATGAAGTTTTTTTCAAGTCACTGAAAAAACGGGGCATAGTCTTCTTTTCAATTACATGTTGCTAGGTGGGATAGCCCGATGTCAAAACACAGTTTTAACGTGTCCAAATCAATAACCAATAAGCAGAAACAGTTTGGGATAAATTGAAAACCTAAACATAACATGTGCTATATACACAAACATCTGCCACAATAATCATATTACTTGTAATTTTTAAAACAAGCACCTTATAAACTGCACAAGCACCAGAAACGCTGTTGTTTTGACAAGTAGCAATAAATCACTGATATCCATTAGGGGGAAATCAGGTTGTACGTGCTGTTGAAACTAAAAAAACACATGGAAATGGGAGATATATTTTACCTCACTGATTAGAGGACAACCTGCAGAAGACAGTCAGCTACATTTTGGACTGATACATTTAAATGTAGGGGTCACTGAACAAAGGAACACAACACTTATTTGTCATAACTCATCGATATCATGTTGAAATCAATTATGCAAGAGGAGGGACATGAGGTTGCACATCCTGTTAAAACGAACAGCTGAAAAACCACATGGAATCTGGGAGTAATGTGTACATCCCTGGTTAGAGGACAACTTGTAGAAAGCTGCTAGCTACATTTTGAAGTGTTGCATTTTGATTCAAGTGGGTCACCAATATGGTAAGTGTAACAGAACTATTTTTTTGTTACTCACTTTTTGTTAAATCTCATATATAGTAACTCTTCCATTTCAGAGCCTGGATTTTCCCCCTGAGGCTAATATCCATATCATGTTGAAATCAATAGAACAGGGGACAAACGTTTAGGGTTCTACATTGTGACATCATTAAAATACTCCTACTACAATGTTAAAACATTCTACATTGAGAGATTATATCATTGATATCATGAAACAACTCCATGTATTTTCTGATGTTTAATCAGAGATCTTTTACTAGAGTATCTCTTCTCACATTGATTACAGCTATAAGGTTTCTCTCCTGTGTGTGTTCTATGGTGTCTAGTCAGCATGCTAGAACAAGTAAAACTCTTCCCACATTGATCACAGCTATAAGGTTTCTCTCCTGTGTGTGTTCTATGGTGTCTAGTCAGCATGCTAGAACAAGTAAAACTCTTCCCACATTGAGCACAGCTATAAGGTTTCTCTACCGTGTGTGTTTTCTGGTGGTATATCAGGCTGCTTAGCAGAGTAAAACTCTTCCCACATTGATTACAGCCAAAAGGTTTCTCTCCTGTGTGTGTTCTCTGGTGTGCTGTCAGGCCGCCAGGTGAAGCAAAACTCTTCCCACATTCATCACAGCTACATGGTTTCTTTCCTGTGTGTGTTCTCTGGTGTGATATCAGAGCGATTAAAATAGGAAAACTCCTCCCACATTGATCACAACTGTAAGTTCTCTCTCTTGTGTGTGTTCTCTGGTGTGATATCAGGCTGGTTGACAGAGGAAAACTCTTCCCACAGTCAGAGCAGAAGTAAGGTTTCTCTTTTGTGTGATTTCTCAGGTGTATTTTGAGTTCTGATGAAGATTTAAAACATTTCCCACAATCAGAGCAGCAGTGAGAATTATCCCTTGTGTGAATTCTCCGGTGTGATATAATGCCTGATGAGGTGCATCTTTTCCCACAGTCAAAGCAGCGGTGAGATCTTTTCCCTGTGGTTCTCCGCTGGCGTTTCTTGAGGTGTTCTGATGTGGAGAGATTCTTCTCTGCCTTGTCAGCATCATGAGGTTGTTGAGGCTCCCCAGAGGATCCACGATAGTCCCGTCTCTCTCCTGTGTGAACAACAAAGTCAGACAGATGATTAAAGGCCCACAACAGCGAAAATCCACTGTAAAAGGTGATGCCAACAGCGGAGCCATGATGTTGGACAACAAAAACAAATGTTTCTTCACCTCAAACAGCAACTGCACCTCAGTGACGCTCAAGGTCCTAAACGATATCTTAACCGCCATCGATAAGAAACAATACTGTGCAGCCGTATTCATTGACCTGGCCAAGGCTTTCGACTCTGTCAATCACCACATCCTCATCGGCAGACTCAATAACATTGGTTTCTCAAATGATTGCCTCGCCTGGTTCACCAACTACTTCTCTGATAGAGTTCAGTGTGTCAAATCGGAGGGCCTGTTGTCCCGACCTCTGGCAGTCTCTATGGGGGTGCCACAGGGTTCAATTCTTGGGCCGACTCTCTTCTCTGTATACATCAATGATGTCGCTCTTGCTGCTGGTGAGTCTCTGATCCACCTCTACGCAGACGACACCATTCTGTATACTAATGGCCCTTCTTTGGACACTGTGTTAACAACCCTCCAGACGAGCTTCAATGCCATACAACTCTCCTTCCGTGGCCACCAACTGCTCTTAAATACAAGTAAAACTAAATGCATGCTCTTCAACCGATCGCTACCTGCACCTGCCCGCCTGTCCAGCATCACTACTCTGGACGGTTCTGACTTAGAATATGTGGACAACTACAAATACCTAGGTGTCTGGTTAGACTGTAAACTCTCCTTCCAGACTCACTATAAGCATCTCCAATCCAAAGTTAAATCTAGAACTGGCTTCCTATTTCGCAACAAAGCATCCTTCACTCATGCTGCCAAACATACCTTCATAAAACTGACCATCCTACCGATCCTCGACTTCGGCGATGTCATTTACAAAATAGCCTCCAATACCCTACTCAATAAATTGGATGCAGTCTATCACAGTGCCATCCGTTTTGTCACCAAAGCCCCATATACTACCCACCACTGTGACCTGTACACTCTCGTTGGCTGGCCCTCGCTTCATACTCGTCGCCAAACCCACTGGCTCCAGGTCATCTACAAGACCCTGCTAGGTAAAGTCCCCCCTTATCTCCGCTCACTGGTCACCATAGCAGCACCCACCTGTAGCACGCGCTCCAGCAGGTATATCTCTGGTCACCCCCAAAGCCAATTCCCCCTTCGGCCGCCTCTCCTTCCAGTTCTCTGCTGCCAATGACGGGAACGAACTACAAAAATCTCTGAAACTGGAAACACTTATCTCCCTCACTAGCTTTAAGCACCAGCTGTCAGAGCAGCTCACAGATTACTGCACCTGTACATAGCCCATCTATAATTTAGCCCAAACAAATGCCTCTTCCCCTACTGTATGTATTTATTTATTTTGCTCCTTTGCACCCCATTATTTCTATTTCTACTTTGCACTTTCTTCTACTTCAAATCTACCATTCCAGTGTTTTACTTGCTATATTGTATTTACTTTGCCACCACGGCCTTTTTGTCATTACCTTCCTTATCTCACCTCATTTGCTCACATTGTATATAGACTTATTTTTCTACTGTATTATTGACTGTATGTTTGTTTTACTCCATGTGTAACTCTGTGTTGTTGTATGTTGTCGAACTGCTTTGCTTTATCTTGGCCAGGTCGCAATTGTAAATGAGAACTTGTTCTCAACTTGCCTACCTGGTTAAATAAAGGTAAAAAAAATAAAATAAAATATCAATGTCCCTGTTTTATTAGATAGTACTCACTGTATTTACTGGTGTTAATCAGATCAATGTCCCTGTTTTATAAGATAGTACTCATTGTATTTACTGGTGTTAATCAGATCAATGTCCCTGTTTTATTAGATAGTACTCACTGTATTTACTGGTGTTAATCAGATCAATGTCCCTGTTTTATAAGATATTACTCACTGTATTTACTGGTGTTAATCAGATCAATGTCCCTGTTTTATTAGATAGTAGTCACTGTATTTACTGGTGTTAATCAGATCAATGTCCCTGTTTTATTAGATAGTACTCACTGTATTTACTGGTGTTAATCAGATCAATGTCCCTGTTTTATTAGATAGTACTCACTGTATTTACTGGTGTTAATCAGATCAATGTCCCTGTTTTATTAGATAGTACTCACTGTATTTACTGGTGTTAATCAGTTCTCCAGTCTTCTCTTCTTCGTCCTCCTCTAATGTGACAGTAATCTCCCCCTCTTCATCCTTCATTCCAAAAACGTTTTCATTTTCTTTCACTTCCTCCTCTTCTTTCACAGTAACATCCTCCTCCTCTTTCACTCTGAACGCGTCTTCCTCTTCTTTCACTGAAACGTCTTTCTCTTCTTCTTTCACGGTAACAGCCTCACCCTCTACTTCTTGTTGTATTGTGACATCCTCCTCTTCCTTCTCCTCTTTCACGACAACGTTCAGCCCCAGAGCTTCTTTCTCCGTCCAACAGACCTCCTCTTTAGCAGGAGGAGAATAGCTTAGTGAGCGCATGGTCGGGGATGTTAGCTAGCTAGGCTAGTGCTAACTTAACCAGCCAGATAGTTGCAACGTAAATATTAAATTAAATGGGGTAGCTAGTTGTTTACACATAAGTATGTTTAAATCACAGTTGCAATTAAACCTGGAAAGTGTCTAAAGAACTTGAATGTTCAGACTTTGTTGGCTAGCGAGCTACCGAGGTGGCTGCATTTGTTGAAGAAGCGTTCCGTCCACTAGATTATACGTCACACTAGAAACATCGCCTGAAAGACACATATCGCCATCTGCTGTCTGGAGGAAGGAAACGCAGTTAAGGAGGGAAAACTATTTTTATTCTTCATTGAATTATAATATTATAAAGCAGTTTAGGGAAACGTTTTGTTCTCTCCATTAAATATGAATATTATATCAACACGTACAAAGAGCAACAAGTGTTGTTTGATTAGTTCAGATTTTTTTATGAGAATTTAAAACAAACTCTACATCTACTCCACATCTGTATTTCTGATTCAGTCAAATAACTAGATATCAAAATAAGCACCTAGTTATTGATACCCTTGATAAAGATGAGCTAAAATTACTGTATGAAATAAATAAATAAACTTTACCCACTACCAGGATATTTTAGCCCAAAACCTGGTTACCTCTCTGCTAGGAGGCTGAAACTTGGCCATAAGTGGATCTTCCAGCAAGACACATCAACATCCACGAAGAAATGGTTAATTGGGCACAAAATCAACATTTTTAATGGCCATCTCAGTCTTCGGACTTGAACTCCATTGAAAACCTGTGGTTTGAATTGAACAGGGCAGTCCATAAGACAGACTAAATAAATCAAGGACATGGAGAGATTCTGTATGGAGGAATGGTCTAAGATCCCACCCAATGTGTTCTCTAATCTCATAAAACATTTCAGTGTCGTTATCCTCCCAAGGGGAGGGTGCTGGAGTATTGAAAACATGGGAGGCAATAATTCAGACCCCAACCTTTTGAGAATTACATTTTAAACTAAATCTCTTTCTCTGAGCAATTGTATTAGTATAAAATAATATAATTTCCTTTTTTTGTGTTGGTGTAACAATACATCATGTAGATGTATATAATGAACAGACTAGGTCTATACTGCTCCTACATGGTGTAACAATTCATCATGTAGATGTATATAATGAACAGACTAGGTCTATACTGCTCCTACATGGTGTAACAATACATCATGTAGATGTATATAATGAACAGACTAGGTCTATACTGCTCCTACATGGTGTAACAATACATCATGTAGATGTATATAATGAACAGACTAGGTCTATACTGCTCCTACATGGTGTAACAATACATCATGTAGAAGTATATAATGAACAGACTAGGTTCTATCCTATTCTGCTGTATCTGTCTATGTATTACTCATCACATATGTATATACTGTATTCTATCCTATTCTACTGTATCTCTCTATGCATTACTCATCTCATATGTATATACTGTATTCTATCCTATTCTACTGTATCTGTCTATGTATTACTCATCTCATATGTATATACTGTATTCTATACTATTCTACTGTATTTTAGTCTATGCCACTCTGACATTGCTCGTCCAAATATTTATATATTCTTAATTCCATTCCTTTACTTTAGATGTGTGTATTTGTTGTGAAGTTGTTACATATTATTGCACTGTTGTCCTTGAGTGGTCCAGCCAGAGCCCGGACTTGAACCCGATCAAACATCTCTGGAGAGACCTGAAAATAGTTGTGCAGCGATGCTCCCCATCCAACCTGACAGAGCTTGAGAGGATCTGCAGAGAAGAATGGAAGAAACTACCCAAATACAGTTGTGCCAAGCTTCTAGTGTCATACCCAAGAAGACTCAAGGCTGTAATCGCTGCCAAAGGTGTTTCAACAAAGTACTGAGTTAAGGGTCTGAACACTTATGTAAATGTAGGATTGGGCCGTTGTCATCAAACTTCCATGATTAGTAAGAGATCTAAGATACCACCCAATGTGTTCTCTAATCTCATGGTGTTTGGTTTACATGTGTAGTAGAGGGATATTTCCAGTGCAGTACATGTGTAAAGGGTGTTGAGGGATAATCCCAGTGCAGTACATGTGTAAAGGGTGTAGAGGGATAATCCCAGTGCAGTACATGTGTAAAGGGTGTTGAGGGATAATCCCAGTGCAGTACATGTGTAAAGGGTGTAGAGGGATTATTCCAGTGCAGTACATGTGTAAAGGGTGTAGAGGGATAGTTCCAGTGCAGTACATGTGTAGAAGGATAATTCCAGTGCAGTACATGTGTAAAGGGTGTAGAGGGATAATCCCAGTGCAGTATATGTGTAAAGGGTGTTGAGGGATAATCCCAGTGCAGTACATGTGTAAAGGGTGTAGAGGGATTATTCCAGTGCAGTACATGTGTAAAGGGTGTAGAGGGATAGTTCCAGTGCAGTACATGTGTAGAAGGATAATCCCAGTGCAGTACATGTGTAAAGGGTGTAGAGGGATTATTCCAGTGCAGTACATGTGTAAAGGGTGTAGAGGGATAGTTCCAGTGCAGTACATGTGTAGAAGGATAATTCCAGTGCAGTACATGTGTAAAGGGTGTAGAGGGATAATCCCAGTGCAGTACATGTGTAAAGGGTGTAGAGGGATTATTCCAGTGCAGTACATGTGTAAAGGGATAATCCCAGTGCAGTACATGTGTAGAGGGATAATCCCAGTGCAGTACATGTGTAAAGGGATAATCCCAGTGCAGTACATGTGTAAAGGGTGTAGAGGGATAATTCCAGTGCAGTACATGTGTAAAGGGATAATCCCAGTGCAGTACATGTGTAAAGGGTGTAGAGGGATTATTCCAGTGCAGTACATGTGTAAAGGGTGTTGAGGGATAATTCCAGTGCAGTACATGTGTAAAGGGTGTTGAGGGATAATCCCAGTGCAGTACATGTGTAAAGGGTGTTGAGGGATAATTCCAGTGCAGTACATGTGTAAAGGGTGTAGAGGGATAATCCCAGTGCAGTACATGTGTAAAGGGTGTTGAGGGATAATCCCAGTGCAGTACATGTGTAAAGGGTGTAGAGGGATAATTCCAGTGCAGTACATGTGTAAAGGGTGTTGAGGGATAATCCCAGTGCAGTACATGTGTAAAGGGTGTAGAGGGATAATCCCAGTGCAGTACATGTGTAAAGGGTGTTGAGGGATAATTCCAGTGTACCGGTTATTGACTGCAGACTTAAAATGCTGAAAACAGGTCCCTAGTGGAATGACAACAACATGGCTGCTTGTTAAAGAAGAGATGGAGAGAGAGACAGAGATAACCATATACATTGCACATGGACCGTAAGAAATCCTGAAGGTATTGAAATGCCTGGGCTCGCAGGGGATGTGTTAATTCATAACCCATCATTTATACCTGTTAATTCATAACCCATCATTTATACCTGTTAATTCATAACCCATCATTTATACCTGTTAATTCATAACTCATTCTCCTTCAGAGAGCCTATTGGAACCTTAGAAATTGTCACGTTACAGCAGAGATGCTGTATTTTCAATAGAGATGCCACAGAAGCAGAAGAATGCCATTTATGGGCCAGACAGGGCACTTCCTGTATGGAATCTTCTCAGGTTTTGGCCTGCCATATGAGTTCTGTTATACTCACAGACACCATTCAAACAATTTTACAAACTTTGGAGTGTTTTATATCCGAATATACTGGAAAAGAGTAGTAACCAGTTTAAATCGGGTACGTTTTTTATCCGGCCGTGAAAATACTGCCCCCTAGCCCAGACAGGTTAAAGAAGAGGAGGGGCATTTGTAAGGAGTATGACATATGTTATGACCAAATGTTAGGTATAAAAGGCTGTGTACATTGTATGATATTAAGAGCTCTCTCAATAAAGAACTAACCTTTTGCTGACTTCTGGGACTTTGTCGAATTCTTCTATTAACCGGGGCCTTACAATCCCCGGGGAATTGGTCAAAGCATATAGTGAGTTTTGAGTTAATAACATTGGGATGAAAATTCTCGTGACAACTTGGTCCTTCGAGCCGGATCTCAATACCTGCCTCTGTCGTCCCAAGGAACTGCTGGAAACCGTGCACGGGTGGATCCAGGATCCGTAAGACTAAGACCTGACCTCTGAATTGAGGGTTTATTTCAGGCCAGTGGTGAACTGGTACACGACAGAGGTGGTGTGTCACGTCCTGGCCAGTATAAGGTTAATTGTTTTTGTAGTTTGGTCAGGACGTGGCAGAGGGTATTTGTTTTATGTGGTTCGGGGTGGTGTGTTTGTGTAAAGGGTGTTTGATTTAGTATTTCCGGGTTTTTGGTTGATGGTCTATGTGTTTGTATTCTATGGTTAGTCTGGTGTGTGTGTTTCTATGTTTGGTTAATTGGGGTTGGGACTCTCAGTTGAAGGCAGGTGTTGTCTATCTGCCTTTGATTGAGAGTCCCATATATGAGGGTGTGTTTGTGTGTGTGATTGGTGGGTGATTGTTCTGTGTATAGCCTTGTGCCGTACCAGACTGTCAGTTTGTCGATTGTTCGTTCTTTGTACGTTCATTTTTGAAGATAATTAAAAATCAAGATGAGCATTCACATACCTGCGTTTTGGTCCTCCATCACCGACGACAAGCGTGACAAAATCACATGACTTCTAGTTAGAGAAAAGGATTCCTGTTAACACGGCCTGCTACAAGCAGGAAACAAGTTATGGACAAACCAGAAATGTCACATGTCTGTTTGACAGTAACCCTGGATGATGAATGTGTGAACTATCTTGTCATCTTTTTGGGTAACCACAATGGAACATTCTAGTCTTTAAGGACATGAACTGGCAGAACAGGTTTCAGCAAAGTATGGAGTCATTGTTTTCAGGAAGGTGCAACCATGGAGATAGGAGGGACAGGAGGCAGACTAAGGTACAAGGGAAGCCAACTACTGCCCTACAAAGACAAACAGCATCTACACAAACAGCCACCTGAACTACTGCCCTAGAAAAGACAAGGAGCAGTCTACACAAACAGCCACCTGAACTACTGCCCTAGAAAAGACAAGGAGCAGTCTACACAAACAGCCACCTGAACTACTGCCCTAGAAAAGACAAGGAGCAGTCTACACAAACAGCCACCTGAACTACTGCCCTAGAAAAGACAAGGAGCAGTCTACACACACAGCCACCTGAACTACTGCCCTAGAAAAGACAAGGAGCAGTCTACACAAACAGCCACCTGAACTACTGCCCTAGAAAAGACAAGGAGCAGTCTACACAAACAGCCACCTGAACTACTGCCCTAGAAAAGACAAGGAGCAGTCTACACAAACAGCCACCTGAACTACTGCCCTAGAAAGACAAGGAGCAGTCTACACAAACAGCCACCTGAACTACTGCCCTAGAAAAGACAAGGAGCAGTCTACACAAACAGCCACCTGAACTACTGCACTAGAAAAGACAAGGGGCATCTACACAAACAGTGAATCTGAGAAAAATGGTTTCAAGTTTGTTTTTTAGTCCATGCATAACAACCATGACCACTGATCTGACCTATGACCCCTAAAACGCAAAAGAAAAGTGTAACATCTAGAAATCTGAATGTGTTTATCCAGCTTTCTAGTTGTTTTTCTGTTTGATGGAACTAGTTGAGAGTTCTGTGTTATTTCTTATTTTATGTACCTTTACTTAACCAGAGGCAACGAGAAAACACCTGCCTCCAATTGAGGATTCAACCCCCAATTAACTAAACATAGAAATACAAATAACTAGACTGAACATAGAAATACATAAACATAGAACAGTGCCCAAAACCCGGGAATACTAAATCAAACACCCTACAACTAACACAACCAACCTGAACCACATAAAACAAATACCCCCTGCCACGTCCTGACCAAACTACAATAACAAATAACAACCCCTATTACTGGCCAGGATGTGACACTATGACCCCTAAAACGCTAAAGAAAAGTGCAATATCTAGAAATCTGAATGTGTTTATCCAGCTTTCTTGTTGTTTTTCTGTTTGATGGAACTAGTTGAGAGTTCTGTGTTATTTCTTATTTTATGTACCTTTATTTAACCAGGTAGGCCAGTTGAGAACAAGTTCTCATTTATAACTGCGACCTGGCCAAGATAAAGCAAAGCAGTGTGACACAAACAACACAGAGTTACACATGGGATAAATGTCACGTCCTGACCAGTAAAAGGGGTTATTTGTTATTGTAGTTTGGTCAGGGCGTGGCAGGGGGGTGTTTGTTTTGTGTGTTTCGAGGTTTTGATGTATGTTCTATATTTTCTATTTCTATGTTTATTCTAGGTTTCTCTTTCTATGTTGTGTTTTTTCAATGACCTCCAATTAGAGGCAGCTGGTGGTTGTTGTCTCTAATTGGAGGCCATATTTAGTGTGTTCATTTTCACTTGTGTTTGTGGGTGGTTGTTTCCGGTTTAGTCTGTGCACCTTACTGGACTGTTATCGTCGTTATTTTGTTTGAGTCTGTTTACCTTCAATAAATACGAAGATGAGCAATATACCCGCTGCATATTGGTCCGATGATTTCTCCTCTTCAGACGATGAAGTTTATGACAATTAACAAACGTACAGTCAATAACACAATAGAAAAGTCTATATACAGTGTGTGCAAATGTAGTAAGATTAGGGAGGTAAGGCAATAAATAGGCCAGAGTGGAGAAATAATTACAATTTAGCAACTAAACACTGGAGTGATAGATGTGCAGAAGATGAATGTGCAAGTAGAGATACTGGGGTGCAAAGGATAAAGGAAATTACAAAATGGGGATGAGGTAGTTGGTTGGGCAATGTACAGATGGGCTATGTACAGGTGCAATGATCGGTAAGCTGCTCTGATAGCTGATGCTTAAAGTTAATGAGGGAGATATAAGACTCCAGCTTCAGTGATTTTTGCAGTTCGTTCCAGTCATTGGCAGCAGGGAACTGGAAGGAAAGGTGGACAAATGAGGAATTGGCTTTGGGGGTGACCAGTGAAATATAACTGCTGGAGTGCATGCTACGAGTGGGTGCTGCTATGGTGACCAGTGAGCTGAGATAAGGCAGGGCTTTACCTAGCAAAGGCTTATAGATGACCTGGAGCCAGTGGGTTTGGCGATGAATATGAAGTGAGGGCCAGCCAACGAGAGCATACAGGTCGCAGTGATGGGTAGTATATCGCGCTTTGGTGACAAAACGGATGGCACTGTGATAGACTGCATCCAATTTGCTGAGTAGAGTGTTGGAGGCTATTTTGTAAATGACATCGCCGAAGTCAAGGATCGGTAGGATAGTCAGTTTTACAAGGGTATGTTTGGCAGCATGAGTGAAGGAGGCTTTGTTGTGAAATAGGACGCTAATTCTAGATTTAACTTTGGATTGGAGATGCTTAATGTGAGTCTGGAAGGAGAGTTTACTGTCTAACCAGACACCTAGGTATTTATAGTTGTCCACATATTCTAAGTCAGAACCATCCAGAGTAGTGATGCTTGATGGGCGGGCAGGTGCAGGCAGCGATCGGTTGAAGAGCATGCGTTTAGTTTTACTTACATTTAAGAGCAGTTGGAGGCCTCAGAAGGAGAGTTGTATGGCATTGAAGCTCATCTGGAGGGTTGTTAACACAGTGTCCAAAGAAGGGCCAGAAGTATACAGAATGGTGTCGTCTGCGTAGAGGTGGATCAGAGAATCACCAGCAGCAAGAGCGACATCATTGATGTATACAGAGAAAAGAGTCGGCCCGAGAATTGAACCCTGTGGCACCCCCATAGAGACTGCCAGAGGCCCGGACAACAGGCCCTCCGATTTCACACACTGAACTCTATCTGAAAAGTAGTTGGTGAACCAGGCGAGGCAATCATTTGAGAAACCAAGGCTGTTGAGTCTGCTGATAAGAATACGGTGATTGACAGAGTCGAAAGCCTTGGCCAGGTCGATGAAGATGGCTGCACAGTATTGTCTTTTATCAATGGCGATTATGATATCGTTGAGGACCTTGAGCGTTGCTGAGGTGCACCCATGATCAGCTCTGAAACCAGATTGCATAGCGGAGAAGGTACGGTGGAATTCTAGATGGTCGGTGATCTGTTTATTAACTTGGCTTTCGAAGACTTTAGAAAGGCAAGGTCGGATAGATATAGGTCTGTAACAGTTTGGGTCTAGAGTGTCACCGCGGCAGCTTTCCAGTCTTTAGCAATCTCAGACGATACGAAAGAGAGGTTGGACAGGCTAGTTATGTAGTTGTGTTTTCATGTTTTGAATGTTGTATTGTAGTAGGCCTAACCCTCACCAATTATTCTGGTGATGGAGAGAGACACCAGACAAGACACAGAGACAGCAACAGACGACACAGAGAAAGTGATGGAGAGAGGCAGAGGAGGGGAGTGTACAGTAGACTGTATTACTTATAGCTGCTATAGGGGTTCTAATTACTGCACTGTTTGTGAGTCGGTGTGTGTGTGTGTGTGTGTGTGTGTGTGTGTGTGTGTGTGTGTGTGTGTGTGTGTGTGTGTGTGTGTGTGTGTGTGTGTGTGTGTGTGTGTGTGTGTGTGTGTGTGAGAGAGAGAGAGAGAGTGAGAGGGTGTTTTGGTACTGTAGGATTCTTTAATTAGTGTGGCTCATTGGACAGGTCAGAGTCTCAACACAATTGAAAACTTACCATCAATTAAACACCAAATGATGTAATTTATTGTGGAAGAATGGTGTCACATCCCTCCAATAGAGTTCCAGACAGTTGTAGAATGTTTGCCAAGGCTCATTGTAAGAGCTGTAAAGAGAGAGGGACTCGGAGAGAGAACAGGTAGAACCTGATATGTAAATGAGCAGAGCAAACGAAAGTAACTTTCAACGACCGAATGATCATTCAGACTCTGTTTCTATTGAGAGATAAAAGGTAAGATGACGATTGTTATGTGTATTAATATAGTTGATGATATTGTTATGTGTATTAATATAGTTGATGATATTGTTGTGTGTATTAATATAGTTGATGATATTGTCATGTGTATTAATATAGTTGATGATATTGTTGTGTGTATTAATATAGTTGATGGTATTGTTATGTGTATTCATATAGTTGGTGATATTGTTGTGTGTATTAATATAGTTGATGATATTGTTGTGTGTATTCATATAGTTGATGATATTGTTATGTGTATTAATATAGTTGATGATATTGTTGTGTGTATTAATATAGTTGATGATATTGTTGTGTGTATTCATATAGTTGGTGATATTGTTATGTGTATTCATATAGTTAATTATGTTTTTGGTGGACAGTTTTATAATAGTCCTATTCTCCATAAAATGTATTTGATATAAATTAGATGCGTGGGGTGAATTCGTTCTGTGCCCATCTGTGTGCCCCAGGGTGATCGCTCCTACACTATCTACAATCTAAAAGGGTTCTTTGGCTGTCCCCATAGTAGAACCCTTTGTAGAATCCTTTTTTTGGTACTAGGTAGAACACTTTTGGGTTCCGTGAAGAACCCTTTCCACAGAGGGTTTTACATGGAAGCCAGACGGGTTCTACCTGGAACCCAAAAGCGTTCTCCTATGGGGACGGCCGGAGGACCCGTTTGGAACCCTTTATTCTAAGAGTGTACTGTATCATAGGTCTATAGACTTGTCTTCTCAAAACAGGCTTAAAACACAACAAGCAACAAACAAACATGTTCTCTTTATAATCTACAGTTAACTCTTTTCACTCAGGAAGGTATGTTGTGTGAAAGAGAGACAAAAATATTGTGGAGAGACTAACAACAACTTACACTTCCTCAAAACAGTTTGTGTGTATTCATTAGTGCCCACCGTAGCAAAACGTTTCGGCAACAGAAACCATTTAGGTCACATTGTACAGCGTTTAGAGTAAACGGTTTATGTTTTCTTTAACATCTTAAAACTGTTGGCTGTGGAGTAAACTAATGAATACAACCCAGGTTGTTGCCTACGACTCGGCATGTTGATACCTGCCTCTTGCTGAAACCTGAACGTAGCCTGAGGGGTATACTATGATACAGGCTTGATATACTGGTTTTCTAAAGCTAGCCAGCTTCAGTTAGCTTCACATTCCAGCTCAGGCCTCACCCATCAGAATATACAGAACAGAACAGAAAATAATCGCAATGAAGTCAGGTTACAAGGTGAGAATCCTGCCAGGGATTATTGTAAAGTGTGTAGATAAATTAAATGTAATGTTAGTATAGTGAATGACAGTAAAACACTCCCAACAGTCTACTACTACTGAGACAGGTTGGTGTAATGTTAGTATAGTGAATGACAGTAAAACACTCCTAACAGTCTACTACTACTGAGACAGGTTGGTGTAATGTTAGTATAGTGAATGACAGTAAAACATTCCTAACAGTCTACTACTACTGAGACAGGTTGGTGTAATGTTAGTATAGTGAATGACAGTAAAACACTCCTAACAGTCTACTACTACTGAGACAGGTTGGTGTAATGTTAGTATAGTGAATGACAGTAAAACACTCCTAACAGTCTACTACTACTGAGACAGAAAACTCAAGTCTGAAATTTCTAAGTGGAAATTACAAGCTTCAGAAGCCTTTTTAAACCTCAAATACACTACAAGTTTTACATTTCCTGCATTGCTGGAAAGTTCTTCTGCAGTGGGGGGTGATCAAATTAAGATCCTACATCTGTACACATAATTGTACATGGGGATATGCATGGGGGTCTATAACATCCAATCACAGAGGTTTACATCAGCTGACAGTTGCAATGTTATTGCTAATAACTCAAACTGCCCTTTTCAGATAAAGACATAAACTCTGTACAGATGTAGGATCTTAATTTGATCACCCTGTTGCAGAAAAACTAAACTTGTAGTGTATTTGAGTGTAATTAAACTTTAGAAAAGGTTTCTGAAGATGATAAATTCCACTTTTCCATTTTAAAACTGTTCATTAATTATAATCCACACAATAATTCAAATGTCCTGTTTCTGCAGGATTATTTTCCTGGTGTAGCAAACTGGCTCAAATTAAGATCCAACATCTGCAGCAATATACCTCTCTCTAATGTAGATGGCTCTATTGAGATTCACTTTTGACCATTTGACATCTTGTATTTACTGTTGTTTAGGCTGGTTGAATGAGTTGCCTGTGAAAGCTACTTCATCTGCAAGAAAACAGGCGGCTGCACCAGTGACTGTCAGAAGTTTTGTGATTTCCTCACATGAACGTGAAAGTAAGTGTGTTGTCTACGCAGTTACAAAAATGGCTGTTGAAACTGTGGCACATATTTCTCGGTAACATTGAATAAATGTGTTGGTATGTAGGAAAGACGGGCAGACTCTCGTACTGTTGGTCTAGACTACCTACAAACTATTATAAGGCTATGATCACTTATCATGCCGACAAACCTGATGTTCTCTGTGAACTGATCTGAACAGGTTTAGACTGGTCATCTATGATATGTAGGTTATATACAGTACATTCTCTGTCCTGCTACTGGTAGGACTATAACATTATGTTGATCTGAACAGGTTTAGACTGGTCATCTATGATATGTAGGTTATATACAGTACATTCTCTGTCCTGCTACTGGTAGGACTATAACATTATGTTGATCTGAACAGGTTTAGGCTGGTCATCTATGATATGTAGGTTATATACAGTACATTCTCTGTCCTGCTACTGGTAGGACTATAACATTATGTTGATCTGAACAGGTTTAGACTGGTCATCTATGATATGTAGGTTATATACAGTACATTCTCTGTCCTGCTACTGGTAGGACTATAACATTATGTTGATCTGAACAGGTTTAGACTGGTCATCTATGATATGTAGGCTATAGCCGAGGTATAGACCTTGATCTGCATATCACTAACAAACTGCTATTATACATTATAACCTAGTCTACTTTACATAATATAACATCTCTCACTTGATGCAAAAAAAAAAACTTCCAGAATGGATCAACAATTTCCTCCTCGGATCAATCATGTCCGTTTTAGCCCTTCTGTCTACATTCTCAGATACGTTTAGAAAAGAACAGATTGAAAGACAATAAATAGTCTACTGTTAGTGAATACAAATACGTGTGAGACAGGGCCTTGTGTTGCTGTTCTGTCTATAACTACCTTAACAAACAGAGACTAATTATTATTATTATTACTATTATTATTATTATTATTATTATTGTTATTATTGTTGCTGTACTGTCTATAACTACCTTAACAAACAGTGACTTATTATTATTATTATTATTATTATTATTATTATTATTATTGTTATTGTTCTGTCTATAACTACTTTAACAAACAGTGACTTATTATTATTATTATTGACAGTTACCATGGAGATGAAATGTCACAACTACATGTTCATGTGATGCTTTAAATCACCTGACTGTTTCCATGTGTCTGTTAGTAAATGTTTCATAAGAGA
This sequence comes from Salmo salar, assembly GCF_965601325.2. Classification (NCBI taxonomy): domain Eukaryota; kingdom Metazoa; phylum Chordata; class Actinopteri; order Salmoniformes; family Salmonidae; genus Salmo; species Salmo salar. Next base: position 921,275 of record NW_027675323.1, on the reverse strand, counting down.
TAATTAATAAATGACAACAATTGACATTAAAGAATGACTGTGTTAACCACAACCAACATCCTGGATCTCTGTTTAGTTGTCACTGTGTTAACCACAACCAACATGCTGGATCTCTGTTTAGTTGTCACTGTGTTAACCACAACCAACATGTTGGATCTCTGTTTAGGGGTCAGTGCTCTAAAATGAGTCTCTCTGGGGAGAGAGAGGAGGGACCTGCCTCTAAAATGAGACTCTCTGGGGAGAGAGTGGAGGGGGGCCCTGCCTCTAAAATGAGACTCTCTAGGGAACATGACACCAAAGCCAAGAGGTGAGATGACAATTTTTGAAATAATTATTAAGAGTTTATTTCCAAAATCATTTCCAAAATCACATTCGTTTTTTCATCAGAAATGGTTGCTTATGGGTACCTTCAATATTACTGTTCTCAGATTTTCAATGAATAGATTTTTGATGGGTATATCTTTTTTAAATTATTATTACTATTATTTCTGCATGTCCTCTTTTTCAAGATGTGGCCGATTTAAACAACAGAATACTCTTTAAAATTAGATTTTTTATTTTTTTACGACATCTTGTTTTTAAATGGCTGCTGGAAATTAGATCGAAAGCATCGAAATCTTCATTCAAAGGCATCAAATTGAGTGAATGCTGCGCAGGTTCACTGAGTTGCAAACCAAATGGATTACTGCAACTCGCTGTTGGCTGGGCTCCCTGCCTGTGCCATTAAACCCCTACAACTCATCCAGAACGCCGCAGCCCGTCTGGTGTTCAACCTTCCCAAGTTCTCTCACGTCACCCCGCTCCTCCGCACACTCCACTGGCTTCCAGTTGAAGCTCGCATCTGCTACAAGACCATGGTGCTTGCCTACGGAGTTGTGAGGGGAACGGCACCTCCGTACCTTCAGGCTCTGATCAGGCCCTACACCCAAACAAGGGCACTGCGTTCATCCACCTCTGGCCTGCTGGCCCCCCTACCTCTGAGGAAGCACAGTTCCCGCTCAGCCCAGTCAAAACTGTTCGCTGCTCTGGCACCCCAATGGTGGAACAAGCTCCATCACGACGCCAGGACAGCGGAGTCAATCACCACCTTCCGGAGACACCTGAAACCCCACCTCTTTAAGGAATACCTAGGATAGGATAAAGTAATCCTTCTAACCCCCCCCCCCCCCCCCCCCCCCCCCCTTAAAAGATTTGTGGTTGTTCCACTGGATATCATAAGGTGAATGCACCAATTTGTAAGTCGCTCTGGATAAGAGCGTCTGCTAAATGACTTAAATGTAAATGTAAAATGTCTAGCTCATTGATTTGTAGATCTGACACAGTTGCTACCTCAGATTATGAGCCTAGCAGGTGTCGTGAATGTGGTATGTAGTACCCACAGAAGGCCACAGGGAGGAGCAAGAGAGATATAAACCCATACAGTTTATCTCTTTAAATACCCTGAACCTAATCAATCTAATGTATTTATGAAGCCCTTTTTACATCAGCAGATGTCACAACGTGATGTGCAGAAACTCTTAACACTACGTATTACCTGTTTTAGCCTGAACCCTAATTCCAGGGTAGGGTAGCGTAGAACAGTTCTAGAAACTATTTTAGTACTAAATAGCATTTTGATTATTTTGTTAACCAAAATCTATCTAAGCATTTTGCTTTTATTGTTTTGTTATTTTATTACATTTACTATTTGTAAGGCAGAACACTTGATTAACAAGACACACTAGTTTAATTTTCAAAATGTATTTTGAACTTGGTGACCTGGTGACCTCTATGTGAAAGTCCAGCAATTGGCGTGGGATAGATGGGGCAGGTTTGAGACTGATCTAAGGAATTAATGGGAAAAATACACTTTATTTCTCAGCTACCTCACCATGTCTGTATGTGAATGAATAGCTTTTAATTGCTAAATATTTCCAATAGATGGAAGCATAAGACCACAAAGCATCAGTTATAGGCTACAAGCAGCAATATGATTGACATAAAATAGCATGCAACCACAGACTATATGTCCCATGATTCTCTAAAATGGTCACTCATTACTTTAGTTAGCTATATATCTCGTGTTAGGGCTGTGTTACTTTTGGGAGAGCAACAAAAATAGTGACCAAAAAGGTATTGAACCCCAAGTAAATTATCACTAGTCAGAACCTCAACCTTAGTATAACATTACATGCATGATAAAAAAATCTTAATATCTGATATTGTGAGTAAACAACCTCGGAATAGAAAAGACAAGAGTGCATCTTCCAGCCCTCCAATAAATTACATCATTCAACCCTCCCGGTTAGTAAATTTACCACAACATGCCCCTTGGCTTTTCAAATAAAAACAGGTAATAATAAACATGAATCATCATTATATTACTAAACAGTAATCTTTTAAATGCTTTTGCAGTCTTCCTCTTGCATTAGCAGTGTGGAAAGGACAGACAGAAGCCCACACAGGAGTTTTCCTATGAGGGGGAGTGGTGGTGCATCCAGGGAGAAAACTAAACTGATCTTCTGAATTGTCATTGTGGTCTTATGCTGCCATCTATTGGAATTATGTAGCAACTGCAGTACTACTGAATAATGTGTAATTCCTTACTAATGAAGTAATTACTCAGAATTCCAAAATATACAATCTTCTAGTTAATTTTATCACTTACAACCATAACCACTTATACCATAACAAACAATTAAACTGACATAAACCAAAAACACCATACATTTAGTAAATTTAGTTAATTACCAAATTGAGCCGGTCGGTCACATTTGAGAGTGTGTCAGGTTCGTCGTAAGGATGGGATCAAACTGCAGCGGGAATGTGAATCATCTTCTTGAATGTATTAAAGAAATGAACACTGACCAAAAGCACGACGAAAAACAGTCCTGTAAGGTACATAGAAACGGAAAAACTACCCACAAACCCATGGAAAAACACCCCCAACTAAATAGGACCCTCAATTAGAGGCAACGAGGAACAGCTGCCTCCAATTGAAGGTCAACCCAATAAACTACACATAGAAATATAAGAACTAGAACAAACAGAAATATATTAACATAGAACATAACCCCCCAAAAAAACGAAACACACAAAACAAACACACCACTGCCACGTCCTGAGCAACTGCAATAACAAAATGACCCCTTTTCTGGTCAGGACGTGACAGAGTGAGGCAGATATATTTTTGTCTGAAATGAAACCATCAAGTGATAGATTTTAAACAAATACCTGTTTGTGAGATATGTAATATTTGTCTCTGTTGTGTTGAAGCCCAATCAAGCAGGAGAGACCAGCCTCCCCTGTATCCAGCTGTGTGTCCATGAAGAGTGATGACTCTATGGAACCTCCTATAAACTTTAGAGAGGGAGACTTTTCTACTGAACAAAGGTAAGAAGAACTCATGGGTCATGGTCAGTGAGTTTAACAACACTGTCTCTAGTCATTTCTCCTCTCACATTTTCCCATTTATTTTGGTTGTTTTCATAATCCATAGGCTAATCCTTTTATCCATTTTCATAGTCCTAAAACAATATTAAACAAACACAACGTTCCCTCCCTTTGTGTGTGTGTGTGTGTGTGTGTGTGTGTGTGTGTGTGTGTGTGTGTGTGTGTGTGTGTGTGTGTGTGTGTACGCCCTGGATGAAGAGATATAATCTCTATCCTGATAGCCTAGTCAGTTTTACCCCTACCTACATGTACATATTACCTCAATTACCTAAACTACCTGGTACCCCTGGACATTGACTCAGTACTGGTACTCCTTATAGTCTCATTATTACCTCAACTACCTGGTACCCCTGCACATTGACTCAGTACTGGTACTCCTTATAGTCTCATTATTACCTAAACTACCTGGTACCCCTGCACATTGACTCAGTACTGGTACTCCTTATAGTCTCATTATTACCTCAACTACCTGGTACCCCTGCACATTGACTCAGTACTGGTACTCCTTATAGTCTCATTATTACCTAAACTACCTGGTACCCCGGCACATTGACTCAGTACTGGTACTCCTTATAGTCTCATTATTACCTCAACTACCTGGCACCCCTGGACATTGACTCAGTACTGGTACTCCTTATAGTCTCATTATTACCTCAACTACCTGGTACCCCTGGACATTGACTCAGTACTGGTACTCCTTATAGTCTCATTATTACCTCAACTACCTGGTACCCCTGCACATTGACTCAGTACTGGTACTCCTTATAGCCTCATTATTACCTCAACTACCTGGTACCCCTGCATATTGACTCAGTACTGGTACTCCTTATAGCCTCATTATTGTTATTTTGTGTTACTATTTCCTTTTTTTTATTTACAAGGTATAAGGCCAACGTAGCAAGTCTGGTGAACAGGTCAGAGTTCATATCCTCAGTCAGACCAGTAGAAACTGTATCAGCAGCACTACAAGGTATCATGTCTGGTGGACAGGTCAGAGTTCATATCCTCAGTCAGACCAGCAGAAACTGGATCAGCAGCACAACAAGGTATCACGTCTGGTGGACAGGTCAGAGTTCATATCCTCAGACCAGTAGAAACTGGATCAGCAGCACAACAAGGTATCATGTCTGGTGGACAGGTCAGAGTTCATATCCTCAGTCAGACCAGTAGAAACTGGATCAGCAGCACTACAAGGTATCACGTCTGATGGACAGGTCAGAGTTCATATCCTCAGTCAGACCAGTAGAAACTGGATCAGCAGCACTACAAGGTATCACGTCTGGTGGAGCATGTATCAATACTGATAGGATGGAAAGAAAGGGAGCTCTACTCTCAGATCAGTTTCTCCATTCAAATCTTTCCTTAACATTATAATTAGTTCACATACTGACCACGGATCAGCTTCTATTATCACCTATGGCTGCAAGTATTAAGGAGGCTTATTCTAATGCTTACCCAATAAAAATGCACTAAATTACAGATTTGGCACAGCATTATGTTCATGTTAGGATACACATCATGACATATATTGACACAAATTACAGATAGTGGCCTACAATTAGCAAAATATAACTTAAAACCTGTTGAGGACCCCTTCGAGATAGGATCCCGTTAACGGCAAAAATAGCAAAAATATCATACTTTCAATTTCTCAAACATACGACTATTTTACACCATTTTAAAGATACACTTCTCCTTAATGTAACCACATTGTCCGATTTCAAAAAGGCTTAACAGCGAAAGCAAAACATTAGATTATGTTAGGAGAGTACATAGACAAAAATAACCACACAGCCATTTTCCAAGCAAGAAGATACAGTGGGGCAAAAAAGTATTTAGTCAGCCACCAATTGTGCATGTTCTCCCACTTAAAAAGATGAGAGAGGCCTGTAATTTTCATCATAGGTACACGTCAACTATGACAGACAAAATGAGAAAAAAAATCCAGAAAATCACATTGTAGGATTTTTAATTTATTTATTTGCAAATTATGGTGGAAAATAAGTATTTGTGTGGGAGTGGGAGAACTTGCACAATTGGTGGCTGACTAAATACTTTTTTGTCCCACTGTATGTCACAAAAACCCAAAACACAGCTTAATGAAGCACTAACCTTTGACGATCTTCATCAGATGACACTCCTAGGACATCATGTTTCACAATACATGTATGTTTTGTTCGATAAAGTTCATATTTATATCCAAAAACAGAATTTTACATTGGCACGTGATGTTCAGAAATTGTTCCGAAAATGTTTATCCTCCAAAACTTCCGGTGAATGAGCACAATGAGCACACATATTACAGAAATACTCATTATAAACGTTGACAAAATACGTAACAATTATTTTAAGAATTATAGATACAGTACTCCTTTATGCAAACGCTGTGTCAGATTTTAAAATAGCTTTTCGGAGAAAGTACATTTTTCAATATTCTGAGTACATAGCTAGCCATCAAAGCAAGCTATACAGACACCTGCCAAGTTCGGGCAGATATATATTATTACTGTATAAAACCTAGCAGTACTACTGATTTCTCTGAGAGTGAGGCAGATATATATTATTACTGTGTTAAACCTAGCAGTACTACTGATTTCTCTGAGAGTGAGGCAGATATATATTATTACTGTGTTAAACCTAGCAGTACTACTGATTTCTCTGAGAGTGAGGCAGATATATATTATTACTGTGTTAAACCTAGCAGTACTACTGATTTCTCTGAGAGTGAGGCAGATATATATTATTACTGTGTTAAACCTAGCAGTACTACTGATTTCTCTGAGAGGCAGATATATATCATTACTATATTAAACCTAGCAGTACTACCGATTTCTCTGAGAGGCAGATATATATTATTACTGTGTTAAACCTAGCAGTAATACTGATTTCTCTGAGAGTGAGGCAGATATATATTATTACTGTGTTAAACCTAGCAGTACTACTGATTTCTCTGAGAGTGAGGCATATATATATTATTAATGTATAAAACCTAGCAGTACTACTGATTTCTCTGAGAGTGAGGCAGATACATATTATTACTGTGTTAAACCTAGCAGTACTACTGATTTCTCTGAGAGGCAGATATATATTATTACTGTATTAAACCTAGCAGTACTACTGATTTCTCGGAGAGTGAGGCAGATATATATTATTACTGTGTTAAACCTAGCAGTACTACTGATTTCTCTGAGAGTGAGGCAGATATATATTATTACTGTGTTAAACCTAGCAGTACTACTGATTTCTCTGAGAGTGAGGCAGATATATATTATTACTGTGTTAAACCTAGCAGTACTACTGATTTCTCTGAGAGTGAGGCAGATATATATTATTACTGTGTTAAACCTAGCAGTACTACTGATTTCTCTGAGAGGCAGATATATATCATTACTATATTAAACCTAGCAGTACTACCGATTTCTCTGAGAGGCAGGTATATATTATTACTGTGTTAAACCTAGCAGTAATACTGATTTCTCTGAGAGTGAGGCAGATATATATTATTACTGTGTTAAACCTAGCAGTACTACTGATTTCTCTGAGAGTGAGGCATATATATATTATTAATGTATAAAACCTAGCAGTACTACTGATTTCTCTGAGAGTGAGGCAGATACATATTATTACTGTGTTAAACCTAGCAGTACTACTGATTTCTCTGAGAGGCAGATATATATTATTACTGTATTAAACCTAGCAGTACTACTGATTTCTCGGAGAGTGAGGCAGATATATATTATTACTGTGTTAAACCTAGCAGTACTACTGATTTCTCTGAGAGTGAGACAGATATATATTATTACTGTATTAAACCTAGCAGTACTACTGATTTCTCTGAGAGGCAGATATATATTATTACTGTATTAAACCTAGCAGTACTACTGATTTCTCTGAGAGTGAGGCAGATATATATTATTACTGTGTTAAACCTAGCAGTACTACTGATTTCTCTGAGAGGCAGATATATATCATTACTATATTAAACCTAGCAGTACTACCGATTTCTCTGAGAGGCAGATATATATTATTACTGTGTTAAACCTAGCAGTAATACTGATTTCTCTGAGAGTGAGGCAGATATATATTATTACTGTGTTAAACCTAGCAGTACTACTGATTTCTCTGAGAGTGAAGCATATATATATCATTAATGTATAAAACCTAGCAGTACTACTGATTTCTCTGAGAGTGAGGCAGATACATATTATTACTGTGTTAAACCTAGCTGTACTACTGATTTCTCTGAGAGGCAGATATATATTATTACTGTATTAAACCTAGCAGTACTACTGATTTCTCGGAGAGTGAGGCAGATATATATTATTACTGTGTTAAACCTAGCAGTACTACTGATTTCTCTGAGAGTGAGACAGATATATATTATTACTGTATTAAACCTAGCAGTACTACTGATTTCTCTGAGAGGCAGATATATATTATTACTGTATTAAACCTAGCAGTACTACTGATTTCTCGGAGAGTGAGGCAGATATATATTATTACTGTGTTAAACCTAGCAGTACTACTGATTTCTCTGAGAGTGAGACAGATATACGTAAAGCATTTTGAAAAAAAAAACATTTGACTCTCTTAAATGAAACATCAAATGATACATTATAAACATATACATGTCGGTCATTGAAAAATTGCATGCCATGATTAGGGAGTTAGGGCAGGTGGCACCAAATCGCCCCACCTACGTAACAGCCAGTTGAATCCTGTGGCGCGATATTCAAATACCTTAGAAATGCTATTACTTCAATTTCTAAAACATATGACTATTTTACAGCATTTTAAAGACAAGACTCTCGTTAATCTAACCACACTGTTCGATTTCAAAAAGGCTTTACAACGAAAGCAAAACATTAGATTATGTCAGCAGAGTACCCAGCCAGAAATAATCAGACACCCATTTTTCAAGCTAGCATATAATGTCACAAAAACCCAGAAGACAGCTAAATGCAGCACTAACCTTTGATGATCTTCATCAGATGACACACCTAGAACATTATGTTATACAATACATGCATATTTATATCAAAAACCAGCTTTGTACATTAGCATGTGACGTTCAGAACTAGCATACCCCCCGCAAACTTCCGGCGAATTTACTAACAATTTACTAAATTACTCACGATAAACGTTCACAAAAAGCATAACAATTATTTTAAGAATTATAGATACAGAACTCCTCTATGCAATCGATATGTCCGATTTTAAAATAGCTTTTCGGTGAAAGCACATTTTGCAATATTCTAAGTAGATAGCCCGGCATCACAGGGCTAGCTATTTAGACACCCAACAAATTTAGCCTTCACCAAACTCCGAATTACTGTTAGAAAAGTTTGATTACCTTTCCTGTTCTTCGTCAGAATGCACTCCCAGGACTTCTACTTCAATAATAAATGTTGGTTTGGTCCCAAATAATCCATAGTTATGTTCCAACAGCAGCGTTTTGTTCGTGCGTTCAAGACACTATCCGAATGGTAAATAAGGGTCATGCGCACGGCGCATTTCGTGACAAAAGATTTCTAAATATTTCATTACCGTACTTCGAAGCATGTCAACCGCTGTTTAAAATCAATTTTTATGCCATTTTTCTCGTAAAAAAGCGATAATATTCCGACCGGGAATCTGCAATTAGGTAAACAGACGAAAGACAATACAGCATGGGTTCGACTCGGGCACGCGCCTAAGCCCTTTGTCCTCTGATCGGCCACTTGGCAAAGGCGATAATGTGTTTCAGCCTGGGGCTGCCTCGATATCGTTCAGCTTTTTCCCGGGCTCTGAGAGCCTATGGGAGCCGTAGGAAGTGTCACGTTACAGCTAAGATCCTAAATGTTAAATAAACAAGAACAACAACACCTTGTCAGACAGGCCACTTCCTGCATGAAATCTTCTCAGGTTTTTGCCTGCCATAGGAGTTCTGTTATACTCACAGACACCATTCAAACTGTTTCAGAAACTTTAGGGTGTTTTCTATCCAAAGCCAATAATTATATGCATATTCTAGTTACTGGGCAGGAGTAGTAACCAGATTAAATCGGGTACGTTTTTTATCAGGCCGTGTAAATACTGCCCCCTAGCCCTAACAGGCTAAACCCTACGACACCTGTGACATTTACATTAGGGTGTATTGTTAGATACTACTGCACTGTTGGAACCAGGAACACAAGCATTTCACTACACCCACAATAACATCTACTAAATATGTGTATGTGACCAATAACATTTTTATTTGATTGTATTTTTGAAAGTGTTACATAATTCTCAATCCGCTTTGCGTCGTGCCTAAAAACAGCACTTAGCCGTGGTACTGTATATTAGCCATATACTGTCACGACTTCCACCGAAGTCATTTCCTCTCCTTGTTCGGCGGTCGGCGTCACCGGTCTTCTAGTCATTGTCGATCCACTTTTTTCATTTTCCATTTGTTTTGTCTTGTTTTCTTACACATCTGGTTTCCATTTCCATCATGAATTGTTGTGTATTTAACCCTCTGTTCCCCCCATGTCCTTGTGTGGAATTGTTTGTTTGTAAGTGCTTGTACTCTGTTACTGGTGCGCATCGGGTTTTGTACCCATGTAGGTTCGTTTTGTATTAAACTGCTCCGGCTATTACCTATCTCTGCTCTCCTGCGTCTGACTTCACTGCCACCAGGTCCGCAATCCTTACATATACCACACCTCCTCAGGCCTTATTGCTTATTAGAACACATAAGTGTATTATAAGGCATTATAAAGGTCATTAAAATAATTCTAATATGTACTTCATAGAAACTGTTACCCTTTATATTCTAATAACTCACATTTTAAGATTCATTATTTCATTTATTCCATGTTAAGGGCTCTAACCAAGGAACAAGACTATTTGTCTCCCTCTTGCTGTTGCATGCAGTTCCTCTCTCTCTTCCTCCCTCCCTCTAACCCCTCCCTCCCTCTAACCCCTCCCTCCCTCTAACCCCACCCCTCTGGCAGAACCAGGAAGTCCCTCCCCCTCCCACAAACTCTCTTCTGAGGAAACGAAACTGATCTGAGTCTCTGTGTCGTCTGTCTGTGTGAGAGTGAACAACCGTCCAAATGGCTCAACAGGGAGTTCTGCTGGACCAGGACCAGTTCTGTTGTTCTGTCTGTCTGGATCTACTGAAGGAGCCGGTCACTACTGCCTGTGGGCACAGTTACTGTAGGAGCTGTATTGAGGGCTGCTGGGATCAGGATGTTCTGAAAGGGGTCTATAGCTGTCCTCAGTGCAGACAGACCTTCAGTCCGAGGCCTACGCTGAGTAAAAATAACATGTTGGCTGAAATGTAGAGAAAGTGTTTTAAAATAGGCATCCTATCATTTGAAAATTAGTTGAAAGGCTAAGTGATTCTCCTCCTGAGAAGAAGCTGACAGCCTTCAAACATAGTGCAAAAAAAGTGGTCCCAAAAAATATGTCAAAATGAATAAAAAAATGATACAGCTGTCTTTAATAAGATCAAACTGAACTAACTGCCATCTTGAAATGTTGAAAAAGTGTTTCTAAATAGCTCAGTCTTATCACTCAATATGAGTCAAAATCTGTCACTTCCAGGACTGCTCATTTTGTCAAAAATGAAAAAATGAAAAAAATAACTACTCACAGCTGTGTTAAAACCTCTTGGGGATAGGGGGCAGTATTGAGAATTTTGAAAAAAAATATGTGCCCATTTTTAACTGCCTCCTACACCAACTCAGAAGCTAGAATATGCATATTATTGTTCAGGTTTGGATAGAAAACACTGCATTTTCTAAAACTGTTTGAATGGTGTCTGTAAGTATAACATGGCAGTCAAAACCCATATGGCAGTCAAAACCCTGAGACAAATTCTGACAGGAAGTGGATACCTGATGTGTTGAATTACCTTTAAGCCTATGCCATTGAAACACACAGGGGCTTATTAATCGTTGAGCACTTCCTATGGCTTCCACTAGATGTCACCAGTCTTTACAAAGTGTTTTGAGTCTTATACTGTGAGATCTGACCGAACAAGAGCCTTGGAACGGTGATGGCCGATTAGACTCTGGCGCGCGAGTTCATGTTGGGTACTCTCGTTCCAATACGTTTTAAAAGAGAATGCAATCGTCCGCCTTGAATAGTATTCATGTTCTGGTTAAAAAAGGCACTAATGATTTATGCTATACAACGTTCGACATGTTTGAACGAACGTAAATATTTTTTCTCCCTTCTTTCATGAAGAGAAGTCCGGCGGGCTTAGATCATGTGCTAACAACACGGAGCTTTTTGGACATAAATTATGAGCTTTTTCGAACAAAACTACATTTGTTATGGACCTGGGATTCCTGGAAGTGACATCTGATGAAGAGAATCAAAGGTAATGGATTATTTACATAGTATTTTCGATTTTAGATCTCTCCAACATGGCGGTTAGTCTGTATCGCAAAGCGTATTTTTATGGGCGCAGTGCTCAGATTATTGCAAAGTGTGATTTCCCAGTAAGGTTATTTTTAAATCTGGCAATCCGGTTGCGTTCAAGAGATGTAAATCTATAATTCTTTGAATGACAATATAATATTTTACCAATGTTTTCGAATAGTAATTATTTAATTTGTCGTGCTGATTTGACTGGCGGTTATTGGAGGGAAACGATTTCCTCAACATCAACGCCATAGTAAAACGCTGTTTTTGTATATAAATATGAACTTGATAGAACTAAAAATGCATGTATTGTCTAACATAATGTCCTAGGAGTGTCATCTGATGGAGATTGTCAAAGGTTAGTGCATAATTTTAGCTGGTTTTCTGCTTTTGGTGATGCCTGTCTTTGAATTGACAAAACATTACACACAGCTATTGTCAATGTACTCTCCTAACATAATCTAACTTTATGCTTTCGCCGTAAAGCCTTTTTGAAATCGGACAACGTGGTTAGATTAAGGAGATGTTTATCTTTCAAAGGGTGTAAGATAGTTGTATTTTTGAGAAATTTGAATTATGACATTTAATCGTTTTCAAATTTGGCACTCTTGATATTTCACCTGTTGTTGATAGGGTGTACCAGGGGTGGGACGCATGCGTCCCACATAGCCCCTAGTACATAGAGATTAAAGGAAAAAGCTTCTACCAGTCCGTGGTGAGTAATCCCAGTTCTGATGTCCAGAAGTTATTTTCGGTCGTAGGAGACGGTAGCAGCAACATTATGTACAAAATAAGTTAAAAAATAAGTTACAAACAACACAAAAAAATGAACAAAATAGCACAATTGATTACGGGCATGTAAAACATCAGCCATACTCTTCGGCACCATTTCTGAGATATCTCTTGTTGAAACTGAACAAATTGTGGTACAGCAGGCTGCTCCAAAGCAAGAGAGCTATTAACTAGTGTTGAGCTGTGATGACAAGCCTTTTGTCTTCTGTATTTAAATTAGTCACTAACCAGGAGTGACATGACCTCCATTCCCCTGCTGGGAGGGATTCTAGACCCTCGTTTATGTAGCTCTATTTTAGAACAAGTTATTTCCTTCTTGAATGATTTTCATGACAAATCTACTAAAAAACCCTTGCTGGTCTCAACACAATATCCTCCTTGGCCAGATAACAATTTTCCTTAATAATTCCATTACTTAAATGAACTTCAAAATCGTCTCATGTCCTAGCTGTAGGCTACTTGTTTTAATGGCTCTAACATGCTCTAAGGTTCCAGCTTGTAGAGATGATCTAAAACATGTTTCCCAGCATTCTAAAATGAGTTGAAGAAAATGTGAATAAAAGTTATAAGGTGAAACATCGGAAACCAAACTTCTTAGGAGAGATTAATTTATTGAAAATCCTTTGAAATCAACATCGGAAGACACACTCAATCAGGCGGGGGCACACACTCAATGAAAGTCGAAACTTGAGAGAGTTTTACAAGATCAAGTCAGAAAATTACTTTGTTAGCAAAGGCATAATGGAGATTATGAGCCCCGGCTCTCATATCTGAAACTGTGCTGAGTGGAGGCTACAACTGCCTCGAAAACATCTCAGACATTACACTGGAGCGGAGACTGGCTGATTTCTCACTGTCACCCCTGAGGACACTGTTGATCCAAGGCATGTAGGCAGAGAGCTTCATGTAGACAGCGTATTTCCTCACGGCACAGGCCTTATCGAAGGACAGGATCCCTGCAGCATACACTCTGCCGTCTTTGGGGTCCTGGACTGCCAGGGCACCGCCTGCATCCCCAAAGCACACATTCTCCTGGTACTTGCTGGCTCCAGTACAGAACATGTTGTCGTCTATGGTTGGAGTGCTGCCACCACGGTTGTACTCTGCCTTACAGAAGCTATGCGATGCCACAGGCAATACCAGGTGTTTCAGTGACTCAGCGGGGGTGAAGTGGACCCCCCAACCCCAGCCTGTGATGATGCCTTTCTCCTGGGCTGCCTCAGCCAGGTCCTCACCCCTCTCAGGCAGAGGGATGGGCATCACAGCCTCGCTCAAGGTGAATGGCTCCTTCAGCTGAATCAGAGCCAGGTCGTTGTCCCAGTCTGACACGCTCTGGAAGCCTGGGTGCAGAACCACCTAGAAGGGGAAGGGAATAATTCATAGGACCTTTTTTTTGACGATCTACTGTATTTGTGCTCTAACTACCTATAAGACTGAAAATGATGATGTAGGTGAGAGAGCCCAGTGCAGTTCTGCTTGCTGTAAATACTGAATTGTCTGTATATTGTTTGAAAGAGATGGTAATGGGTATACTAGCTCACCTTTTCTACAGCAACTTCTTTGGAGTCATTGGCTTGGGAGTATCGCGTGATGCCTAGGTACACCTTGGGGATGATTGGTTCTTTCCCCTGGGTGTCCTGCCTACTCTTCCTGACAAACAAGTTCCTGCCAGCGGTCAGGACCCAGCGGTCAGAGATTAGAGCTCCCCCAGCGAAGCCCCCGTTCATGACGTTTTTACTCAGATAGACCATGGCCTGCCAGGGGACATGAGGGGCCAGGGTGCCCCCAACCATACGCCTGAAGCGCAGGTCTGGGCAAGAAACACAACAACATTATTTCTATACAATCTCTATATGGTTAAAACATCCCCAACTCAGCACCACCTAGCACTTACTGCTGTGCAACTCAAACACAACCATAAAAGATTATTGCAGAAAAATGAAATGTGCCTCAATACAATTCCAGCCTTGGTTTTAGTTTGAGTTTGCTAAAATCAACACTATTCACTTGAATACACATAACATTTGGTAGTAGCTTTCTGGAACCTTTTAGCTTTGACCTGACAAAAGTTCAGTAAATTCATTAATCATCTACTATTATCTAAAAAAAATAAGTGTTGTCATGACTTGAGCCAGACAAGGCTAGCTTTCACAGAATTACCTTGGAGGTCACAATACGCAGAAACCTAGATGAGGATGGAATTAGTGTCATTTCTCTTCTCAAACATTTTCCTGAAACGTTTGATGAGAGGTGGATTTTGAGGAATTTTACTTTTCAAGGCTTTCATGCTCTGTAGATTTTCCTAATGACATATTTTACCATCCAGCTTGGAGGAAGCTGAGACTGAGGATCTCTCCTTCCTTTCCTCCCTGCTTGCCTTCTCTTTGATCCCTGTCATCTCATGTGTGTCGCTGCTGAATCGATTTTTAAGATAATCGGGATAATAGCTGTGAGCCGTGAGACTTAACAAGGTTCTCACTTGAAAGTGATGGTGACATCCTCATTTTGGCCACAGCTACTGTATTCTCCAACAGGCTGAATAGGAACAGCTTGTGTCTGCTCAGCTCAGAGTTGCGTGAGGGGATCCATAGTGAAGATTGGCTTCAGAACATCCGATGAGAGTGACAGTGTAATTGAAATGTGAGTGATATCCTTACACGAACCAGTCACAATGGGCCAGCAAATATAATATGTTTCGGAAATAGACAAATTGCACGTGTGAAAACACACGTGTAATGTGTAAGTCCAATATTTTTGGGCGATATTCTGCATCAATGGTGTCACTAACACCCACCTTAACATAGACATGGGACAAGAAAGGTTGTCAATGATCTTTGAAATGTACATGTTTTTGTTTGAAAACGTTTCATCCCTCTCACTTTGTTGACATTTCAATCTAAATCAGAAAAAGTAAGCCCGTATTGGCATAAGGCAGGGAGTTGGTTATGTGTCAGTTAGACAGATAGCTACCTGAATTGTCTGACATCTCATCAATTGATTTGGTTTTGATTTTGATTTTGATTTTAATTTTGTCCTGTTCCAGACAGACACAGGAGGCCGCGAGGAGCACTACCAGGGATGACCTGCGGACAGAAGGAACACATAAGTACAGTACACACACACAGAGCCAACTGACAGACAGCGCCCAAACACTCACTAGTACCACAACTAACGGTTCCTTTACTTAGGAAGTCTCTGGGCTTGCTTGTTAACCTATATTTAGAAAAGGTCTCTAGCTAGAGCAATTTGAATGTTTTTTGAAAGATTTAAGTAGCTGTGTTTCCCTGCCATTTTACAAAGATCCATTGTCCAAAGACATTTCAGAGATTCATTTGGATTGGTACTGCAATGACAACAATTGCCAGGCAACTAGGGTTTTGTTGAAGAAAGAATATGAAAAGTATAACATACCACATTTTGATGGAAATATCTGTTTATCAGTTTGTATGTTGAGCTGTGTCTCCTCTGTAAAGACGATGTACTCCGTGAGAAGTTATAGGACCAAGGCCTTATATCTGCTGAGGAGAGAACTCACCCCCTGTCTGCCCACCGCTGGGAATTTTGCTGGACACAGCTTCAGTTCTGATTCCCGAAAATCGGAGAGATTGCAAAATCTCTGTTCATGCCAACCCATTATTGGAATCGTGTCCAAACCCTAACCCTGACCCCATCTGGAGCTCAGCCACAGCCAACTAGTATCAGAGAAGACCATCTGAGGGATAAATCATTTCATAGGGTATGAATTATGAAATCAGAACAGGACACAGCACATCTATAATTTGTGCGTCAATTTGGTTTATTGAAAGTAAATGAGGTGCATATAAATGCCGCATCAGAGTGTGTTATTTAAAAAATGTGATACCGTCATAGTTGTTGTTGTTTGTTGTTGACTCACATTTGCTGTTTACGACTCACTTTGGTAACACTGTACTTGACATCCAGCGTCATAAAACATTATGACACAGTCATAACCATGTCATAATATGTCATAACAGCTGACATAACTTGTCATAGCCTGTTATAATATGGTCATAACACTGTTATGACACATATTTGGACCTGTTGTGACATATATTGAGTTATTTTATGGCTGGTTATAACACCTACATAAGAGTGTCAAAACCCACAAAACCTACCACACAAGGCAAACCATTCCATTACACCATAGCCTACATGTCAACAGTATGTTTATGTTATATACAAATGTTTGAAATTGACCATATTCAATTATTGTAGTTGCTCACACATTGATGTCAGACATTTTTTTTTTATAAACAAAAACATTTATTTCACCTTTATTTAACCAGGTGGGCCAGTTGAGAACAAGTCCTTTATTTAACCAGGTAGGCCAGTTGAGAACAAGTCCTTTATTTAACCAGGTGGGCCAGTTGAGAACAAGTCCTTTATTTAACCAGGTAGGCCAGTTGAGAACAAGTCCTTTATTTAACCAGGTAGGCCAGTTGAGAACAAGTCCTTTATTTAACCAGGTAGGGCAGTTGAGAACAAGTCCTTTATTTAACCAGGTAGGCCAGTTGAGAACAAGTCCTTTATTTAAACAGGTGGGCCAGTTGAGAACAAGTTCTCATTTACAACTGCGACCTGGCCAAGATAAAGCAAAGCAGTTCGACACAAACAACAACACAGAGTTACACATGGAATAAACAGAAGTACAGTCAATAACACAATAAAAAAATCCAGTGTTATTAACACTGGAGTGATAGATGTGCAGATGATGATGTGCAAGTAGAAATACTGGTGTGCAAAAGAACAAAAAAAGTAAATAAAACAATATGGGGATGGGTTGGCGCCCCCCCCCCTTGGGTTGTGCCATGGCGGAGATCTTTGTGGGCTATACTCGGCCTTGTCTTCGGACGGTGAGTTGGTGGTTGTAGACATCCCTCTAGTGGTGTGGGGGCTGTGCTTTGGCAAAGTGGGTGGGGTTATATCCTGCCTGTTTGGCCCTGTCCGGGGGTATCATCGGATGGGGCCACAGTGTCTTCTGATCCCTCCTGTCTCAGCCTCCAGTATTTATGCTGCAGTAGTTTATGTGTCGGGGGGCTAGGGTCAGTCTGTTACATCTGGAGTATTCTCTTGTCTTATCCGGTGTCCTGTGTGAATGTAAATATGCTCTCTCTAATTCTCTCTTTCTCTCTTTCTTTCTTTCTTTCTCTCGGAGGACCTGAGCCCTAGGACCATGCCTCAGGACTACCTGGCATGATGACTCCTTGCTGTCCCCAGTCCACCTGGCCATGCTGCTGCTCCAGTTTCAACTGTTCTGCCTGCGGCTATGGAACCCTGACCTGTTCACCGGACGTGCTTGTTGCACCCTCGACAACTACAATGATTATTATTATCTGACCATGCTGGTCATTTATGAACATTTTAACATCTTGACCATGTTCTGTTATAATATCCACCCGGCACAGCCTGAAGAGGACTGGCCACCCCTCATAGCCTGGTTCCTCTCTAGGTTTCTTCCTAGGTTTTTGGCCTTTCTAGGGAGTTTTTCCTAGGGAGTTTTTCCTAGCCACCGTGCTTCTTTCACATGCATTGCTTGCTGTTTGGGGTTTTAGGCTGGGTTTCTGTACAGCACTTTGAGATTTCAGCTGATGTACGAAGGGCTTTATAAATACATTTGATTTGATTTGTAGGTAGTTGGATGGGCTATTTACAGATGGGCTGTGTACAGCTGCAATGATCGGTAAGCTGCTCAGATAGCTGATGCTTGAAGTTAGCCAGGGAGCTATACCGTTGAAGTCGGAGGTTTACATACACCTTACCCAAATACATTTAAACTCAGTTTTTCACAATTCCTGACATTTAATTCTAGTAAAAGCCATTTGATTACCTGTTCAGGAGTCTTATGGCTTGGGGGTAAAAACTGTTGAGAAGCCTTTTTGTCCTAGACTTGGCACTCCGGTACCGCTTGCCATGCGGTAGTAGAGAGAACAGTCTATGACTGGGGTTGCTGGGGTCTTTGACCATTTTTAGGGCCTTTCTCTGGCACCGCCTGGTGTAAAGGTCCTGGATGGCAGGCAGATTAGCCCCAGTGATGTACTGGGCCGTACGCACTACCCTCTGTAGTGCCTTGCGGTCAGAGGCCGAGTAGTTGCCATACCAGGCAATGATGCAACCAGTCAGGATGCTCTCGATGTTGCAGCTGTAGAACCTTTTGAGAATCTCAGGACCCATATCAAATCTTTTTAGTTTCCTGAGGGGGAATAGGCTTTGTCGTGCCCTCTTCACGACTGTCATGGTGTGTTTGGATCATTCTAGTTTGTTGTTGATGTGGACACCAAGGAACTTGAAGCTCTCAACCTGCTCCACTACAGCCCCGTTGATGAGAATGGGGGCGTGCTCGGTCCTCCTTTTCCTGTGGTCCACAATCATCTCCTTAGTCTTGGTTACGTTGAGGGATAGGTTGTTATTCTGGCACCACCTGGCCAGGTCTCTGACCTCCTCCCTATAGGCTGTCTCGTCGTTGTCGGTGATCAGGCCTACCACTGTTGTGTCGACTGCAAACTTAATGATTAGGTTGGAGTCGTGCCTGGCCATGCAGTCATGGGTGAACAAGGAGTACAGGAGGGGACTGAGCACACACCCCTGGGGAGCTCCAGTGTTGAGGACCAGCGTGGCAGATGTGTTGCTACCTACCCTCACCGCCTGGCCCGTCAGGAAGTCCAGGATCCAGTTGCAGAGGGAGGTGTTTAGTCCCAGGATCCTTAGCTTAGTGATGAGCTTTGAGGGTACTATGGTGTTGAACGCTGAGCTGTAGTCAATGAACAGCATTCTCACATAAGTGTTCCTTTTGTCCAGGTGGGAAAGGGCAGTGTGGAGTGCAATAGAGATTGCATCATCTGTGGATCTGTTAGGGCGATATGCAAATTGGAGTGGGTCTAGGGTTTCTGGGATAATGGTGTTGATGTGAGCCATTACCAGCCTTCCACTAACTGTTGCTACGGGTCGGTAGTCATTTAGGCAGGTTACCTTAGTGTTCTTGGGCACAGGGACTATGGTGGTCTGCTTGAAACATGTTGGTATTACAGACTCAATCAGGGACATGTTGAAAATGTCAGTGAAGACACCTGCCAGTTGGTCAGCACATGCCAGGAGCACACATCCTGGTAATCCATCTGGCCCCGCAGCCTTGTGTATGTTATTTTTTATTATTTTTTACCCCTTTTTTTCTCCCCAATTTCATGGTATCCAATTGGTAGTAGTGACAGTCTTGTCCTATTGCTGCAACTCCCATACGGACTCTGGAGAGGCGAAGGTCGAGAGCCATGCGTCCTCTGAAACACAACCCAACCTAGCCGCGCTGCTTCTTGACACAATGCCCATCCAACCCGGAAGCCAGCAGCACCAATGTGTCGGAGGAAACACCGTACACCTGGTGACCTGGTCAGTGTGCACTGCGCCCGGCCCGCCACAGGAGTCGCTAGTGCGCGATGAGACAAGGATATCCCTGCCGGCCAAACCCTCCCTAACCCGGACGATGCTGGGCCAATTGTGCACTGCCCCATGGGCCTCCCGGTCGCTGCCGGCTGCGACAGAGCCTAGGCTCAAACCTCGAATCTCTGGTGGCACAGCTAGCACCTTAGACCACTGCGCCACCCGGGAGGCTAGCCTTGTGTATGTTGACCTGTTTAAAGGTCTTACTCACGTCGGCTACGGAGAGCATGATCACACAGTCGTCCGGAACAGCTGATGCTCTCATGCATGCCTCAGTGTTGCTTGCCTCGAAGTGAGCATAGAAGTGATTTAGCTCATCTGGTAGGCTCGTGTCACTGGGCAGCTCGCGGCTGTGCTTCCCTTTGTAGTCTGTAATAGTTTGCAAGCCCTGCCACATAAGACGAGCATCGGAGCCAGTGTAATATGATTCAATCTTAGCCCTGTATTGACACTTTGCCTGTTTGATGGTTTGTCACAGGGCATAGCAGGATTTCTTATGGGCTTCCGGGTTAGAGTCCCGCACCTTGAAAGCGGCAGCTCTACCCTTTAGCTCAGTGCGAATGTTGCCTGTAATCCATGGCTTCTGGTTGGGGTATGTACATACAGTTACTGTGGGGACGACGTCCTCGATGCACTTATTGATGAAGCCAGTGACTGATGTGGTGTACTCCTCAATGCCATCGTTAGAATCCCGGAACATGTTCCAGTCTGTGATAGCAAAACAGTCCTGTAGTTTAGCATCTGCTTCATCTGACCACTTTTTTATTGACCGAGTCACTGGTGCTTCCTGCTTTAATTTTTGCTTGTAAGCAGGAATCAGGAGGATAGAATTATGGTCGGATTTACCAAATGGAGGGCAAGGGAGAGCTTTGTATGCGTCTCTGTCTGTGGAGTACAGGTGATCTAGAATTTTTTTCCCTCTGGATGCACATTTAACATGTTGATATAAATTTGGTAGAACTGATTTAAGTTTCCCTGCATTAAAGTCTCCGGCCACTAGGAGCGCCGCCTCTGGGTGAGCGGTTTCCTGTTTGCTTATTTCCTTATACAGCTGACTGAGTTCCAGCTTTGTGAAATCATGTGAATTCCACTTGGCTGTTGACAGAGGGAGAGAGAACAGGTAGCCTAGTAGTGTAAAGTTGAGTAAACTATTAGTCTGTCCCTTTGCCATGCTTCTTGTCTCTCAACAACATTAGGAAAAGTGCAGCCTTGCAACTAAAGAATTTGCTGGTGTTGGGGAAAGAAATTGTAGTATTATGTGACTTTCTTCCACTGGGAGATCTGGTCATTATCTGATGTATTCAATTCTGAGTTTGCATCCCAATATTACACTTTATATACGTCATAGAATACTGAATATAACAAAACTGTTAGACATAGAAACACCGAATTTTCTGCATTAAAAAAAATCGAATAATGTTTATAAATGATTAAATTATGAAAAATAAGAATATCACTCCACCCGTGAGGCCACTAGATAATTTGACTGCAGGACAGGGCTACTACCACATCCCAGTTGAAAGCACCTTCTGACATGCATCAGTGTGCGATCTCATTCTTATGGCCACTCGTTGGAGTGGAGTAGTTTGTTCATAGCCATCCTCCTTTTTGTCCGTGCAAAATTATTTTGCTATAGTATCGATTAAATGTAAAATGAGAGGCTTTCATTGACAAACAGAAAAAAAGCTGCAGTGCTTTGTAGCAAAGAGGTGAGCGTACAACGTACAGTATGTTGTCGTGTACTTATATTGCTGTAGATCTAGGGATTGATACTGGCTGAACAGTATCATGTACCTCATCAGTGTAATTAAAGCATATACAACAGCCATTGTTAATAGGAACTGTGTCAGGGCTAACGAGTTAGCAGATTGTCTCTCAGATGGTCTCATCGGTATCATTCATTCATGTTTCTGAAACAAGTGGGCGGGCTGGCATAACGCAATGACTGATGCAAGGACAGAGGGATGGATTGCCTGGCACTGTAATGCTGTTGATGTCTCTGAACTGTCATGCTCTTAGTGCCTGATGTTACATAAGACTGGTAACGTCATTGTGGCTCTATGTCACACTGTCACAACCACTGATTGTCCTTAGTGCTTGTGATTCCAGACTGGAACCTGTGTGTTGTGTTGGGTATCACACTACAGGACAGGACATGATGTACAGGTACGTGTACAGATAAAAACACCCATCTGCCAGCAGCCATTACATTACATTTAGCATTTCGTGTGTGTGTGTGTGTGTGTGTGTGTGTGTGTGTGTGTGTGTGTCAAATCAAATGTTATTTGTTACATGCGCCAAATACAACAGTGAAATGCTTACTTACAAACTCTTTCCCAAAGATGTAGAGTTTTAGATAAAATGATAAAAAAAGCGAGAAATAAAACACACAAGCATGAAGCTATATACAAGGAGTACCAATACCATATCAATGTGCAGGGATACGTGGTAGTTGAGGTAAATATGTACATGTACAGGTGGCTGGGGCTCCCGAGTGGCACAGCGGTCTAAGGCACTGCATCTCAGTGCAAGAGGTGTCACTACAGTCCCTGGTTTGAATCCAGGCTGTATCACATCCGGCCGTGATTGAAAGTCCCATAGAGCGGCGCACAATTGGCCCGGTGTCGTCCGGGTTTGGCCGGGTAGGCTGTCATTGTGAATAAGAATTTGTTCTTAACTGACTTGCCTAGTTAAATAAAGGTTAAATAAATATACACTGCTCAAAAAAATAAAGGGAACACTTAACAATGTAACTCCAAGTCAATCACACTTCTGTGAAATCAAACTGTCCACTTAGGAAGCAACACTGATTGACAATACATTTCTTTCACATGCTGTTGTGCAAATGGAATAGACAACAGGTGGAAATTATAGGCAATTAGCAAGACACCCCCAATAAAGGAGTGGTTCTGCAGGTGGGGACCACAGACCACTTCTCAGTTCCTATGCTTCCTGGCTGATGTTTTGGTCACTTTTGAATGCTGCCGGTGCTTTCACTCTAGTGGTAGCATGAGACGGAGTCTACAACCCACACAAGTGGCTCAGGTAGTGCAGCTCATCCAGGATGGCACATCAATGCGAGCTGTGGCAAGAAGGTTTGCTGTGTCTGTCAGCGTAGTGTCCAGAGCATGGAGGCGCTACCAGGAGACAGGCCAGTACATCACGAGACATGGAGGAGGCCGTAGGAGGGCAACAACCCAGCAGCAGGACCGCTACCTCCGCCTTTGTGCAAGGAGGAGCAGGAGGAGCACTGCCAGAGCCCTGCAAAATGACCTCCAGCAGGCCACAAATGTGCATGTGTCTGCTCAAACGGTCAGAAACAGACTCCATGAGGGTGGTATGAGGGCCCGACGTCCACAGGTGGGGGTTGTGCTTACAGCCCAACACCGTGCAGGACGTTTGGCATTTGCCAGAGAACACCAAGATTGGCAAATTCGCCACTGGCACCCTGTGCTCTTCACAGATGAAAGCAGGTTCACACTGAGCACATGTGACAGACATGACAGTCTGGAGACGCCGTGGAGAACGTTCTGCTGCCTGCAACATCCTCCAGCATGACCGGTTTGGCGGTGGGTCAGTCATGGTGTGGGATGGCATTTCTTTGGGGGGCTGCACAGCCCTCCATGTGCTCGCCAGAGATAGCCTGACTGCCATTAGGTACCGAGATGAGATCCTCAGACCCCTTGTGAGACCATATGCTGGTGCGGTTGGCCCTGGGTTCCTCCTAATGCAAGACAATGCTAGACCTCATGTGGCTGGAGTGTGTCAGCAGTTCCTGCAAGAGGAAGGCATTGATGCTATGGACTGGCTCGCCCGTTCCCCAGACCTGAATCCAATTGAGCACATCTGGGACATCATGTCTCGCTCCATCCACCAACGCCACGTTGCACCACAGACTGTCCAGGAGTTGGCGGATGCTTTAGTCCAGGTCTGGGTGGAGATCCCTCAGGAGACCATCCGCCACCTCATCAGGAGCATGCCCAGGCGTTGTAGGGAGGTCATACAGGCACGTGGAGGCCACACACACTACTGAGCCTCATTTTGACTTGTTTTAAGGACATTATATCAAAGTTGGATCAGCCTGTAGTGTGGTTTTCCACTTTAATTTTGAGTGTGACTCCAAATCCAGACCTCCATGGGTTGATAAATTGGATTTCCATTGATTATTTTTGTGTGATTTTGTTGTCAGCACATTCATCTATGTAAAGAAAAAAGTATTTAATAAGATTATTTCATTCATTCAGATCTAGGATGTGTTATTTTAGTGTTCCCTTTATTTTTTTGAGCAGTGTATATACAGTACCAGTCAAATGTTGGGACACACTTACTCATTCAAGGGTTTTTCTTAATTTTTACATTCATGTCGTTTCTCTTTGCTTATTTGAGCTGTTCTTGCCATAATAAGGACTTGGTCTTTTACCAAATAGAGCTATCTTCTGTATACCAACCCTACCTTGTCACAACACAACTGATTGGCTCAAATGCATTTAGAAGGAAAGAAATTCCACAAATTAACTTTAACAAGGCACACCTGTTAATTGAAATGCATTCCAGGTGACTATCTCATGAAGCTGGTTGAGAGAATGCCAAGATTGTGCAAAGCTGTCATCAAGGCAAAGGGTGGCTACTTTGAAGAATCTCAAATATAAAATATATAAATATAACACTTTTTTTGGTTACTACATGATTCCATATCTGATATTTCATAGTCTTGATGTCTTCACTATTATTCTACAATGTTGAAAATAGTACAAATAAAGAAAAAGCCTTAATTGTTCTAAAACTTTTGACCGGTAGTGTATATATAAATGTAAAGGGATGTATAGGTAATATGGATCAAATATGTAGTATATCTGAAGAACAGTATGTGGACAGCAATAATTAAATAGGATAGTCCTTGACTAGAATACAGTATATACATATGAAGTGGCCAGCAGTAGTTATATAGGATGAACCAGGACTAGAATACAGTATATACATATGAAGTGGACAGCAGTAGTTATATAGGATGAACCAGGACTAGAATACAGTATATACATATGAAGTGGACAGCAGTAGTTATATAGGATGAACCAGGACTAGAATACAGTATATACATATGAAGTGGGTAAAACAGTAAACATTATTAAAGTGACCAGCGGCTGAGGTCCTCTGGGTGGCTGAGGTCCTCTGGGTGGCTGAGGTCCTTGATGATCTTCTTGACCTTCCTGTGACACCAGGTGCTGTAGATGTCCTGGAGGGCAGGCACTTTGCCCCCGGTGATATGTTGGGCAGAACGCACCACCCTCTGGAGAGCCCTGTGGTTGCGACACTGTGGTTTCAGCCTCCGGAGGTTGAAGAGGTGCTGTTCTGATTTCTTCACCACAAGGTCTGTGTGGGTGGACCATTTGTCTGGTCTTCTCTACCTGACCGTCTCATTATCTTCTCTCAAGAAGAACTATCTTATGGTATGAAGATTGTCGTTCTTGAGAGAAGATCGAGCCTTCTTCTCCCCAGAAGATGTCTGGTAGGCCCATTTAAATACATTTTTTGGACATTTCAAGGTAGCAGATGTTTGAGTTGGGTTATTTTTTTCATTTTTGACAAAATGAGCACTCCTGGAAGTGACAGATTTTGACTCATATTGAGTGATAAGACTGAGCTATTTAAAAACACTTTTTCAACATTTCAAGATAGCAGTTAGTTCAGTTTGATCTTATGAAAGACAGCTGTATCATTTTTTATAGCCGAAAGGAGCAAGTGCGACACTCACGTGTCCAAAATCAGTACTCTAAGTACTCAAGTGGACTCTGCCATGCAGCAGAATACCACCCTTAGGTACCATCTGGAGGAAGTCCAGAATGGTCACGCTCTACAGCATGACTATCCATCCAAGCAACCGGAGTCCGCTACTCAAAAGAGTGAAGACGATAGGTTTCAGACATTGCCTCCATCATGTGTCCCTCAGTCTTCTCCTCTTGGCCATTTGGCACCGCATTGCCAGATTTAAAAATAACTTTACTGGGAAATCACACTTTGCAATAAACGACGTGATATGCTCAGAAAAATAGGCTAGGCGATACAGGTTAGCGCCATCTTGGAACCATCTAAAATCAAATATACTATTGTAAATATTCCCTTACCTTTTGATTATCTTCATCAGAAGGCACTTCCAGGAATCCCAGGTCCACAACAAATGTAGTTTTGTTCGAAAAAGTTAATAATTTATGTCCCAATAGTTCCTTCTTGTTAGCGCGTTCCAAAGGCTACTCATAATGTACTGAAGCGCGCGGGACATGTCGTCACGAATGTGCAAAAAATATATATTTACGTTCGTTCAAACATGTCAAACGTTGTATAACATAAATCTTTAGGGCCTTTTTCAACCAGAGCTTCAATAATATTCAAGGCGGACGATTCTGGGTTCCCATGGGCGCCGACGTCATAGTAGTAATGGCCCTCCCCCTGTGACCAACTTCCCAAGCCTCTCTTTGGGTCAGTTTCTACCATAGAAGACTCAAACCACTTTGTAAAGACTGTTGACATCTAGTGGAAGCCTTAGGAAGTGCTAAATGATTAATAAGTCCCTGTGAGTTTCAATGGCAAAGGCTTGAAAGTGATTCCACACATCAGATTTCCACTTCCTGTTAGGATTTGTCTCAGGGTTTTGACTGCCATATGAGTTTTGTTATACTCACAGACACCATTAAAACAGTTTTAGAAACTTTAGAGTGTTTTCTATCCAAATCTAATTATATGCATATTCTAGTTACTGGGCAGGAGTAGTAACCAGATTAAATCGGGTATGTTTTTTATCCGGCCGTGCAAATACTTCCCCCTATCCCCATCAGGTTAAGAGTTTATTCGGAAGATAATGGCTCTATAAACACTCTTCCGTGGTGTCCCGACTTTATAGTTAATTACATTTACATGATTAGCTAATCAGGTGATATTAATTACAGAGAAAGGATTTTATAGGATAGCATGTCATATCACTTAATCTGGCATAACCAAAGACACGAAAGCAGAGAGGGAGAGAGCAGAAAGAGAGAGAACAGAGAGAGAGCAGAGAGAGCAGAGAGAGAGAGCAGAGAGAGCAGAGAGAGAGAGCAGAGAGAGAGAGCGCAGAGAGAGAGCGCAGAGAGAGCAGAGAGAGAGAGCAGAGAGAGCAGAGAGAGCAGAGAGAGAAGAGAGAGGGAGCAGGCTGAGAGAGCAGAGAACAGAGAGAGCAGAGAACAGAGAGCAGGCTGAGAGAGCAGAGAGAGCAAAGAGCAGAGAGAGAGAGTGCAGGGAAAGCAGAGAGAGAGAGCAGAGGGAGAGAGCAGTGAGAGAGAGAGCAGAGAGAGAGAGAGAGCAGAGAGAGCAGAGGGAGAGAGAGAGCAGAGAGAGCAGAGAGAGCAGAGCGAGAGCAGAGGGAGAGCAGAGAGCAGAGAGAGCAGAGCGAGAGAGAGCGCAGAGAACAGAGAGAGCAGAGGGAGAGAGAGCGCAGAGAGAGGGAGCAGGCTGAGAGAGCAGAGAGAGAGAGCAGAGAAAGAGCAGCAGAGCAGAGAGCAGAGAGAGAGAAGAGAGAGAGAGCAGAGAGCACGCTGAGAGAGCAGAGAGCAGGCTTAGAGAGCAGAGAGAGAGCAGAGAGCAGAGAGAGAGCAGAGAGAGCAGAGAAAAGAGAGAGAGCAGCAGAGCAGAGAGAGAGAGAGCAGAGCAGAGAGAGAGAGAGAGCAGCAGAGCAGAGAGCAGAGAGAGAGCGCAGAAAGAGCAGAGAGAGAGCAGGGAGCAGGCTGAGAGAGAGCAGAGAGCAGAGAGAGAGAGCAGAAAGAGCAGAGAGAGAGCAGGGAGGGCAGAGAGAGAGCAGAGAGAGCAGAGAAAAGAGAGAGAGCAGCAGAGAAAAGAGAGAGAGAGAGAGCAGAGAGAAGAGAGAGAGACGAGAGAGCAGAGAGAACAGAGAGCATAGAGAGCAGGAAAAGCAGAGAGCAGAGAGTGCAGAGAGAGCAGAGAGAGAGCAGGGAGCAGGCTGAGAGAGAGCAGAGAGAGCAGGGAGCAGAGAGAGAGCAGAGAGTAGAGAGAGCAGAGAGAGCAGAGATAGTAACCCTGCATCACAACACTCTGTTGCTATAGTAACCCTGCATCACAACACTCTGTTGCTATAGTAACCCTGCATTACAACACTCTGTTGCTATAGTGACCCTGCATCACAACACTCTGTTGCTATAGTGACCCTGCATCACAACACTCTGTTGCTATAGTAACCCTGCATTACAACACTCTGTTGCTATAGTGACCCTGCATCACAACACTCTGTTGCTATAGTAACCCTGCATCACAACACTCTGTTGCTATAGTAACCCTGCATTACAACACTCTGTTGCTATAGTGACCCTGCATCACAACACTCTGTTGCTATAGTGACCCTGCATCACAACACTCTGTTGCTATAGTAACCCTGCATCACAACACTCTGTTGCTATAGTGACCCTGCATCACAACACTCTGTTGCTATAGTGACCCTGCATCACAACACTCTGTTGCTATAGTGACCCTGCATCACAACACTCTGTTGCTATAGTGACCCTGCATCACAACACTCTGTTGCTATAGTGACCCTGCATCACAACACTCTGTTGCTATAGTGACCCTGCATCACAACACTGTTGCTATAGTGACCCTGCATCACAACACTCTGTTGCTATAGTGACCCTGCATCACAACACTCTGTTGCTATAGTGACCCTGCATCACAACACTCTGTTGCTATAGTAACCCTGCATCGAGAATGAGCATTCATATCCCATCTGCGTTTTGTCATCCATTCACCACGACAGCCGTTACAACATGAGACAGGGAGAAGCAATGTAAAATCAATAACTAAACTGTTTTCACAATTAACATGCTGTTTCTTGTTTCAAGTATGTTTTATTATGAAAAGTACAATATAACCATGTATACTTGTACAACTATGGAGCGTATGTCCACATATAATTATACAATTTGTTTTTCCAACATAAAAGACAAGAAATGATCAAATTGGTATTTTAACGTTGTTATTGTAAGAGTTTAAATGTTTAAACAGAGGATACATCTAAAACAGGATAAAACAAGTGCAGTATGTTGTGAGAATGTTACTTTAACGTCGACTCATTACGTCACACTATAACTTCATGGGAGTCTTGTGGAAAGACTAACGGTGTTATTGTAAGAGGTCATGGGTCAAAGTCCTCACAATTATAGGAAGATGCGCATGTGTGTGTGTGAGAGTGTGTCCTGTGTGTGTGTGTGTGTGTGTTTGTCCAGTGTGTGTGTGTGTGTGTGTGTGTGTGTGTGTGTGTGTGTGTGTGTGTGTGTGTGTGTGTTTGTCCAGTGTGTGTGTGTGTCCAGTGTGTGTGTGTGTGTGTGTTTGTCCAGTGTGTGTGTGTGTGTGTGTGTTTGTCCAGTGTGTGTGTGTGTGTGTGTGTGTGTGTGTGTGTTTGTCCAGTGTGTGTGTGTGTGTGTTTTTGTCCGGTATGTGTGTGTGTGTGTTTTTGTCCAGTGTGTGTGTGTGTGTGTTTGTCCAGTGTGTGTGTGTGTGTGTGTGTGTGTGTGTCCAGTGTGTGTGTGTGTGTGTGTTTGTCCAGTGTGTGTGTGTGTGTGTTTGTCCAGTGTGTGTGTGTGTGTGTTTGTCCAGTGTGTGTGTGTGTGTGTGTTTGTCCAGTGTGTGTGTGTGTGTGTGTTTGTCCAGTGTGTGTGTGTGTGTGTTTGTCCAGTGTGTGTGTGTGTGTGTGTGTTTGTCCAGTGTGTGTGTGTGTGTGTGTGTTTGTCCAGTGTGTGTGTGTGTGTGTGTGTTTGTCCAGTGTGTGTGTGTGTGTGTGTGTTTGTCCAGTGTGTGTGTGTGTGTGTGTGTTTGTCCAGTGTGTGTGTGTGTGTGTGTGTTTGTCCAGTGTGTGTGTGTGTGTGTGTGTTTGTCCAGTGTGTGTGTGTGTGTTTGTCCAGTGTGTGTGTGTGTGTGTGTGTGTGTGTGTTTGTCCAGTGTGTGTGTGTGTGTTTGTCCAGTGTGTGTGTGTGTGTTTGTGTGTGTGTTTGTCCAGTGTGTGTGTGTGTGTGTGTTTGTCCAGTGTGTGTGTGTGTGTGTTTGTCCAGTGTGTGTGTGTGTGTGTTTGTCCAGTGTGTGTGTGTGTGTGTGTTTGTCCAGTGTGTGTGTGTGTGTGTTTGTCCAGTGTGTGTGTGTGTGTGTGTGTTTGTCCAGTGTGTGTGTGTGTGTGTGTGTTTGTCCAGTGTGTGTGTGTGTGTGTGTGTTTGTCCAGTGTGTGTGTGTGTGTGTGTGTGTTTGTCCAGTGTGTGTGTGTGTGTGTGTGTGTTTGTCCAGTGTGTGTGTGTGTGTGTGTGTTTGTCCAGTGTGTGTGTGTGTGTTTGTCCAGTGTGTGTGTGTGTGTGTGTGTGTGTGTGTTTGTCCAGTGTGTGTGTGTGTGTTTGTCCAGTGTGTGTGTGTGTGTTTGTGTGTGTGTTTGTCCAGTGTGTGTGTGTGTGTGTGTGTGTGTTTGTCCAGTGTGTGTGTGTGTGTGTTTGTCCAGTGTATGTGTGTGTGTGTTTGTCCAGTGAGTGTGTGTGTTTGTCCAGTGTGTGTGTGTGTGTTTGTGTGTGTGTTTGTCCAGTGTGTGTGTGTGTGTGTGTGTGTGTTTGTCCAGTGTGTGTGTGTGTGTTTGTCCAGTGTGTGTGTGTTTGTCCAGTGAGTGTGTGTTTGTCCAGTGTGTGTGTGTGTGTGTGTGTGTGTGTGTGTGTGTGTGTTTGTCCAGTGTGTGTGTGTGTGTGTGTTTGTCTAGTGTGTGTGTTTGTCCAGTGTGTGTGTGTGTGTGTGTGTGTGTGTGTGTGTGTGTGTGTGTGTGTGTGTGTGTGTGTTTGTCCAGTGTGTGTGTGTGTGTTTGTCCAGTGTGTGTGTGTTTGTCCAGTGAGTGTGTGTTTGTCCAGTGTGTGTGTGTGTGTGTGTGTGTGTGTGTGTGTGTGTGTGTGTGTGTGTTTGTCCAGTGTGTGTGTGTGTGTGTGTTTGTCTAGTGTGTGTGTTTGTCCAGTGTGTGTGTGTGTGTGTGTGTGTGTGTGTGTGTGTGTGTGTGTGTGTGTGTGTGTGTGTGTGTTTGTCCAGTGTGTGTGTGTGTTTGTCCAGTGTGTGTGTGTTTGTCCAGTGAGTGTGTGTTTGTCCAGTGTGTGTGTGTGTGTGTGTGTGTGTGTGTGTGTGTGTGTGTTTGTCCAGTGTGTGTGTGTGTGTGTGTGTTTGTCTAGTGTGTGTGTTTGTCCAGTGTGTGTGTGTGTGTGTGTGTGTGTGTGTGTGTGTGTGTGTGTGTGTGTGTGTGTGTGTGTGTGTGTGTGTGTGTGTGTGTGTGTGTCTGTGTGTGTGTGTGTGTCCAGTTATTATTTCAGGGACAGAGTGCCGGCTGACCAGTCCAGATACACTCCTACTCTGTGGGAGCTGGAGGAGGGGACGTCTATGGTAGTGGAGTTATTATTATACCAGCTGGAGGAGGGGACGTCTATGGTAGTGGAGTTATTATTATACCAGCTGGAGGAGGGGACGTCTATGGTAGTGGAGTTATTATTATACCAGCTGGAGGAGGGGACGTCTATGGTAGTGGAGTTATTATTATACCAGCTGGAGGAGGGGACGTCTATGGTAGTGGAGTTATTATTATACCAGCTGGAGGAGGGGACGTCTATGGTAGTGGAGTTATTATTATACCAGCTGGAGGAGGGGACGTCTATGGTAGTGGAGTTATTATTATACCAGCTGGAGGAGGGGACGTCTATGGTAGTGGAGTTATTATTATACCAGCTGGAGGAGGGGACGTCTATGGTAGTGGAGTTATTATTATACCAGCTGGAGGAGGGGACGTCTATGGTAGTGGGATTATTATTATGCCAGGCAGAGTAACTGTTGTCATAGCAGAACAGACTCCAGGACTTGTCATTGTATCCAAGACAACAGTCCTTAACCACTCCTCTCCTGCTGATTCCTTTATATGTCACTCCTATACCAGCCCCCATTATCCCACTCCACTCTACCTCCCCTCTCCCACTCCACTCTACCTCCCAGTAACAGCGCCCAGTCAGACCCTCTCTACACAGCACCTGGTACCAGTCCTCAAATCTCTCTGGGTGATCAGGATACGGCTGCTTCTCTCTCCTCCATGTCACCTTTCTGTTCTCCTCAGACAGAGAGAGGAGTCTGTTTACTGTGTTTAGGTCCAGTGTGAGATCACAGACATCTGATGGATGAAACCAGACACAATATTAGAAATCATCATCATTCACATTAGAATGTTAACTCACTTTTCACTAATTCATTTAATGTAGATGTTTCTAGGTATCAAAAGGAGAAGTTAAGGTAACTTGAGACTTGTTGAATGATCACATGTTATACTGTATGGTAATATAAAAACACACTTATTCACATTAATTACACACACACATCAACTCTTTGTAAACGTTGGTGTCCCTGATTTGTGCTTCTGTAGAACTACAGATGATATTTAATATGACCAAGTCAGTAATGATGGTGGTCTTTGACTTAACTTGAATTAAGACTTATTCTTAGTCATATTCTTCACAGCAGTCAACACTCACATTTTCTAAGTCCAGGATTCATTCTGTTCTCTCCACCATGTAGCGGTAAGCAGAAGAACAGACAGTCATTGAGGGATACACCTGAACACACACACACACACACACACACACACACACACACACACACACACACACACACACACACACACACAGTTAGCATATAACTTTGTCCAAGTGGTGGTCAGAATGTTTGTCTTAACTAGCCTGAAAAGTCAAACATGTCTGATATGAACATTGACATAAACCCTCTACATACTTGAGTTTCTCCAGTCTGCAGTGTGGATCCTCCAGTCCAGCAGAGAGCAGTCTGACTCCTGAGTCTCCTGGGTGATTGTAGCTCAGGTCCAGCTCTCTCAGGTGTGAGGGGTTTGACCTCAGAGCTGAGACCAGAGAAGCACAGCCTTCCTCTGTGACTAGACAGCCTGACAGCCTGCAAAGAGTCAAATCAAATTAAAACCACACTGCTATTCTTTGGTGGTGAAAATAGTGGCAGTATATTTCTTCAACATATCCAGACATATCAGTCATGAAACCTGCGATATCTATTCAGAAATTAATGTATCATATTATAAATTACAAATTATCAAAGTATTGCCTGCAGATAGAAACATGTATAGTACAAATATTTGAGTAGACTGACCAGACCAGTTTAAAAGCAGTATCAGTCAAAAGACAGACAGTGAGGTATCAGATTTAGATTGTATTGAGTATACAGTCCACACCATATCTATTTTGACAGTGAAGATAACATTTTAAATGTGGCTCTATACTCCAACATTTTGGATTTCAGATCAAATGTTTCATATGAGGTGACAGTATATAATGTCACCTTTTATTTGAGGATATTTTCATACATATCTGTTACACCATTTAGAAAAATGAAAGCACTTTATGCATCTAGTCCCCCCATTTGAAGAAGTCATAAGTATTCTGACTAATTCAATAATAAAATGGTGGATGATGACTGGATTAACATGCTAACCTCTCACCATTACCAATAACAGAGGCTACAACAAAACATGCTAACCTCTCACCATTACCAATAACAGAGGCTACAACAAAACATGCTAACCTCTCACCATTACCAATACCAGAGGCTACAACAAAACATGCTAACCTCAAACCATTACCAATAACAGAGGCTACAACAAAACATGCTAACCTCTCACCATTACCAATAACAGAGGCTACAACAAAACATGCTAACCTCTCACCATTACCAATAACAGAGGCTACAACAAAACATGCTAACCTCTCACCATTACCAATAACAGAGGCTACAACAAAACATGCTAACCTCTCACCATTACCAATAACAGAGGCTACAACAAAACATGCTAACCTCTCACCATTACCAATATCAGAGGCTACAACAAAACATGCTAACCTCTCACCACTACCAATATATTTATTTATAAGCACCTCACATTGTGCTTACTCACTACTTGGTAGATATTCCCTCAGCGAAGTATAGCAGTTCCATGCAGGTTTCCTCACCAAGTCCAAGGCAGCACAGCTACCCATGCAGACAGTACTCCTTAGTAACCGATATCCCCATGGCAACACGAACTCGTTAAGCTTCCCAAGCAATTATCTCCCGGTGTCACACGATGCTAGGCTAACCTCTAGGCTGGCTAATACCTCCACGACGAGACGGTAGCTTCAGTCTTTACTAAGTTTTAACTAAATTATAACAACTCTTTTATTAAATAAAACATGTATTTCCCTTCATGTCTTAGTAGCTATGGGTTTTGTTGTAGTTCTGTCGTCTTCTTTTATAATTTTTCTTCACCAACCGTCCTGAGGTAAAACGTCCATCCTTTCATCAACGTCTTTTTCCCTCCCGTTAACCAGGTCAACTCCCATTGGCCACAACTTAACAAGCGACCTTATTGGTAAAAACGTAAACTTCAAAGTAAAACAAACTATTCACTTATACATTAAATAAATATTTCTTCAAAAAGCATAATGCATTAACAACATTACAGTTTAGGAGCAATTCAATCATCTTTTAAATATAATACCAATTAATTGTAACAAATAAACTCAATACTTGGTTCAAACAAGGGTATTACACAAACATACAGTCAATAATACAGTAGAAAAATAAGTCTATATACAATGTGAGCAAATGAAGTGAAATAAGGGAGGTAAAGGCAAAAAAAGGCCATGGTGGCAAAGTAAATACAATATAGCAAGTAAAACACTGGAATGGTAGATATGCAGTGGAAAAAAGTGCAAAGTAGAAATAATGGGGTGCAAAGGAGCTAAATAAATAAATACAGTAGGGGAAGAAGTAGTTGGGCTAAATTATAGATGGGCTATGTACAGGTGCAGTAATCTGTGAGCTGCTCTGACAGCTGGTGCTTAAAGCTAGTGAGGGAGATAAGTGTTTCCAGTTTTAGAGATTTTTGTAGTTCGTTCCAGTCATCGGCAGCAGAGAACTGGAAGAAGAGGCGGCCGAAGGAGGAATTGGCTTTGGGGGTGACCAGAGAGATATACCTGCTGGAGCGCGTGCTACAGGTGGGTGCTTCTATGGTGACCAGTGAGCGGAGATAAGGGGGGACTTTACCTAGCAGGGTCTTATAGATGACCTGGAGCCAGTGGGTTTAGCGACGAGTATGAAGCGAGGGCCAACCAACGAGAGCGTACAGGTCGCAGTGGTGGGAAGTATATGGGGCTTTGGTGACAAAACGGATGGCACTGTGATAGACTGCATCCAATTTATTGAGTAGGGTATTGGAGGCTATTTTGTAAATGACATCGCCGAAGTCGAGTATAGGTAGGATGGTCAGTTTTATAAGGGTATGTTTGGCAGCATGAGTGAAGGATGCTATGTTGCGAAATAGGAAGCCAATTCTAGATTTAACTTTGGATTGGAGATGCTTATAGTGAGTCTGGAAGGAGAGTTTACAGTCTAACCAGACACCTAGGTATTTGTAGGTGTCCACATATTCTAAGTCAGAACCATCCAGAGTAGTGATGCTGGACAGGTGGGCAGGTGCAGGCAGCGATCGGTTGAAGAGCATGCATTTAGTTTTACTTGTATTTAAGAGCAGTTGAAGGCCACGGAAGGAGAGCTGTATGGCATTGAAGCTCGTCTGGAGGTTAGTTAACACAGTGTCCAAAGAAGGGCCAGAAGTATACAGAATAACACCAATAACAGAGGGGGTCTGATCTTTGTGCCTCTGTAAATTTCTCATTCATCATCATTCACGATTCATTCATGATTATTCATAATCATGGTAGCATCCACATGAATGTAGAAGTGTTCAGAAACATCTTCTATTCTTACTGACAATACAAGTGAAGTGACTCCAAAATGACAGGACATTATTCACCAATCAGTTTCTATTAGGAAAAACATCCAAAACACAACCAAAACAAACTGAAAAATGAATTCAACAAGTTTGTAGAATCACAAGCTTGATGTAATCACTGCAGGCATGGAATATGGTACAACTACTAAACTTATGACTACTTGAATACAATATAAGTGAATTTGTCCAAATAATTAAGACTTATTCAAATGGGAGAACTACGTACAGAAAGTGCTTTAATTTCTAAACGGTAAAACAGATATGCATGAAAATACCCTCAAATAAAAGGTGACATTCTATAAGGTCACCTAATATGAAACATCTCAAATCCAAAATGCTGGAGCATAGCACCACATTTAAAACTGTAAGCTTCACTGTCCAAACACATATGGTGTGGACTATGTGTGTCTGGTAAACACATGTGGATCTGGTGAACAGTTATAACTTGTTGACCAACTACAGGAATACTGACCTCAGAGTCTCCAGTCTGCAGTGTGGATCCTCCTGTCCAGCAGAGAGCAGCTTCACTCCTGAATCCTTCAGGTCATTGTTACTCAGGTCCAGCTCTCTCAGGTGTGAGGGGTTTGACTCCAGAGCTGAGACCAGAGAATCACAGCCTTCCTCTGTGACTCCACAGCCTGACAGCCTGCAAAGAGTCAAATCAAATTAAAATCACACTGCTATGCTTTGGTGGTGAAAATAGTGGCAGTATAATTTTTCAACATTTTTCAGATATCAGTGTCCTGAAACCTTACATATCTATTCGTAAATTAATGTATCATCATTAAAAATGACAAATGATCAAAGTATTGCCTGCAGATAGAAACATATATAGTACAAATATTTGAGTAGACTGACCAGACCAGTTTAAAAAGCAGTATCAGTCAGAAGACTGACAGTGAAGTATCAGATTTAGATTGTATTGAGTATACAGTCCACACCATAGCTATTTTGACAGTGAAGCAAACATTTTAAATGTGGCTCTGTACTCCAACATTTTGGATTTCAGATCAAATGTTTCATATGAGGTGACAGTATATAATGTCACCTTTTATTTGAGGATATTTTCATACATATCTGTTTCACCATTTAGAAAAATGAAAGCACTTTATGTATCTAGTCCCACTATTTAAAGAAGTCATATGTTTTCTGACCAATTCACTCATAGTGGCTTAAAGTAGTCACAAGTTGAGTATTTGATCCGATATTCCTTGAACGCAGCGACTACATCAAGCTTGTGACTCAAACTCGTTGATTGATTTTTCAGTTTGTTTTGGTTGTGTTTTGGGTTGTGTTTTGCCCAATATTAAAATGGTGGATGGTGTAACGTCTGCTTCCAGCTCACACTCTCAAACACGTAGATCCCCCTGAACGCAGCTCACTCTCCAGATCCCAGTCACCTGAATTCTGATCACCTGTTCACACACCTGTATGTCATTATCAAACTCTATTTAGTTCAGTTCTTTGCACCCCCATCATTGTTAAGTGTTGTTTGTTTTGTGACACAAGGCTATTCGGAGTGCTGCATTTCCCGTAATTTACTCCTCCCATGAATGATAGTTTTTGACTGCCTCACTAATGATGCCTTTTGCCGTTTCCCTGCCTGTACTGTTGCCTTTTTGGACCCCCTGTGTATGACCTTCTGCCTGCCCCTGGACCCAGCTACCTGCCTCCTCCTGTGGTCCTTTACAATAAACACCTGCTGAGCCCTGCACTTGAAACCAGCTCTCTGTCTCCCATCGTGTTCATTACAGATGGTGACTGGAGTCATTTTATTTTTAAGTGAGTAGATAACATGTTTCTAAACACTACTAAAAGCATCCTGATGATGCATGATTAAGAAAAATCATAAATGAATCGAATAATAATGAGTGAGAAAGTTACAGAAGCTACAACAAAACATGCTAACCTCTCACCATTACCAATAAGAGGCTACAACAAAACATGCTAACCTCTCACCATTACCAATAACAGTGGATACAACAAAACATGCTAACCTCTCACCATTACCAATAACAGAGGCTACAACAAAACATGCTAACCTCTCACCATTACCAATAACAGTGGATACAACAAAACATGCTAACCTCTCACCATTACCAATAACAGTGGATACAACAAAACATGCTAACCTCTCACCATTACCAATAACAGAGGCTACAACAAAACATGCTAACCTCTCACCATTACCAATAACAGTGGATACAACAAAACATGCTAACCTCTCACCATTACCAATAACAGTGGATACAACAAAACATGCTAACCTCTCACCATTACCAATAACAGAGGCTACAACAAAACATGCTAACCTCTCACCATTACCAATAACAGAGACTACAACAAAACATGCTAACCTCTCACCATTACCAATAACAGAGACTACAACAAAACATGCTAACCTCTCACCATTACCAATGTATTTATTTATAAGCACCTCACATTGTGCTTACTCACTACATGGTAGATATTCCCTCAGCGAAGTATGGCAGTTCCATGCAGGTTTCCTCACCAAGTCCAAGGCAGCACAGCGACCCATGCAGACAGTACTCCTTAGCCGTAACCGATATCCCCATGGCAACACGAACTCGTTAAGCTTACCAAGCAATTATCTCCCGGTGTCACACGATGCTAGGCTAACCTCTAGCTGGCTAATACCTCCACAACGAGACGGTAGCTTCAGTCTTTACTAAGTTTTAGCTAAATTATAACAACTCTTTTATTAAATAAAACATGTATTTCCCTTCATGTCTTAGTAGCTATGGGTTTTGTTGTAGTTCTGTCGTCTTCTTTTATAATTTTTCTTCACCAACCGTCCTGAGGTAAAACGTCCATCCTTTCATCAACGTCTTTTTCCCTCCCGTTAACCAGGTCAACTCCCATTGGCCACAACTTAACAAGCGACCTTATTGGTCAAAACGTAAACTTCAAAGTAAAACAAACTATTCACTTATACATTAAATAAATATTTCTTCAAAAAGCATAATGCATTAACAACATTACAGTTTAGGAGCAATTCAATCATCTTTTAAATA
This sequence comes from Salmo salar, assembly GCF_965601325.2. NCBI lineage: Eukaryota > Metazoa > Chordata > Actinopteri > Salmoniformes > Salmonidae > Salmo > Salmo salar. Next base: position 882,290 of record NW_027675323.1, on the reverse strand, counting down.
TAATACCAATTAATTATAACAAATAAACTCAATACTTGGTTCAAACAAGGGTATTACACAAACATACAGTCAATAATACAGTAGAAAAATAAGTCTATATACAATGTGAGCAAATGAAGTGAAATAAGGGAGGTAAAGGCAAAAAAAGGCCATGGTGGCAATGTAAATCCAATATAGCAAGTAAAACACTGGAATGGAAGATATGCAGTGGAAGAAAGTGCAAAGTAGAAATAATGGGGTGCAAAGGAGCTTAATAAATAAATACAGTAGGGGAAGAGGTAGTTGGGCTAAATTATAGATGGGCTATGTACAGGTGCAGTAATCTGTGAGCTGCTCTGACAGCTGGTGCTTAAAGCTAGTGAGGGAGATAAGTGTTTCGAGTTTTAGAGATTTTTGTAGTTCGTTCCAGTCATTGGCAGCAGATAACTGGAAGAAGAGGCGGCCGAAGGAGGAATTGGCTTTGGGGGTGACCAGAGAGATACACCTGCTGGAGCGCGTGCTACAGGTGGGTGCTGCTATGGTGACCAGTGAGCGGAGATAAGGGGGGACTTTACCTAGCAGGGTCTTGTAGATGACCTGGAGCCAGTGGGTTTGGCGACGAGTATGAAGCGAGGGCCAGCCAACGAGAGCGTACAGGTCGCAGTGGTGGGTAGTACAGTGGGGGAAAAAAGTATTTGATCCCCTGCTGATTTTGTACGTTTGCCCACTTACAAAGAAATGATCAGTCTATAATTTTAATGGTAGGTTTATTTGAACAGTGAGAGACAGAATAACAGCAAAAAAATCCAGAAAATACACATGTTAAAAATGTTATACAATTATTTGCATTTTAATGAGGGAAATAAGTATTTGACCCCCTCTCAATCAGAAAGATTCAAGTCATTAAGGTTTCGAGGCTGACGTTTGGCAACTCGAAACCTTCAGCTCCCTCCACAGATTTTCTATGGGATTAAGGTCTGGAGACTGGCTAGGCCACTCCAGGACCTTAATGTGCTTCTTCTTGAGCCACTCCTTTGTTGCCTTGGCCGTGTGTTTTGGGTCATTGTCATGCTGGAATACCCATCCACGACGCATTTTCAATGCCCTGGCTGAGGGAAGGAGGTTCTCACCCAAGATTTGACGGTACATGGCCCCGTCCATCGTCCCTTTGATGCAGTGAAGTTGTCCTGTCCCCTTAGCAGAAAAACACCCCTTTAGCATAATGTTTCCACCTCCATGTTTGATGGTAGAGATGGTGTACTTGGGGTCATAGGCAGCATTCCTCCTCCTCCAAACACAGCGAGTTGAGTTGATGTCAAAGAGCTCCATTTTGGTCTCATCTGACCACAACATTTTCACCCAGTTGTCCTCTTAATCATTCAGATGTTCATTGGCAAACTTCAGACGGGCATGTATATGTATTCTTGCGCAGGGGGACCTTGCTGGCGCTGCAGGATTTCAGTCCTTCACGGCGTAGTGTGTTACCAATTGTTTTCTTGGTGACTATGGTCCCAGCTGCCTTGAGATCATTGACAAGATCCTCCCGTGGAGTTCTGGGCTGATTCCTCACCGTTCTCAATCATTGCAACTCCACGAGGTGAGATCTTGCATGGAGCCCCAGGCCGAGGGATATTGACAGTTATTTTGTGTTTCTTCCATTTGCGAATAATCGCACCAAATGTTGTCACCTTCTCACCAAGCTGCTTGGCGATGGTCATGTAGCCCATTCCAGCCTTGTGTAGGTCTACAATCTTGTCCCTGACATCCTTGAAGAGCTCTTTGGTCTTGGCCATGGTGGAGAGTTTGGAATCTGATTGATTGATTGATTGCTTCTGTGGACAGGTGTCTTTTTTTACAGGTAACAAGTTGCGGTTAGGAGCACTCCCTTTAAGAGTGTGCTCCTAATCTCAGCTCGTTACCTGTATAAAAGACACCTGGGAGCCAGAAATCTTTCTGATTGAGAGGGGGTCAAATACTTATTTCCCTCATTAAAATGCAAATCAATTTATAACATTTCTGACATTAGTTTTTCTGGATGTTTTTGTTGTTATTCTGTCTCTCACTGTTCAAATAAACCTACCATTAACCTGTTAGGGCTAGGGGGCAGCATTTGCACGTCTGGATAAAAAAAATGTACCCGATTTAATCTGGTTACTAATCCTACCCAGTAACTAGAATATGCATATACTTATTATATATGGATAGAAAACACTCTAAAGTTTCTAAAACTGTTTGAATGGTGTCTGTGAGTATAACAGAACTCATTTGGCAGGCAAAACCCTGAGACATTTTCTGACAGGAAGTGGATACCTGATGTGTTGTATTGACTTTAAACCTATCCCATTGAAAAACACAGGGGCTGAGGAATATTTTGGCACTTCCTATTGCTTCCACTAGATGTCACCAGCCTTTACAAAGTGTTTTGAGTCTTCTGGAGGGAGAACTGACCGAACAAGAGCCATGGAACGATGATGTCCCATTAGACACCTGGCGCGCGAGTTCATGTTGGGTACCCTCGTTCCAATACGTTATAAAAGAGTATGCATTCGTCCACCTTGAATATTATTCATGTTCTGGTTAAAAAAGGCCCTAATGATTTATGCTATACAACGTTTGACATGTTTGAACGAACGGAAATATATTTTTTCCCCTCGTTCATGACGAGAAGTCCGGCTGGCTTAGATCATGTGCTAACAAGACGGAGATTTTTGGACATAAATGATGAGCTTTTTTGAACAAAACTACATTCGTTATGGACCTGTGATACCTGGAAGTGACATCTGATGAAGAGAATCAAAGGTAATGGATTATTTACATAGTATTTTCGATTTTAGATCTCCCCAACATGACGTCTAGTCTGTATCGCAACGCGTATTTTTCTGGGCGCAGTGCTCAGATTATTGCAAAGTGTGATTTCCCAGTAAGGTTATTTTTAAATCTGGCAAGTTGATTGCGTTCAAGAGATGTAAATCTATAATTCTTTAAATGACAATATAATATTTTACCAATGTTTTCTAATTTTAATTATTTAATTTGTGACGCTGACTTGACTGCCGGTTATTGGAGGGAAACGATTTCCTCAACATCAATGCCATAGTAAAACGCTGTTTTTGGATATAAATATGAACTTGATAGAACTAAAAATGCATGCATTGTCTAACATAATGTCCTAGGAGTGTCATCTGATGGAGATTGTAAAAGGTTAGTGCATCATTTTAGCTGGTTTTATGGTTTTGGTGACCCTGTCTTTGACTTGACAAAACATTACACACAACTCTTGTAAATGTACTGTCCTAACATACTCTAAATTTATGCTTTCGCCGTAAAACCTTTTTGAAATCGTATAACGTGGTTAGATTAAGGAGATGTTTATCTTTCAAATGGTGTAAAATAGTTGTATTTTTTTTAAATTTGAATTTTGACATTTATTTGGATTCAAATTTGCCGCTCTTGAAATGCACCTGCTGTTGATGGAGTGCACCACGGGTGGCACGCTAGCGTCCCACCTAGCCCATAGAGGTTAAAATTATAGACTGATCCTTTCTTTGTCAGTGGGCAAACGTACAAAATCAGCATGGGATCAAATACTTTTTTCCCCCACTGTATATGGGGCTTTGGTGACAAAACGGATGGCACTGTGATAGACTGCATCCAATTTATTGAGTAGGGTATTGGAGGCTATTTTGTAAATGACATCGCCGAAGTCGAGGATCGGTAGGATGGTCAGTTTTATAAGGGTATGTTTGGCAGCATGAGTGAAGGATGCTATGTTGCGAAATAGGAAGCCAATTCTAGATTTAACTTTGGAGTGGAGATGCTTATAGTGAGTCTGGAAGGAGAGTTTACAGTCTAACCAGACACCTAGGTATTTGTAGTTGTCCACATATTCTAAGTCAGAACTGTCCAGAGTAGTGATGCTGGATGGGCGGGCAGGTGCAGGCAGCGATCCGTTGAAGAGCATGCATTTAGTTTTACTTGTAGTTAAGAGCAGTTGGAGGCCACGGAAGGAGAGTTGTATGGCATTGAAGCTCGTCTGGAGGTTAGTTAACACGGTGTCCAAAGAAGGGCCAGAAGTATACAGAATAACACCAATAACAGAGGGGGTCTGATCTTTGTGCCTCTGTAAATTTCTCATTCATCATCATTCACGATTCATTCATGATTATTCATAATCATGGTAGCATCCACATGAATGTAGAAGTGTTCAGAAACATCTTCTATTCTTACTGACAATACAAGTGAAGTGACTCCAAAATGACAGGACATTATTCACCGTTCAGTTTCTATTAGGAAAAACATCTTCCAAAACACAACCAAGACAAACTGCAAATGCATTCAACAAGTTTGTAGAATCACAAGCTTGATGTAATCACTGCAGGCATGGAATATGGTACAACTACTAAACTTATGACTACTTTAATACAATATAAGTGAATTTGTCCGAATATGTACAACTTTTTCAAATGGGAGAACTAAATACATAAAGTGCTTTCCTTTCTTAACAGTAACACAGCTATGTATGAAAATACCCTCAAATAAAAGGTCACATTCTGTACTGTCACCTAATATGAAACATTGTATCTCAAATCCAAAATGCTGGAGCATAGCACCACATTTAAAACTGTAAGCTTCACTGTCCAAACACATATGGTGTGGACTATGTGTGCCTGGTAAACACATGTGGATCTGGTGAACAGTTATCACTTGTTGACCAACTACAGGAATACTGACCTCAGAGTCTCCAGTTTACAGTGGGGATTCCCCAGTCCAGCAGAGAGCAGCTTCACTCCTGAATCCTTCAGGTCATTGTTACTCAGGTCCAGCTCTCTCAGGTGTGAGGGGTTTGACCTCAGAGCTGAGACCAGAGAAGCACAGCCTTCCTCTGTGACTAGACAGCCTGACAGCCTGCAAAGTGTCAAATCATATTAAAATCCCACTGCTATGCTTTGGTGGTGAAAATAGTGGCAGTATATTTCTTCAACATATTCAGATATATCAGTGTCCTGAAACCTTCCATATCTATTCGTAAATTAATGTATCATCATTAAAAATGACAAATGATCAAAGTATTGCCTGCAGATAGAAACATATATAGTACAAATATTTGAGTAGACTGACCAGACCAGTTTAAAAAGCAGTATCAGTCAAAAGACAGAGAGGTATCAGATTTAGATTGTATTGAGTATACAGTCCACACCATAGCTATTTTGACAGTGAAGCAAACGTTTTAAATGTGGCTCTGTACTCCAACATTTTGGATTTCAGATCAAATGTTTCATATGAGGTGACAGTACATAATGTCACCTTTTATTTGAGGGTATTTTAATACATACAGTTGAAGTCAGAAATTTACATACACCTTAGCCAAATACATTTAAACTCAATTTTTACAATTCCTGACATTTAATCCTCGTAAAAATCCCCTGTCTTAGGTCAGTTAGGATCACCACTTTATTTTAAGAATGTGAAATGTCAGAATAATAGTAGAGAAAATGATTAATTTCAGCTTTTATTTCTTTCATCACATTCCCAGTGGGTCAGAAGTTTACATACACTCAATTAGTATTTGGTAGCATTGCCTTTAAATGGTTTAACTTGGGTTAAACGTGTCGGGTAGCCTTCCACAAGCTTCCCACAATAAGTTGGGTGAATTTTGGCCCATTCCTCCTGACAGAGCTGGTGTAACTGAGTCAGGTTTGTAGGCCTCCTTGCTCGCACACGCTTTTTAATTCTGGCCACACATTTTCTATAGGATTGAGGTCAGGCTTTTGTGATGGCCACTCCAATACCTTGACTTTGTTGTCCTTAATCCATTTTGCCACAACTTTGGAAGTATGCTTGGGGTCATTGTCCATTTGGAAGACCCATTTGTGACCAAGCTTTAACTTCCTGACTGATGTCTCGAGATGTTGCATCAATATATCCACGTAATTTTCCTACCTCATGATGCCATCTATTTTGTGAAGTGCACCAGTCCCTCCTGCAGCAAAACACCCCCACAACATGATGCTGCCACCGCCGTGCTTCACAGTTGGGATGGTATGATGGCTGTGTGGTCCCATGGTGGTTAGACTTGCGTACTATTGATTGAACGTGTTACCTTCAGGCGTTTGGAAATTGCTCCCAAGGATGAAGCAGACTTGTGGAGGTCTACAAAATTTTTTTCTGAGATTTTGGCTGATTCCTTTTCATTTTCCCATGATGTCAAGCAAAGAGGCACTGAGTTTGAAGGTAGGCCTTGAAATACATCCAAATTATGTCAATTAGTCTATCAGATGCTTCTAAAGCCATGACATAATTTTCTGGATTTTTCCAAGCTGTTTAAAGGCACAGTCAACTTAGTGTATGTAAACTTCTGACCCACTGGAATTGTGATACAGTGAATTATAAGTGACATAATCTGTCTGTAAACAATTGTTTCAAAAATTACTTGTGTCATGCACAAAGTAGATGTCCTAACCGACTTGCCAAAACTATAGTTTGTTAACAAGAAATTTGTGGAGAGGTTCAAAAACACGTTTTAATGACTCCAACCTAAGTGTATGTACACTTCCGACTTCAACTGTATGTGATTGACGATTAAAAATTAAATTCTGATGATGCCATGATTAAGAAAAATCATGAATAAATCATGAATCAGAATGAGTGAGAAAGTTACAGAGGCTACAACAAAACATGCTAACCTCTCACCATTACCAATAACAGAGGCTACAACAAAACATGCTAACCTCTCACCATTACCAATAACAGAGGCTACAACAAAACAGCTAACCTCTCACCATTACCAATTACAGAGGCTACAACAAAACATGCTAACCTCTCACCATTACCAATAACAGAGGCTACAACAAAACATGCTAACCTCTCACCATTACCAATAACAGAGGCTACAACAAAACATGCTAACCTCTCACCATTACCAATAACAGAGGCTACAACAAAACATGCTAACCTCTCACCATTACCAATAACAGAGGCTACAGCAAAACATGCTAACCTCTCACCATTACCAATAACAGAGGCTACAACAAAACATGCTAACCTCTCACCATTACCAATAACAGAGGCTACAACAAAACATGCTAACCTCTCACCATTACCAATAACAGAGGATACAACAAAACATGCTAACCTCTCACCATTACCAATAACAGAGGCTACAACAAAACATGTTAACCTCTCACCATTACCAATAACAGAGGCTACAACAAAACATGCTAACCTCTCACCATTACCAATAAAGGAGGCTACAACAAAACATGCTAACCTCTCACCATTACCAATAACAGAGGCTACAACAAAACATGCTAACCTCTCACAATTACCAATAACAGAGGGGGTATGATCTTTGTACCTCTGTAAATTTCTCATTCCTCATTATTCACGAATAATTCCTGATTATTCATAATCATGGTAGCATCCACATGAATGTAGGAGTGTTCAGAAACTTATTCTATTCTTACTGACAATTCAAGTGAAGTGACTCCAAAATGAAAGGACATTATTCACCATTCAGTTTCTATTCGGAAAAACATAATCCAAAACACAACCAAGACAAACTGTAAATGAATTCAACAAGTTAGTAGAATCACACGCTTGATGTAATCATTGCAGGCATAGAATATGGGACACATCACTAACTTTTGACTAAATTAATTTGTCCAAATGATTAAGACTTCTTCAAATGGGAGAACTAAACTCAGCAAAAAAAGAAACGTCCTCTCACTGTCATTTGCGTTTATTTTCAGCAAACTTAACATGTGTAAATATTTGTATGAACATAACAACATTCAACAACTATGACATAAACTGAACAAGTTCCACAGACATGTGACTCACAGAAATTGAATAATGTGTCCCTGAACAAAGGGGGGTCAAAATCAAAAGTAACAGTCAGTATCTGCTGTGGCCACCAGCTGCATCAAGAACTGCAGTGCATCTCCTCCTCATGGACTGCATCAGATTTTCCAGTTCTTGATGTGAGATGTTACCCCACTCTTCCACCAAGGCACCTGCAAGTTCCTGGACATTTTTGGGGGGAATGGCCTTAGCCCGCACCCTCTGATCCAACAGGTCCCAGATGTGCTCAATGGGATTGAGATCCGGGCTCTTCGCTGGCCATGGCAGAACACTGACATTCCTGTCTTGCAGGAAATCACGCACAGAACAAGCTGTATGGTGGTGGCATTGTCATGCTGGAGGGTCATGTCAGGATGAGCCTGCAGGAAGGGTACCACATGAGAGAGGAGGATGTCGTCCCTGTAACGCACATCGTTGAGATTGCCTGCAATGACAACAAGCTCAGTCCGATGATGCTGTGACACACCGCCCCAGACCATGACGGACCCTCCACCTCCAAATCGATCCCGCTCCAGAGTACAGGCCTCGGTGTAACGCTCATTCCTTCGACGATAAACGGGAATCCGACCATCACCCCTGGTGAGCCAAAACCTCGACTCGTCAGTGAAGAGCACTTTTTGCCAGTCCTGTCTGGTCCAGCGATGGTGAGTTTGTGCCCATAGGTGACGTTGTTGCCGGTGATGTCTGGTGAGGACCTGCCTTACAACAGGTCTACAAGCCCTCAGTCCAGCCTATCTCAGCCTGTTGCGGACAGTCTGAGCACTGATGGAGGGATTGTGCATTCCTGGTGTAACTCGGGCAGTTGTTGTTGCCATCCTGTACCTGTCCCGCAGGTGTGATGTTCAGATGTACCAATCCTGCACAGGTGTTGTTACACGTGGTCTGCGCTGCGAGGACGATCAGCTGTCCGTCCTGTCTCCCTGTAGCGCTGTCTAAGGCGTCTCATAGTACGGACATTGCAATGTATTGCCCTGGCCACATCTGCAGTCCTTGTGCCTCCTTGCAGCATGCCTAAGGCATGTTCACGCAGATGAGCAGGGACCCTGGGCATCTTTATTTTGGTGTTTTTCAGAGTCAGTAGAAAGACCTCTTTCATGTCCTAAGTTTTCATAACTGTGACCTTCATTGCATTTACATTTACATTTAAGTCATTTAGCAGACGCTCTTATCCAGAACGAATCACAAATTGGTGCATTCACCTTATGATATCCAGTGGAACAACCACTTTACATTAGGGCATCTAAATCTTTTAGGGGGGGGGGGGGTTAGAAGGATTACTTTATCCTATCCTAGGTATTCCTTAAAGAGGTGGGGTTTCAGGTGTCTCCGGAAGGTGGTGATAGACTCCGCTGTCCTGGCGTCGTGAGGGAGCTTGTTCCACCATAGGGGTTCCAGAGCAGCGAACAGTTTTGACTGGGCTGAGCGGGAACTGTGCTTCCTCAGAGGTAGGGGGGCCAGCAGGCCAGAGGTGGATGAGCGCAGTGCCCTCGTTGCCTACCGTCTGTAAGCTATTAGTGTCTTAACGACCGTTCCACAGGTGCATGTTCATTAATTGTTTATGGTTCATTGAACAAGCATGGGAAACAGTGCTTAAACCCTTTTCAATAAAGATCTGTGAAGTTATTTGGATTTTTACGAATTATCTTTGAAAGACAGGGTCCTGAAAAAGGGATGTTTCTTTTTTTGCTGAGTTTAGATGCATAAAGTGCTTTCATATCTAAATGGTAAAAAATACAGTCTTGGCCAAAAGTTTTGAGAATGACACAAATATTAATTTTCACAAAGTCTGCTGCCTCAGTTTGTATGATGGCAATTTGCGTATACTCCAGAATGTTATGAAGAGTGATCAGATGAATTGCAAATAATTGCCAAGTCCCTCTTTGCCATGCAAATGAACTGAATCCCCCCAAAAAAGTCCACTGCATTTCAGCCCTGCCACAAAAGGACCAGCTGACATCATGTCAGTGATTCTCTCGGTAACACAGGTGTGAGTGTTGACGAGGACAAGGCTGGAGATTACTCTGTCATGCAGATTGAGTTTGAATAACAGACTGGAAGCTTCAAAAGGAGGGTGGTGCTTGGAATCATTGTTCTTACTCTGTCAAACATGGTTACCTGCAAGGAAACACGTGTCGTCATCATTGCTTTGCACACAAAGGGCTTCACAGGCAAGGATATTGCTGCCAGTAAGATTGCACCTAAATCAACCATTTATCGGATCATCAAGAACTTCAAGGAGAGCGGTTCAATTGTTGTGAAGAAGGCTTCAGGGCGCGCAAGAAAGTCCAGCAAACGCCAGGACCGTCTCCTAAAGTTGATTCAGCTGCGGGATCGGGGCACCACCAGTACAGAGCTTGCTCAGGAATGGCAGCAGGCAGGTGTGAGTGCATCTGCACGCACAGTGAGGCGAAGACTTTCGGAGGATGGCCTGGTGTCAAGAAGGGCAGCAACGAAGCCACTTATCTCCAGGAAAAACATCAGGGACAGACTGATATTCTGCAAAAGGTACAGAGATTGGATTGCTGAGGACTGGGGTAAAGTCATTTTCTCTGATGAATCCCCTTTCCGATTGTTTGGGGCATCCGGAAAAAAGCTTGTCTGGAGAAGACAAGGTGAGCACTACCATCAGTCCTGTGTCATGCCAACAGTAAAGCATCCTGAGACCATTCATGTGTGGGGTTGCTTCTCAGCCAAGGGTGTGGGCTCACTAACAATTTTGCCTAAGAACACAGCCATGAATAAAGAATGGTACCAACACATCCTCCGAGAGCAACTTCTCCCAACCATCCAGGAACAGTTTGGTGATGAACAATTTCTTTTCCAGCATGATGGAGCACCTTGCCATAAGGCAAAAGTGATAACTAAGTGGCTCTGGGAACAAAACATCGATATTTTGGGTCCATGGCCAGGAAACTCCCCAGACCTTAATCCCATTGAGAACTTGTGGTCAATCCTCAAGAGGCAGGTGGACAAACAAAAACCCACAAATTCCGACAAACTCCAAGCATTGATTATGCAAGAATTGGCTGCCATCAGTCAGGATGTGGCCCAAAGGTTAATTGACAGCATGCCAGGGCAGATTATAGAGGTCTTGAAAAAGAAGGGTCAACACTGCAAATATTGACTCATTGCTTCAACTTCATGTGATTGTCAATAAAAGCCTTTGACACTTATGAAATGCTTCTAATTATACTTCAGTATTCCATAGTAACATCTGACAAAAATATCTAAAGACACTGAAGCAGCAGACTTTGTGAAAATTAATATTTGTGTCATTCTCAAAACTTTTGGCCACGACTGTATATGTATGAATACCTTTAAATAAAAGGTGACATTCTGTACTGTCACCCAATATGAAACATTCTATCTCAAATCCAAAATGCTGGAGCATAGCACCACATTTAAAACTGTAAGCTTCACTGTCCAAACACATATGGTGTGGACTATGTGTGTCTAGTAAACACATGTGGATCTGGTGAACAGTTATCACTTGTTGACCAACTACAGGAATACTGACCTCAGAGTCTCCAGTCTGCAGTGGGGATTCCCCAGTCCAGCAGAGAGCAGCTTCACCCCTGAATCGTTCAGGTCATTGTTACTCAGGTCCAGCTCTCTCAGGTGTGAGGGGTTTGAACTGAGAACTGAGATCAGAGAATCACAGCCTTCCTCTGTGACTCCACAGCCTGACAGCCTGCAACGAGTCAAATTATATTAAAATCACACTGCTATTATTTGGTGGTGAAAATAGTAGCAGTATATTTTTTCAACATATGAAACCTTCCATATCTATTCGTAAATTAATATATCATCATTAAAAATGACAAATGATCAAAGTATTGCCTGCAGATAGAAACATGTATAGTACAAATATTTGAGTAGACTGACCAGACCAGTTTAAAATCAGTATCAGTCAAAAGACAGACAGTAAGGTATCAGATTTAGATTGTATTGAGTATACAGTCCACACCATATCTATTTTGACAGTGAAGATAACATTTTAAATGTGGCTCTAAACTCCAACATTTTGGATTTCAGATCAAATGTTTCATATGAGGTGACAGAATATAATGTCACCTTTTCTTTGAGGATATTTTCATACATGTCTGTTTCACCATTTAGAAAAATGAAAGCACTTTATGTATCTAGTCCCCCTATTTAAAGAAGTCATAAGTATTCTGACCAATTCACTCATAGTGTATTAAAATTGTCAAAAGTTTTGTATTTGGTCCCATATTCCATGAAAGCAACGACTACATCAAGCTTGTGACTCAAACTCGTTGGTTCCATTTGCAGTTTGTTTTGGTTGTGTTTTGGGTTGTGTTTTGCCCAATATTAAAATGGTGGATGTTTTCTAAGTGAGAAGATACATGCTGGAGTATAGCACCACATTTAAGACTGTAAGCTTCACTGTCCAAACACATATGGTGTGGACTATGTGTGCCTGGTAAACACATGTGGATCTGGTGAACAGTTATCACTTGTTGACCAACTACAGGAATACTGACCTCAGAGTCTCCAGTTTACAGTGGGGATCCTCCAGTCCAGCAGAGATCAGCTTCACTCCTGAATCCTTCAGGTCATTGTTACTCAGGTCCAGCTCTCTCAGGTGTGAGGGGTTTGACTCCAGAGCTGAGACCAGAGAATCACAGCCTTCCTCTGTGACTAGACAGCCTGACAGCCTGCAAAGAGTCAAATTATATTAAAATCACACTGCTATTCTTTGGTGGTGAAAATAGTAGCAGTATATTTTTTCAACATATGAAACCTTCCATATCTATTCGTAAACTAATATATCATAATTAAAAATGATATGAGGATATTTTCATACATATCTGTTTCACCGTTTAGAAATGAAAGCACTTTATGTAGCTAGTCCCACCATGTGCAGAAGTTATAAGTATTCTGACCAATTAACTTATAGTGTATTAAAATAGTCAAAAGAGGCCAAAGGGGGTGAATACTTTTGCAAGCCACTGTATATACATAAAATTCTTTCATTTCTAAATGGTAAAACATGAATACTCTCAAAAAAAAGGTGACATTCTGTACTGTCACCTAATATGAAACATTCGATCTCAAATCCAACATGCTGGAGCATATCTCCAAAATGTAAACTGTAAGCTTCACTGTCCAAACACATATGGTGTGGACTATGTGTGCCTGGTAAACACATGTGGATCTGGTGAACAGTTATCACTTGTTGACCAACTACAGGAATACTGACCTCAGAGTCTCCAGTCTGCAGTGGGGATTCCCCAGTCCAGCAGAGAGCAGCTTCACTCCTGAATCCTTCAGGTCATTGTTACTCAGGTCCAGCTCTCTCAGGTGTGAGGGGTTTGACCTCAGAGCTGAGACCAGAGAAGCACAGCCTTTCTCTGTGACTAGACAGCCTGACAGCCTGCAACGAAATCATCATGACTTCACAAACACACTGTTAATTTAACACCAGTAGTGTAGAAGGACAACGGTAGATGCATTTGGTTCATATTCCCAAATAACATATATATTCATCTTCTGTCTCCTAGAATTGTATGGTCATATTGTAATACTAGATTGAATATCTGATTCAATATGTTATGCAATATAATATTATATACATATTGTAATACATATAATATTTCTTCCTGATGATTAGTTCTTATATGTCATTTTATGTACTCACAGAACAGCTCTGGAGGCTTTGACCACTGGCAGCAGCCTCAGAAGACCTTCCTCTGATCTGGAGTATTTCTTCAGGTCAAACACATCCAGCTCCTTTTCTGAAGTCAGCAACACAAAGACCAGAGCTGACCACTCTGCAGGTGACAGGTTGGGTTTTGAGAGACTTCCTGAGCTCAGGTAGCTTTGGATCTCCTCCACTAGAGAATGGTCATTCAGTTCATTCAGACAGTGGAACAGATTGATGCACCTCTCTGGAGAGGGATTCTCCCTGATCTTCTCCTTGATGTACTTGACTGTTTTTTCATGGGTCTTTGAGCTGCTTCTTGTCTTTGTCAGTAGATCTCGTAAGTGCTTCTGATTGGACTGCAGTGAGAGTCCCAGAAGGAAGCGGAGGAAAAGGTCCAGGTTTCCCATCTCACTGTGTAAGGCTTTATCCACAGCACTCTTGTAGAAAGAAACTTCAGACTTGTCTCTGAACAGCGCAGAAAGGTTCCTGGACGTTGATTGCGGTTCGGCCATTAGATTCTCATTGTTGTTGATGAATGAGAGGAACACATATACAGCAGCCAGAAACTCCTGAATGCTCAGATGAACAAAGCAGTACACCTTGTCTTGGTACAGAACACATTCCTCTTTAAAGAGCTGTGTGCACAATCCTGAGTACACCGAGGCTTCATTGACATCAATGCCAGCCTCTTTCAGGTCTTTTTCATAGAAAATCAGATTGCCATTCACAAGCTGTTGAAAAGCCAGTTTTCCCAGTGACAGAATGCTCTCTTTATTCCAGTGGGGACCTGTCTCTTCTTCCCCAAGATACTTTTCATCCTTCTGTTTGGTATAAAACTCCACAAGGTGTGTGTACATCTCAGTCAGAGTCTTGGGCATCTCTTCTCTCTTATGTTTCAGCATGTGTTCGAGGACTGTTGCAGAAATCCAACAGAAGACTGGAATGTGGCACATGATGTGGAGGCTCCTTGATGTCTTTATGTGTGAGATGATTCTGCTGGCCAGGTCCTCATCACTGAATCTCTTTCTGAAGTACTCCTCCTTCTGTGGGTCATTGAACCCTCGTACCTCCGTCACCTGGTCAACACACCCTGAAGGGATCTTATTGGCTGCTGCAGGTCGGGTAGTTATCCAGAGGAGAGCAGAGGGAAGCAGATTTCCCTCGATGAGATTTGTCAGCAGAACATCCAGTGAGGTTGACTCTGTGACGTCCCAACAGATCTTGTTCTTCTGGAAGTCTAGGGGCAGTCGGCACTCATCCAGACCATCAAAGATGAACAGAACTTTGTACTTGTTGTAGATGGAGATTCTTGATTGTTTGGTTTCCATTGAGAAGTGATTAAGAAGTTCAATGAAAGTGTGTTTGTCCTCTTTCATCAAATTCAGCTCCCGAAAAGGGATTGAAAACACAAATTGAACATCCTGATTGGCTTTTCCTTCAGCCCAGTCCAGAATGAACTTCTGCACAGAGACTGTTTTTCCAATGCCAGCGACTCCCTTTGTCAGCACAGTTCTGATAAGTTTGTCTTGTCCAGTTAAGGGTTTGAAGATGTCGTTACATTTGACTGCAGTCTCTGGTCTTGCTTGTTTCCTGGTTGTTGTCTCAATCTGTCTCAGCTCATGTTCATTATTGACCTCTCCTGTTCCACCCTCTGTGATGTAGAGCTCTGTGTAGATCTTATTGAGAAGTGTTGGGTTTCCTTGTTTAGCGATCCCCTCAAATACACATTGAAACTTCTTCTTTAGATTAGATTTGAGTTCACGTTGGCAAATGACAGCAGGATCATCTGAATCTAGAAATAACACAGAGGATATTAATATTACATCTGTTTTAATGTCTACAGTATTGTAGGACTGTTATAAAGATTTAAATTATCATAATTTATTCTCTTAACTGACTGTATAAATGTTTTCATAATGCATTACAGACTGGTGTGACTGATTATATTATTATTGGTATTATTGATGGTATTATTAATGTTGTCTCACTCTCTGTCTCTCTAAATTAATCAACACAACACATCCCTGCTGCTACTTGTTGAGGCCACTAGGTGTTGTGTTAAGGCTGCTACAATATCATTGAGTTACACAGCTACTTTAGCTGTACTTTAGCTACAGCTTTTAAATGTTATAAAACAGCATTCAACATGAGGCAGACAGATCTTACATTTCTCCAGTGTGTCAGCGAGCTCCTTCTGGTTCATTTTCCTCAGGACGTGCAGTGTGATCTTCAGAGCCCCCTCTCTGGCACTGCTCTCCTGCCTCTCATCTTCAGCATCCACCACTTCCTCATCCTGCTTCTGACTCTCAAAGCCTTCTGGGAGTTCTGGACTAAGAATCCTCTTGAACATCTTCAGCTCGTTCTTCACAAATGTCATCATTTTCTCTTCAAGCAACTAAAATAAATCAAGTAAATAAGTTAAGCAAGAGAATAAATGCTTTCTCTATAACACAATAATGAATAATTGACAGATCAACTTTACTTGAGGAAAACAAAAACAAATGTTCATAACAGGATCACATACACTGAATATAGAGTCCAGGTCTGTTTGATGACTCTGGGAAGACTGACCACTGAGAATCTCTGACTCTGATCTCTCCTGTTGGTTTCTGTGGACAAAACATGAGATTACATCTAATCAACCAGGGAGTACACACACACACACACACACACACACACACACACACACACACACACACACACACACACACACACACACACACACACACACACACACACACAAACAGGGAGGGAATGTTGTGTTTGTTTAATATTGTTTAAGGACTATGAAAATTGAAAAAATAAATGTGAAAATGGGAGAGGAGAAATGACTAGAGACAGTGTTGTTTAACTCACTGACCATGACCCATGAGTTCTTCTTACCTTTGTTCAGTAGAAAAGTCTCCCTCTCTAAACTCTATAGGATGATTCATAGACCAGTCACTCTTCATGGACACACAGCTGGGTACAGGGGAGGCTGGTCTCTCCTGCTTGATTGGACTTCAACACAACAGAGACAAACATTACATCTCTCATCTACTCTGAGCTCAGATGGGGAAACATAAGAAGAGTTCCAAAACGCAACATATCACTTTACAGAAATGAGCTTTTATTGTTTAAAGAAATTATGTATTAATTATTACATCTCTCACAGACAAGGATTTGTTTAAAATCTATCACTTGATGGTTTTATTTCAGAGACAGAAATCATGTTTTTTTATGCAAAATGCTATATATCTCCCTCACTCTCAGATGTGACCGACCGGCTCAATTTGGTAATTAACTAAATAACTACATATATAGTGATTTTGGTTTATGTCAGTTTAATTGTTTGTTATGGTATAAGTTCTTATTTTATGATTGTAAGTGATAAAATTAACTAGTAATTCTCAGTAATTACTACTTTAGTAAGGAATAACACATGTTATCAGCACTACTTCAGTTGCTAAATAATTCCAATAGATGGGAACATAAGACCACAATGACATTTCAGAATATTAGTTTAGTTTTCTCCCTGGATACACCACCACTCCCCACACTTCCTGCAGAACCCCTGCAGTACCTCCGCAGACCCCGGATTGAGAACCCCTGATTTAGCAGAAGCTCTTATCCAGAGAGATTTACAGTAAGTGCATTCACCTTAAGATAGCTATTTATTTAGGAAATAAACGTAATAAATTATTCATAAAATTGTTATCTCACCTCTTAGCTTTGGTGTCATGTCCCCCAGAGAGATTCATTTTAGAGGGAGGGCCCCCCTCCTCTCTCTCCCCAGAGAGACTCATTTTAGAGGCAGGGCCCCCCTCCTCTCTCTCCCCAGAGAGACTCATTTTAGAGGCAGGACCCCCCTCCTCTCTCTCCCCAGAGAGACTCATTTTAGAGGCAGGACCCCCCTCCTCTCTCTCCCCAGAGAGACTCATTTTAGAGGCAGGGCCCCCCTCCTCTCTCTCCCCAGAGAGACTCATTTTAGAGCACTGACCCCTGTAAACAGAGATCCAACATGTTGGTTGTGGTTAACACAGTGACAACTAAACAGAGATCCAGCATGTTGGTTAACACAGTAACAACTAAACAGAGATCCAGCATGTTGGTTGTGGTTAACACGTGGAGGTCTCCGGCAGCCTCTGGAACTGCCGGTCTGCAGCCAACAAGGCTGAGTTAATCTCAGCCTATGCTACCCTCCAGTCCCTAGACTTCCTGGCGCTGACGGAAACATGGATTACCACAGATAACACTGCTACTCCTACTGCTCTCTCTTCGTCTGCCCACGTGTTCTCACATACCCCTAGAGCATCGAGCCAGCGGGGTGGTGGCACTGGAATCCTCATCTCTCCCAAGTGGACATTCTCTCTTTCTCCCCTGACCCATCTGTCTATCTCCTCATTTGAATTCCATGCTGTCACAGTTACCAGCCCTTTCAAGCTTAACATCCTTATCATTTATCGCCCTCCAGGTTCCCTTGGAGAGTTCATCAATGAGCTTGACGCCTTGATAAGTTCCTTTCCTGAAGATGGCTCACCTCTCACAGTTCTGGTTGACTTTAACCTCCCCACGTCTACCTTTGACTCATTCCTCTCTGCCTCCTTCTTTCCACTCCTCTCCTCTTTTGACCTCACCCTCTCACCTTCCCCCCTACTCACAAGGCAGGCAATACGCTTGACCTCATCTTTACTAGATGCTGTTCTTCCACTAATCTCATTGCAACTCCCCTCCAAATCTCCGACCACTACCTTGTATCCTTTTCCCTCTTGCTCTCATCCAACACTTCTCACTCTGCCCCTACTCGGATGGTATTGCGCCGTCCCAACCTTCGCTCTCTCTCTCCCGCTACTCTCTCCTCTTCCATCCTATCATCTCTTCCCTCTGCTCAAACCTTCTCCAACCTATCTCCTGATTCTGCCTCCTCAACCCTCCTCTCCTCCCTTTCTGCATCCTTTGATTTTCTCTGTCCCCTATCCTCCAGGCCGGCTCGGTCCTCCCCTCCTGCTCCGTGGCTCGACGACTCACTACGAGCTCACAGAACAGGGCTCCGGGCAGCCGAGCGGAAATGGAGGAAAACTCGCCTCCCTGCGGACCTGGCATCCTTTCACTCCCTCCTCTCTACATTCTCCTCTTCTGTCTCTGCTGCTAAAGCCACTTTCTACCACTCTAAATTCCAAGCATCTGCCTCTAACCCTAGGAAGCTCTTTGCTACCTTCTCCTCCCTCCTGAATCCTCCTCCCCCTCCCCCCCCCCCTCCTCCCTCTCTGCGGATGACTTCGTCAACCATTTTGAAAAGAAGGTTGACGATATCCGATCCTCGTTTGCTAAGTCAAATGACACCGCTGGTCCTGCTCACACTGCCCTACCTTGTGCTTTGACCTCTTTCTCCCCTCTCTCTCCAGATGAAATCTCGCGTCTTGTGACGGCCGGCCGCCCAACAACCTGCCCACTTGACCCTATCCCCTCCTCTCTTCTCCAGACCATTTCCGTAGACCTTCTCCCCTACCTCACCTCGCTCATCAACTCATCCTTGACCGCTGGCTACGTCCCTTCCGTCTTCAAGAGAGCGAGAGTTGCACCCCTTCTGAAAAAACCTACACTCGATCCCTCCGATGTCAACAACTACAGACCAGTATCCCTTCTTTCTTTTCTCTCCAAAACTCTTGAACGTGCCGTCCTTGGCCAGCTCTCCTGCTATCTCTCTCAGAATGACCTTCTTGATCCTAATCAGTCAGGTTTCAAGACTGGGCATTCAACTGAGACTGCTCTTCTCTGTGTCACGGAGGCTCTCCGCACTGCTAAAGCTAACTCTCTCTCCTCTGCTCTCATCCTTCTAGACCTATCTGCTGCCTTTGATACTGTGAACCATCAGATCCTCCTCTCCACCCTCTCCGGGTTGGGCATCTCCGGCGCGGCCCACGCTTGGATTGCGTCCTACCTGACAGGTCGCTCCTACCAGGTGGCGTGGCGAGAATCTGTCTCCGCACCATGCGCTCTCACCACTGGTGTCCCCCAGGGCTCTGTTCTAGGCCCTCTCCTATTCTCGCTATACACCAAGTCACTTGGCTCTGTCATATCCTCACATGGTCTCTCCTATCATTGCTATGTAGACGACACACAATTAATCTTCTCCTTTCCCCCTTCTGATAACCAGGCGGCGAATCGCATCTCTGCATGTCTGTCAGACACATCAGTGTGGATGACGGATCACCACCTCAAGCTGAACCTCGGCAAGACGGAGCTGCTCTTCCTCCCGGGGAAGGACTGCCCGTTCCATGATCTCGCCATCACGGTTGACAACTCCCTTGTGTCCTCCTCCCAGAGTGCTAAGAACCTTGGTGTGATCCTGGACAACACCCTGTCGTTCTCCACTAACATCAAGGCGGTGACCCGATCCTGTAGGTTCATGCTCTACAACATTCGCAGAGTACGACCCTGCCTCACACAGGAAGCGGCGCAGGTCCTAATCCAGGCACTTGTCATCTCCCGTCTGGATTACTGCAACTCGCTGTTGGCTGGGCTCCCTGCCTGTGCCATTAAACCCCTACAACTCATCCAGAACGCCGCAGCCCGTCTGGTGTTCAACCTTCCCAAGTTCTCTCACGTCACCCCGCTCCTCCGCTCTCTCCACTGGCTTCCAGTTGAAGCTCGCATCCGCTACAAGACCATGGTGATTGCCTACGGAGCTGTGAAGGGAACGGCACCTCCATACCTTCAGGCTCTGATCAGGCCCTACACCCAAACAAGGGCACTGCGTTCATCCACCTCTGGCCTGCTGGCCCCCCTACCTCTGAGGAAGCACAGTTCCCGCTCAGCCCAGTCAAAACTGTTCGCTGCTCTGGCACCCCAATGGTGGAACAAGCTCCCTCACGACGCCAGGACAGCGGAGTCAATCACCACCTTCCGGAGACACCTGAAACCCCACCTCTTTAAGGAATACCTAGGATAGGATAAAGTAATCCTTCTAACCACCCCCCCCCCCCCCTTAGAAGATCTAGATGCACTATTGTAAAGTGGTTGTTCCACTGGATATCATAAGGTGAATGCACCAATTTGTAAGTCGCTCTGGATAAGAGCGTCTGCTAAATGACTTAAATGTAAATATAAATGTAACTGTCAACAACAATAATAATAATAATAAGTCACTGTTTGTTAAGGTAGTTCTAGACAATACAGCAACACAAGGCCATGTCTCACACTTATTTGTATTCACTAACAGTAGACTATTTATTGTCTTTCAATCTGTTGTTTTCTAAATGTATCTGAGAATGTAGACAGAAGGGCTAAAACGGACATGATTGATCTGAGGGGGAAATCATTGATACATTCAACGTTTATTTGCAACAAGTAAGAGGTTTTATATTATGTAAAGTAGACTAGGTTATAATGTATAATAGCAGTTTGTTAGTGAAATGCAGATCAAGGTCTATACCTCAGATATAGCCTACATATCATAGATGACCAGTCTAAACCTGTTCAGATCAACATAATGTTATAGTCCTACCAGTAGCAGGACAGAGAATGTACTGTATATAGCCTACATACCATAGATGACCAGTCTAAACCTGTTCAGATCAACATAATGTTATAGTCCTACCAGTAGCAGGACAGAGAATGTACTGTATATAACCTACATATCATAGATGACCAGTCTAAACCTGTTCAGATCAACATAATGTTATAGTCCTACCAGTAGCAGGACAGAGCATGTACTGTATATAACCTACATATCATAGATGACCAGTCTAAACCTGTTCAGATCAACATAATGTTATAGTCCTACCAGTAGCAGGACAGAGAATGTACTGTATATAACCTACATATCATAGATGACCAGTCTAAACCTGTTCAGATCAACATAATGTTATAGTCCTACCAGTAGCAGGACAGAGCATGTACTGTATATAACCTACATATCATAGATGACCAGTCTAAACCTGTTCAGATCAACATAATGTTATAGTCCTACCAGTAGCAGGACAGAGAATGTACTGTATATAACCTACATATCATAGATGACCAGCCTAAACCTGTTCAGATCAGTTCACAGAGACCATCAGGTTTGTCGGCATGATAAGTGATCATAGCCTTATAATAGTTTGTAGGTTGTCTAGACCAACAGTACGAGAGTCTGCCCGTCTTTCCTACATACCAACACATTTATTCAATGTCACCGAGAAATATGTGCCACAGTTTCAACAGCCATTTTTGTAACTGCGTAGACTACACACTTACTTTCACGTTCATATGAGGAAATCACATAACTTACAGTCACTGGTGCAGCCGCCTGTTTTCTTGCAGATGAAGTAGCTTTCACAGGCAACTCATTCAACCAGCCTAAACAACAGTAAATACAAGATGTCAAATGGTCAAAAGTGAATCTCAATAGAGCCATCTACATTAGAAAGGGGTATATTTCTGCAGATGTTGGATCTTAATTTGAGCCAGTTTGCTACACCAGGAAAATAATCCTGCAGAAACAGGACATTTGAATTATTGTGTGGATTATAATTAATGAACAGTTTTAAAATGGGAAAGTGGAATTTATCATCTTCAGAAACCTTTTCTAAAGTTTAATTACACTCAAATACACTACAAGTTTAGTTTTTCTGCAACAGGGTGATCAAATTAAGATCCTACATCTGTACAGAGTTTATGTCTTTATCTGAAAAGGGCAGTTTGAGTTATTAGCAATAACATTGCAACTGTCAGCTGATATAAACCTCTGTGATTGGATGTTATAGACCCCCATACATATCCCCATGTACAATTATGTGTACAGATGTAGGATCTTAATTTGATCACCCCCCACTGCAGAAGAACTTTCCAGCAATGCAGGAAATATATAACTTGTAGTGTATTTGAGGTTTAAAAAGGCTTCTGAAGTTTGTAATTTCCACATAGAAATTTCAGACTTGAGTTTTCTGTCTCAGTAGTAGTAGACTGTTAGGAGTGTTTTACTGTCATTCACTATACTAACATTACATTTAATTTATCTACACACTTTACAATAATCCCTGGCAGGATTCTCACCTTGAAACTTCATTGCGATTTTTTTCTGTTCTGTTCTGTATATTCTGATGGGTGAGGCCTGAGCTGGAATGTGAAGCTAACTGAAGCTGTCTAGCTTTAGAAAACCAGTATATCAAGCCTGTATCATAGTATACCCCTCAGGCTACGTTCAGGTTTCAGCAAGAGGCAGGTATCAACATGCCGAGTCGTAGGCAACAACCTGGGTCGTATTCATTAGTTTACTCCACAGCCAACAGTTTTAAGATGTTAAATAAAACATAAACCGTTTACTCTAAACGCTGTACAATGTGACCTAAACGGTTTCTGTTGCCAAACGTTTTGCTTTTAGATTGTAGATAATGTAGGAGCAATCACCCTGGGGCACACAGATGGGCACAGAACGAATTCACCCCACGCATCTAAATTATATCCAAAACATTTTAAGGAGAGTAGGACTATTATAACACTGTCCACCAAAAATATAATTAACTATATGAATACACATAACAATATCATCAACTATATGAATACACATAACAATATCACCAACTATATTAATACACACAACAATATCATCAACTATATTAATACACATAACAATATCATCAACTATATTAATACACACAACAATATCATCAACTATATGAATACACATAACAATATCATCAACTATATGAATACACACAACAATATCATCAACTATATTAATACACATAACAATATCATCAACTATATTAATACACATAACAATATCATCAACTATATTAATACACATAACAATATCATCAACTATATTAATACACATAACAATATCATCAACTATATTAATACACATAACAATATCATCAACTATATGAATACACATTACAATATCACCAACTATATGAATACACACAACAATATCATCAACTATATTAATACACATAACAATATCATCAACTATATTAATACACATAACAATATCACCAACTATATGAATACACACAACAATATCATCAACTATATTAATACACATAACAATATCAACTATATTAATACACATAACAATATCATAAACTATATTAATACACACAACAATATCATCAACTATATGAATACACATAACAATATCATCAACTATATGAATACACACAACAATATCATCAACTATATTAATACACATAACAATATCATCAACTATATTAATACACATAACAATATCATCAACTATATTAATACACACAACAATATCATCAACTATATTAATACACATAACAATATCATCAACTATATTAATACACACAACAATATCATCAACTATATGAATACACATAACAATACCATCAACTATATTAATACACACAACAATATCATCAACTATATTAATACACATAACAATCGTCGTCTTACCTTTTATCTCTCAATAGAAACAGAGTCTGAATGATCATTCGGTCGTCGAAAGTTGCATTCGTTTGCTCTGCTCATTTACATATCAGGTTCTACCTGTTCTCTCTCCGAGTCCCTCTCTCTTTACAGCTCTTACAATGTGCCTTGGCAAACATTCTACAACTGTCTGGAAGTCTATTGGAGGGATGGTGGTGTTCTATTGTGTTGAGACCTGGTGACTGAGACGGCCGCGGCATATTGTGAAACATCAGCAAGTGCAGCAGTCTTCATCACTGAAGCTCCTGCCAATCATGCCCCAACAATCACCAATCACTAAGCTCTTCCCGAGCATGGTCGCAGTCTCTGCTGGTTGCAGCTCTTCTCACCCCAGGGGTAGCAGCTCCTCTCTCTCCCCAGGGGTAGCAGCTCCTCTCTCCCCAGGGGTAGCAGCTCCTATCTCCCCAGGGGTAGCAGCTCCTCTCTCCCCAGCGGTAGCAGCTCCTCTCTCCCCAGGGGTAGCAGCTCCTCTCTCCCCTAGGATGTGAAGACATTGGTGGCTTAGCTCATAGCCAGTAGGTGAGTCCGGGACGGAATTTCAACAGCTAAAACCATGAATACAACACCAGTGTATTGCCAAAAATGACTCAACAACTTCAAACATAGACTCTGACATGTCCAATGAGCCAAACTGATTAAAGTCTCTCTCTCTCTCTCTCTCTCTCTCTCTCTCTCTCTCTCTCTCTCTCTCACACACACACACATATCCTATTCTTCTGTTTATGTCTCTGTGTCTTGTCTGGTGTCTCTCTCCATCACCAGAATAATTGGTGAGGGTTAGGCCTACTGCAATACAACATTCAAAACATGAAAACACAACTACATAACTAGCCTGTTCAACCTCTCTTTCGTATCGTCTGAGATCGCTAAAGACTGGAAAGCTGCCGCGGTCATCCCCCTCTTCAAAGTGGGTGACACTCTAGACCCAAACTATTAAAGACCTATATCTATCCTACCCTGCCTTTCTAAAGTCTTCGAAAGCCAAGTTAATAAACAGATCACCGACCATCTCGAATCCCACTGTACCTTCTCCGCTATGCAATCTGGTTTCAGAGCTGATCATGGGTGCACCTCAGCCACGCTCAAGGTCCTTAACGATATCATAACCGCCA
Source organism: Salmo salar (assembly GCF_965601325.2). Taxonomy (NCBI): domain Eukaryota; kingdom Metazoa; phylum Chordata; class Actinopteri; order Salmoniformes; family Salmonidae; genus Salmo; species Salmo salar. The sequence continues at coordinate 857,255 of NW_027675323.1, read as the reverse complement.
TTGATAAAAGAAAATACTGTGCAGCCGTCTTCATCGACCTGGCCAAGGCTTTCGACTCTGTCACTCACCGTATTCTTATCAGCAGACTCAACAGCCTTGGTTTCTCAAATGATTGCCTTGCCTGGTTCACCAACTACTTTTCAGATAGAGTTCAGTGTGTGAAATCGGAGGGCCTGTTGTCCGGGCCTCTGGCAGTCTCTGTGGGGGTGCCACAGGGTTCAATTCTCGGGCCGACTCTCTTCTCTGTATACATCAATGATGTTGCTCTTGCTGCTGGTGATTCTCTGATCCACCTCTATGCAGACGACACCATTCTGTATACTTCTGGCCCTTCTTTGGACACTGTGTTAACAACCCTCCAGACGAGCTTCAATGCCATACAACTCTCCTTCTGAGGCCTCCAACTGCTCTTAAATGTAAGTAAAACTAAACGCATGCTCTTCAACCGATCGCTGCCTGCACCTGCCCGCCCATCAAGCATCACTACTCTGGATGGTTCTGACTTAGAATATGTGGACAACTATAAATACCTGGGTGTCTGGTTAGACAGTAAACTCTCCTTCCAGACTCACATTAAGCATCTCCAATCCAAAGTTAAATCTAGAATTAGCGTCCTATTTCACAACAAAGCCTCCTTCACTCATGCTGCCAAACATACCCTTGTAAAACTGACTATCCTACTGATCCTTGACTTCGGCGATGTCATTTACAAAATAGCCTCCAACACTCTACTCAGCAAATTGGATGCAGTCTATCACAGTGCCATCCGTTTTGTCACCAAAGCGCGATATACTACCCATCACTGCGACCTGTATGCTCTCGTTGGCTGGCCCTCACTTCATATTCATCGCCAAACCCACTGGCTCCAGGTCATCTATAAGCCTTTGCTAGGTAAAGCCCTGCCTTATCTCAGCTCACTGGTCACCATAGCAGCACCCACTCGTAGCATGCACTCCAGCAGTTATATTTCACTGGTCACCCCCAAAGCCAATTCCTCATTTGTCCACCTTTCCTTCCAGTTCCCTGCTGCCAATGACTGGAACGAACTGCAAAAATCACTGAAGCTGGAGTCTTATATCTCCCTCATTAACTTTAAGCATCAGCTATCAGAGCAGCTTACCGATCATTGCACCTGTACATAGCCCATCTGTACATTGCCCAACCAACTACCTCATCCCCATTTTGTAATTTCCTTTATCCTTTGCACCCCAGTATCTCTACTTGCACATTCATCTTCTGCACATCTATCACTCCAGTGTTTAGTTGCTAAATTGTAATTATTTCTCCACTCTGGCCTATTTATTGCCTTACCTCCCTAATCTTACTACATTTGCACACACTGTATATAGACTTTTCTATTGTGTTATTGACTGTACGTTTGTTAATTGTCATAAACTTCATCGTCTGAAGAGGAGAAATCATCGGACCAATATGCAGCGGGTATATTGCTCATCTTCGTATTTATTGAAGGTAAACAGACTCAAACAAAATAACGACGATAACAGTCCAGTAAGGTGCACAGACTAAACCGGAAACAACCACCCACAAACACAAGTGAAAATGAACACACTAAATATGGCCTCCAATTAGAGACAACAACCACCAGCTGCCTCTAATTGGAGGTCATTGAAAAAACACAACATAGAAAGAGAAACCTAGAATAAACATAGAAATAGAAAATATAGAACATACATCAAAACCTCGAAACACACAAAACAAACACCCCCCTGCCACGCCCTGACCAAACTACAATAACAAATAACCCCTTTTACTGGTCAGGACGTGACATTTATCCCATGTGTAACTCTGTGTTGTTTGTGTCACACTGCTTTGCTTTATCTTGGCCAGGTCGCAGTTATAAATGAGAACTTGTTCTCAACTGGCCTACCTGGTTAAATAAAGGTACATAAAATAAGAAATAACACAGAACTCTCAACTAGTTCCATCAAACAGAAAAACAACAAGAAAGCTGGATAAACACATTCAGATTTCTAGATATTGCACTTTTCTTTAGCGTTTTAGGGGTCATAGTGTCACATCCTGGCCAGTAATAGGGGTTGTTATTTGTTATTGTAGTTTGGTCAGGACGTGGCAGGGGGTATTTGTTTTATGTGGTTCAGGTTGGTTGTGTTAGTTGTAGGGTGTTTGATTTAGTATTCCCGGGTTTTGGGCACTGTTCTATGTTTATGTATTTCTATGTTCAGTCTAGTTATTTGTATTTCTATGTTTAGTTAATTGGGGGTTGAATCCTCAATTGGAGGCAGGTGTTTTCTCGTTGCCTCTGGTTAAGTAAAGGTACATAAAATAAGAAATAACACAGAACTCTCAACTAGTTCCATCAAACAGAAAAACAACTAGAAAGCTGGATAAACACATTCAGATTTCTAGATGTTACACTTTTCTTTTGCGTTTTAGGGGTCATAGGTCAGATCAGTGGTCATGGTTGTTATGCATGGACTAAAAAACAAACTTGAAACCATTTTTCTCAGATTCACTGTTTGTGTAGACTGCTCCTTGTCTTTTCTAGGGCAGTAGTTCAGGTGGCTGTTTGTGTAGACTGCTCCTTGTCTTTTCTAGGGCAGTAGTTCAGGTGGCTGTTTGTGTAGACTGCTCCTTGTCTTTTCTAGGGCAGTAGTTCAGGTGGCTGTTTGTGTAGACTGCTCCTTGTCTTTTCTAGGGCAGTAGTTCAGGTGGCTGTTTGTGTAGACTGCTCCTTGTCTTTTCTAGGGCAGTAGTTCAGGTGGCTGTGTGTGTAGACTGCTCCTTGTCTTTTCTAGGGCAGTAGTTCAGGTGGCTGTGTGTGTAGACTGCTCCTTGTCTTTTCTAGGGCAGTAGTTCAGGTGGCTGTTTGTGTAGATGCTGTTTGTCTTTGTAGGACAGTAGTTCAGGTGGCTGTTTGTGTAGATGCTGTTTGTCTTTGTAGGACAGTAGTTCAGGTGGCTGTTTGTGTAGATGCTGTTTGTCTTTGTAGGACAGTAGTTCAGGTGGCTGTTTGTGTAGATGCTGTTTGTCTTTGTAGGACAGTAGTTCAGGTGGCTGTTTGTGTAGATGCTGTTTGTCTTTGTAGGACAGTAGTTCAGGTGGCTGTTTGTGTAGATGCTCCTTGTCTTTGTAGGGCAGTAGTTCAGGTGGCTGTTTGTGTAGATGCTGTTTGTCTTTGTAGGACAGTAGTTCAGGTGGCTGTTTGTGTAGATGCTGTTTGTCTTTGTAGGACAGTAGTTCAGGTGGCTGTTTGTGTAGATGCTGTTTGTCTTTGTAGGACAGTAGTTCAGGTGGCTAACTTTGCTCTTAGTCTGCCTCCTGTCTCTCCTATCACCATGGGTACACCTTCCTGAAAACAATGACTCCATACTTTGCTGAAACCTGTTCTGCCAGATCATGTCCTTAAAGACTAGAATGTTCCAATGTGGTTACCCACAAAGATGACAAGATAGTTCACACATTCATCATCCAGGGTTACTGTCAAACATATATGTTACATTTCTGGTTTGTCCATAACTTGTTTCCTGCTTGTAGCAGGCCGTGTTTACAGAAATCCTTTTCTATAACTAGAAGTCATGTGATTTCATGAGAATATTTTTCTGCAGTGAGAATGTAATGCAAGTCAAGCTGTCCTTGGATGTATGTCAACAAGATTTATAACCAGCATTGTTAAATTAACAGTTGTAATTAAAAAAAATCAATGCTGTAATTTTCTTTATGTTAGCTAGCTTTTTATAATGTGTTGTTGTCACAGACACCAGATAGATGCAGAGAAATGTGTTGTTTTACAGGGTCAGCCATACGGCGCCCCTGGAGCAAATTAGGTGTAAGTGCCTTGCTTAAGGGCACCAACAGATTTTTACCTTGACGGCTCAGGTATTCAAACCAGCAACATATCAGTTACTGACCCACCACTCTAACCACTAGTCTATCTGACTATACCAGTTACTGACCCACCACTCTAACCACTAGTCTATCTGACCATACCAGTTACTGACCCACCACTCTAACAACTAGTCTATCTGACCATACCATACAAGTTACTGACCCACCACTCTAACCACTAGTCTATCTGACCACACCAGTTACTGACCCACCACTCTAACCACTAGTCTATCTGACCATACCAGTTACTGACCCACCACTCTAACCACTAGTCTATCTGACCATACCAGTTACTGACCCACCACTCTAACCACTAGTCTACCTGACCATACCAGTTACTGACCCAACACTCTAACCACTAGTCTACCTGACCATACCAGTTACTGACCCACCACTCTAACCACTAGTCTATCTGACCATACCAGTTACTGATCCACCACTCTAACCACTAGTCTATCTGACCATACCAGTTACTGACCCACCACTCTAACCACTAGTCTATCTGACCATACCAGTTACTGACCCACCACTCTAACCACTAGTCTATCTGACCATACCAGTTACTGACCCACCACTCTAACCACTAGTCTATCTGACCATACCAGTTACTGACCCACCACTCTAACCACTAGTCTATCTGACCATACCAGTTACTGACCCACCACTCTAACCACTAGTCTATCTGACCATACCAGTTACTGACCCACCACTCTAACCACTAGTCTATCTGACCATACCAGTTACTGACCCACCACTCTAACCACTAGTCTACCTGACCATACCAGTTACTGACCCAACACTCTAACCACTAGTCTACCTGACCATACCAGTTACTGACCCACCACTCTAACCACTAGTCTATCTGACCATACCAGTTACTGATCCACCACTCTAACCACTAGTCTATCTGACCATACCAGTTACTGACCCACCACTCTAACCACTAGTCTATCTGACCATACCAGTTACTGACCCACCACTCTAACCACTAGTCTATCTGACCATACCAGTTACTGACCCACCACTCTAACCACTAGTCTATCTGACCATACCAGTTACTGACCCACCACTCTAACCACTAGTCTATCTGACCATACCAGTTACTGACCCACCACTCTAACCACTAGTCTATCTGACCATACCAGTTACTGACCCACCACTCTAACCACTAGTCTATCTGACCATACCAGTTACTGACCCACCACTCTAACCACTAGTCTATCTGACCATACCAGTTACTGACCCACCACTCTAACCACTAGTCTATCTGACCATACCAGTTACTAACCCACCACTCTAACCACTAGTCTATCTAACCATACCAGTTACTGACCCACCACTCTAACCACTAGTCTATCTGACCATACCAGTTACTGACCCACCACTCTAACCACTAGTCTATCTGACCATACCATTTACTGATCCACCACTCTAACCACTAGTCTATCAGACCATACCAGTTACTGACCCACCACTCTAACCACTAGTCTATCTGACCATACCAGTTACTGACCCACCACTCCAACCACTAGTCTATCAGACCATACCAGTTACTGACCCATCACTCTAACCACTAGTCTATCAGACCATACCAGTTACTGACCCACCACTCTAACCACTAGTCTATCTAACCATACCAGTTACTGACCCACCACTCTAACCACTAGTCTATCTGACCATACCAGTTACTGACCCACCACTCTAACCACTAGTCTATCAGACCATACCAGTTACTGACCCACCACTCTAACCACTAGTCTATCTGACCATACCAGTTACTGACCCACCACTCTAACCACTAGTCTATCTGACCAGACCAGTTACTGACCCACCACTCTAACCACTAGTCTATCAGACCATACCAGTTACTGACCCACCACTCTAACCACTAGTCTATCTGACCATACCAGTTACTGACCCACCACTCTAACCACTAGTCTATCTGACCATACCAGTTACTGACCCACCACTCTAACCACTAGTCTACCTGACCATACCAGTTACTGACCCACCACTCTAACCACTAGTCTACCTGACCATACCAGTTACTGACCCACCACTCTAACAACTAGTCTATCTGACCATACCAGTTACTGACCCACCACTCTAACCACTAGTCTATCTGACCATACCAGTTACTGACCCACCACTCTAACCACTAGTCTATCTGACCATACCAGTTACTGACCCACCACTCTAACCACTAGTCTATCTGACCATACCAGTTACTGACCCACCACTCTAACCACTAGTCTATCTGACCATACCAGTTACTGACCCACCACTCTAACCACTAGTCTACCTGACCATACCAGTTACTGACCCACCACTCTAACCACTAGTCTACCTGACCATACCAGTTACTGACCCACCACTCTAACCACTAGTCTACCTGACCATACCAGTTACTAACCCACCACTCTAACCACTAGTCTATCTGACCATACCAGTTACTGACCCACCACTCTAACCACTAGTCTATCTGACCATACCAGTTACTGACCCACCACTCTAACCACTAGTCTATCTGACCATACCAGTTACTGACCCACCACTCTAACCACTAGTCTATCTGACCATACCAGTTACTGACCCACCACTCTAACCACTAGTCTATCTGACCATACCAGTTACTGACCCACCACTAACCACTAGTCTACTTTGAGCACTTGCCTTGGGCCTCCACTGAGTCTCCATGTGTCAAGCAGTACAGAGAAACCCCCTCTAGATGACAGCAGAGGCTCTTGGATCTACCCTGTCTAACCACCAGTTTAGTGACCTTGTTCCATCAATATGTCCATACTACTTCACAACCCATTTGAGGTCTTGACCAGCAATGTCCCATTGGGCTCAACCAAGCCGAGAGTGAGGTTCTAGAAAGAGGACTGACTTTCATACCAACTCCTAAACAGGTGGACTGACTTTCATACCAACTCCTAAACAGGTGGACTGACTTTCATACCAACTCCTAAACAGGTGGACTGACTTTCATACCAACTCCTAAACAGGTGGACTGACTTTCATACCAACTCCTAAACAGGTGGACTGACTTTCATACCAACTCCTAAAAAGGTGGACTGACTTTCATACCAACTCCTAAACAGGTGGACTGACTTTCATACCAACTCCTAAACAGGTGGACTGACTTTCATACCAACTCCTAAACAGGTGGACTGACTTTCATACCAACTCCTAAACAGGTGGACTGGCTTTCATACCAACTCCTAAACAGGTGGACTGACTTTCATACCAACTCCTAAACAGGTGGACTGGGAGGAGCTCCGGAGGGGATCTACACGTCTATCATAGAAGATTGAAGTTATCAGATCATTGTGAAAATGAAACAGATTTTCCTCAGATACTATTTCCAAACCCCTCACATTGGGAACCTCAGTTGGAGTCAGAAACTATACAGACTCTGATACGTAGGGATGTGGCTTCCTTTTCACTATTCAGAACCTCACCTTTTTTATCAGCTTAACCTTACAAATGGTTAAAAATCAAGCTCTAGAAATATAGTGATTAAACCAGCAGATAAGGGGGCTCAGATTGTTGTAATGGATAAAGTGAATATCTTCTTGAAGCCAATACACAATAGGATCATGTTAAACACTATGTTCCATTGTCCCACTCAACACAACCAGAAAACACAAAGATTAATCCAGGAGATAAACTGTATGAGGATAAGTACATTACAGATAAACAGATGGTCTGTCTTTTTGGGACAGATTCTCCAAGGCCTAGGCAGTTTTACTTACTGCCTAAAATACATATCTCCTGAGACGTGGGCGGTTCCCTGCGGCTGACCAATAGTAAATGATTGTGTCTCAGAGACGTCGGCGGTTCCCTGCGGCTGACCAATAGGAAGTGATTGTGTCTCAGAGACGTGGGCGGTTCCCTGCGGCTGACCAATAGGAAGTGATTGTGTCTCAGAGACGTGGGCAGTTCCCTGCAGCTGACCAATAGGAAGTGATTGTGTCTCAGAATCTTACTGTATTGCTGAATATATAGACTTTTATTGCTGAATATATAGACTTTTATATCAACCCTCTACCCCAGAAACACCCAGCTATGTTCAGGATACTGATGAATGAAGGGTTTATTACTATTGTAGTACTGACTTTAATATCAACCCTCTATCCCAGAAACACCCAGCTATGTTCAGGATAGTGATGAATGAAGGGTTTATTACTATTGTAGTACTGACTTTAATATCAACCCTCTATCCCAGAAACACCCAGCTATGTTCAGGGTACTGATGAATGAAGGGTTTATTACTATTGTAGTACTGACTTTAATATCAACCCTCTATCCCAGAAACACCGAGCTATGTTCAGGATACTGATGAATGAAGGGTTTATTACTATTGTAGTACTGACTTTAATATCAACCCTCTATCCCAGAAACACCCAGCTGTGTTCAGGATACTGATGAATGAAGGGTTTATTACTATTGTAGTACTGACTTTAATATCAACCCTCTATCCCAGAAACACCCAGCTATGTTCAGGATACTGATGAATGAAGGGTTTATTACTATTGTAGTACTGACTTTAATATCAACCCTCTATCCCAGAAACACCCAGCTATGTTCAGGATACTGATGAATGAAGGGTTTATTACTATTGTAGTACTCTTTTTATTAACTTAGCTACTGACTTGTTCTATTGTTGTTGTATTGTCAAGAGGTTAACCTGCAAGGAAGCATTTCAGTACATAATACTTGTATTGTACTTTATATTATTATAGATATTTTAGGGTTGCCATGGATTTCAAGCAGGCAATGCCATCAGGTCCAAACCCAAAACAAGGAAATTGTAGGAGACAGGCGTGTTGGGGTTTCCTGCCAGCATGACCACCCGCTTCACTTCCTGAACATGAAAAAGGGTGAAAGGTGGGATGCAGTAATAAGGAGTTTTTTTCAGTTTCTTTTTCAGTATTTTACTTCAGTGTTGATTAATTTAGTTAATTTAGTAAATTGAATTTAGTTATTTAGTGCAGATAATGATGTACTTCTTCTGTGGTTTGTCATATGCAGTGAACCTGCTGAGAGATGAAGGAAGGGATGAGAGGCCAGAACATCAACCTCATCTTCATGGAGGACATTGATGCCAGATGCAGTGAACCTGCTGAGAGATGAAGGAGGGGATGAGAGGCCAGAACATCAACCTCATCTTCATGGAGGACATTGATGCCAGATGCAGTGAACCTGCTGAGAGATGAAGGAGGGGATGAGAGGCCAGAACATCAACCTCATCTTCATGGAACACATTGATGCCAGATGCAGTGAACCTGCTGAGAGATGAAGGAAGGGATGAGAGGCCAGAACATCAACCTCATCTTCATGGAGGACATTGATTCCAGATGCAGCTACATGTGCAAGTAATTCATCTTTTTTATTCAAGATCTCATTGACTTTAACATTTGAAAAGCAGTTTCTCCAACAATAGTTTTAACATGAACATTTTGTCCATAACTTTTTAGAGAAACTTTCCTGAATTGAATCATGGGACCAGATTGGTTGTTCCAGTTTTCCATGCTGATGGACATGACTTGCCATGTCAGGTACTTGAACAGGATCATTAATATTATCAGTAGGTATTTATTCATATTTTATAAGGTTTAACCAAATAACCCTTTTACCATGGTATGACATGATTTTATATTTCTAGATGAAATTCAACACCCGATATGTGGAAGGTGCTGGACTGGCAGATGGGGAGCAGATGGAGAGGCTGTGGTCGTATCTGAGGCGCTTTGGGAAGGTCACCAAAGAAATGAGGCCGTCCCATCTTATTGACCTCCTGACTGATGCACTTCTCCACCATGGGAAAACGCCAGAGGCTACGTTAGTACACTTGGAATTGTTATTCATTTACTTGATGCTGGTTGACTCTAGTGATGTTCCTAACATTTCCTGTTGTTTTGATGTAGTGGACTCTCTGCCATAGAGGGTTTCGCCAGCAACAGAAGTTGCAACAGAGGCAAAAAGGGAAATGGAAGAAATTGCACAGTCTCTTCCAGGTAAACCATTGTATCAATAATCTAAGCATAGAATTTCAGTATTGATTAGAAATGTTGTCACATCTGTCACTGTTGTTATGTTTTAGGAACAACACTGGACACCATTAGGGATTGGGGCAGGAATGTCAGTGTTGTTATGTTTTAGGAACAACACTGGACACCATTAGGGATTGGGGCAGGAATGTCAGTGTTGTTATGTTGTAGGAACAACACTGGACACCATTAGGGATTGGGGCAGGAATGTCAGTGTTGTTATGTTGTAGGAACAACACTGGACACCATTAGGGATTGGGGCAGGAATGTCAGTGTTGTTGTGTTGTAGGAACAACACTGGACACCATTAGGGATTGGGGCAGGAATGTCAGTGTTGTTATGTTTTAGGAACAACACTGGACACCATTAGGGATTGGGGCAGGAAAGTCAGTGTTGTTATGTTGTAGGAACAACACTGGGCACCATTAGGGATTGGGGCAGGAATGTCAGTGTCACCCTTGAGAGGCAAAAACCTGCTCTGTGCTGGGAGGAGCAATATGTTGCAATGCTCCAGCAACATACAATTGCAATGTATGTAATTCATTTCAAATGACTAAGCAAAGTTGTTATTTTTCGACATGCATTATTGTATGCCCTCTGTAATCCATGTTTTATTTTCAGGGCACAGCAGGAAAGTGGAGATGGAACAGCTGTTTTTCAGCTTGTGCAGTTCGATAGGTACTTCCTCAGTTTTTAACAGTGTAATTGTTAGATCAATGAATATAATTGATCTCCCTGGTCAAAGTATTTAGAACCTTTCTGATGACAGAAAACTGAAGACGATGGAGAGGAAGAACAGCATCCTCCATCGATGGTCCCAAACCAGCAGTCGCTTCCGGACTGCACTCCACAGACTGCAGAGTAACAGATTGATGGTCCCCCACCAGCAGTCACTTCCAGACTGCACTCCACAGACTGCAGAGGAACAGATTGATGGTCCCCCACCAGCAGTCTCTTCCAGACTGCACTCCACAGACTGCAGAGTAACAGATTGATGGTCCCCCACCAGCAGTCTCTTCCAGACTGCACTCCACAGACTGCAGAGGAACAGATTGATGGTCCCCCACCAGCAGTCTCTTCCAGACTGCACTCCACAGACTGCAGAGGAACAGATTGATGGTCCCCCACCAGCAGTCTCTTCCAGACTGCACTCCACAGACTGCAGAGTAACAGATTGATGGTCCCCCACCAGCAGTCACTTCCAGACTGCACTCCACAGACTGCAGAGTAACAGATTGATGGTCCCCCACCTGCAGTCTCTTCCAGACTGCACTCCACAGACTGCAGAGGAACAGATTGAGGACCAATCTGGAGGGAACCTTCAGTCTGCTGCTAGAACGGAGGTTCCTCTGTGGCCTGAAAATATGCAGGTTATAGATATATATTCAACAATAGGAAAAAGTCAACTCATATCAGTTCTATGATAATTCTGGGTGGTCAAACACAATAATAATGTTTATTTGTATCTGTTTCTGAACTTGGTTTCTGTTGCTAATGATCCATTGTTGGATGGTAATCAGAGTAATTTTATAGCAGCTTTAGGTCATTTTTGATTTATTTTTTGTTTAGATTGGATTACCTTTAACATATTTTCTGTCTGTATTATCTGTTATCAATAGATGGTCAAGGTATTGATTATGTCACACTCTGACCTAGGAGAGCTGTGTTTTCTCTGTTTAGCTAGGCCAGGGTGTGATAGGTGGGTGGGCAATCTATGTTTTATTTTCTATGTTTTGGCCGGGTATGGTTTCCAATCAGAGGCAGGTGTCTTTCGTTGTCTCTGATTGGAAGCCATACGTAGGCAGCCTGTTTTTCCTTTGTCCTTGTGGGAAGTTATTTTCTGTTTAGTTCGTGAAACCTGACAGAACTGTTCTGCTGTCGTTTTGTTTGATTGTCAGAGTGTTCTGAGTAAAATAAATACAAGATGAACATCTTCCACGCTGCACCTTGGTCTACTCCTTTCCACAGCTGTGACAGATTATGTGTTATCAATAGATGGTCAAGGTATTGATTATCTGTTATCAATAGATGGTCAAGGTATTGATTATCTGTTATCAATAGATGGTCAAGGTATTGATTATCTGTTATCAATAGATGGTCAAGGTATTGATGATCTGTTATCAATAGATGGTCAAGGTATTGATTATCTGTTATCAATAGATGGTCAAGGTATTGATTGTCTGTTATCAATAGATGGTCAAGGTATTGATTATCTGTTATCAATAGATGGTCAAGGTATTGATTATCTGTTATAAATAGATGGTCAAGGTATTGATTATCTGTTATCAATAGATGGTCAAGGTATTGATTATCTGTTATCAATAGATGGTCAAGGTATTGCCAACTGCCTGTCCAAAAGGCCACGGTCGGTAGTAGCATAAAAACACATGTGAAGGACTACAACCTGAGGAGACGAGGTTTGTCCTCACAGCTCCTACAGGCCCTGGTGTATGAGGATGCAATGCAGGTGGACAGCACTGATTGGTCCTGGAGAGCAGGAGGAGCAGAGGATGATGGGGAGGTGCACCTCAAGCTAAGGCTCTTGGTGCTCTTTGTGAAGAGAAGCGGAAGATTGAGGATGATGTCTTCACTGCCAAGATGTTCTACTCACATGAGCAGGAACTGATCGTGGAGGCCTTACAACATTACACAGAGCAGGAACTGATCGTGGAGGCCTTACAACATTACACAGAGCAGGAACTGATCGTGGAGGCCTTACAACATTACACAGAGCAGGAACTGATCGTGGAGGCCTTACAACATTACACAGAGCAGGAACTGATCGTGGAGGCCTTACAACATTACACAGAGCAGGAACTGATCGTGGAGGCCTTACAACATTACACAGAGCAGGAACTGATCGTGGAGGCCTTACAACATTACACAGAGCAGGAACTGATCGTGGAGGCCTTACAACATTACACAGAGCAGGAACTGATCGTGGAGGCCTTACAACATTACACAGAGCAGGAACTGATCGTGGAGGCCTTACAACATTACACAGAGCAGGAACTGATCGTGGAGGCCTTACAACATTACACAGAGCAGGAACTGATCGTGGAGGCCTTACAACATTACACAGAGCAGGAACTGATCGTGGAGGCCTTACAACATTACACAGAGCAGGAACTGATCGTGGAGGCCTTACAACATTACACAGAGCAGGAACTGATCGTGGAAGCCTTACAACATTACACAGAGCAGGAACTGATCGTGGAGGCCTTACAACATTACACAGAGCAGGAACTGATCGTGGAGGCCTTACAACATTACACAGAGCAGGAACTGATCGTGGAGGCCTTACAACATTACACAGAGCAAGATGGATGTTGTCTTGGGGAAAGAGCTGTCCTTGCTGGAAAGCTTGATGAGCTCCAGCACGCAGAAGGACAATGTGAATCGTTCAGAAGGGCTTTTATTGAGGGCAGAAACTATGAAGAGGAGGAGGATGACTATTATGATGCCGATGATGACGATGACAACGATGGTGATATTGATGGAGGAATAGATTAATGAGGCTGAGGGTGATGACTACAACAACGATGGTGATATTGATGGAGGAATAGATGAATGAGGCTGATGGTGATGACTACAACAACGATGGTGAAATTGATGGAGGAATAGATGAATGAGGCTGATGGTGTGTTGTTTTTAACATGTCCATTGCTTTTTAATTGATGTCATTGTATTCCTGAACCTTTGTTTATAATGGTATGTTTTTTTGCTCTTTTGGGGTTGAAAGAAGCACATTTCTGTTTAATTGTTAGATGTGATACAGGCCAGTGTTGCATGTCATTTACTATTGATGTCATGGTGAGGAGAACCTGACTTGAGCCTGATATTCCCCAAGAGTCTAATGGAATAGACAGGTTTGCTTCCTCTAAAGTATTGTCTTTTTATTGACCTGTTAGTTGTGGAGTTTGTAAATATATTTTATTTAACCTTTATTTAAATAGGCAAGTCAATTTAGATTATTTTGCAAATATTGTCATGTGAATATCTAGATCACCATCATCAATGTAGATTATTGTGTAAATATTGTCATGTGAATATCTAGATCACCATTGTCATCTTTAAATAAATGAATAACTTCTGCAGCTGATTCTGCCTGGCACCCGCAAAATTTAACCGTCCAATAATGGAATTAGTAACTAAGGATTGTAGCTTTAAGGGTTCAGTATGTAGCCTACAGAGAAACACATTCAGAGATCAAGCCTTGACATTTCAGATAAATTCACTTTGCAGGAGAGGGGAGACTGGAGGCCATGGTGGGGTCAAAGTAGCACATTTAATAAATAATTATTCTAAACAAAAACATTGTTTCTATTGAACCTGCCATACTAATAAAGGCATTTTAATCAATTATATGAAGAGTGCCTTGGTCCTCCTTTCTTTTTGATGACCTACTCACCCCTTTTACCAAAGAGCACCTTCTGTCTACCAACATTTACTATTGTGTACCTTAGTAGCGCTTCCCTTCCTCCTCTTTCTACTAACCCACAAAGGGGTTAGAACTACAATTCCGGCGCCATTTCCGGTTGCCGTCGCTGGACGCGATGCAACGTGAAACAGGGAGTTGTAGTTCTTCACAGAAAGCCCAGGTGTATTCAAACCATTACAGTTTTAACATTTACATTTTAGTCATTTAGCAGACGCTCTTATCCAGAGCGATTTACAGTAGTGAATGCAGACATTTCATACATTTTTATTTTCCCGTACTGGGAAAAAAATGACACACAGTTCCTCAGCATTGGAACATTTTGGAATCACAGTCATGAAACCCCCCTTAAACATATGACACAATGTTCTCACTACAACTGAGGACTCTTACAGTGGTGGACTTTATGTTAATAAATAGGTCTCAAATCAAATCAAAGTTTATTTGTCACGTGCGCCGAAAGCAACAGACCTTAGAGTGAAATGCTTCCTTACAGGCTCTAACCAATAGTGCGAAAAAAAGGTATGTGTGTGTGTGTGTGTGTGTGTGTGTGTGTGTGTGTGTGTGTGTGTGTGTGTGTGTGTGTGTGTGTGTGTGTGTGTGTGTGTGTGTGTGTGTGTGTGTGTGTGTGTGTGTGTAGGTAAGTAAAGAAATAAAACAACAGTAAAAATACATTTGAAAATAAGAGTAGCAAGGCTATATAAAGACATCGGTTAGTCAGGCTTAAGAGTTGTGAACCACAAATATGGCGTCTTTTTGTAGTTTTCTTCCTAACTCTAACCCTTGCTCAGTTGATCTGCTTTATCAATGGTGCAACATTCAACCCCTCCAAAATGCCTTAATTCATCGGATGCATCCCTCACACAGATCCACTGACATCCGAATCACTATTTCAATTTGTCTACAGACTCAATAGTATTTGCATTTCAAAATGCAGTATTCTCATTCATTTTGATAATTCTTTCTCATTAAGGGACATTCACTCAGAGGATTTGTTCAGATCAATGTGCTGCTCTAACATTTTAACACTGAGCCATGTGACTATACAGTAGCCTACATCTATAGTCTACTGTAAAATCATATGCTGCTTTAGGCTAAATACTATAGTTTTCTGTGTGTTTCAAAAGGACAAATGGAAAGAGGTCCTACTGTATTCTAGATGGTGGTGTAGAGTATCTACAATGTGACCCCCCTAAATAATGGTGGTGTAGTGTATCTACAACGTGACCTCCCTAAATAATGGTGGTGTAGAGTATCTACAATGTGACCCTCCCTAAATAATGGTGGTGTAGAGTATCTACAATGTGACCCCCCTAAATAATGGTGGTGTAGTGTATCTACAATGTGACCTCCCTAAATAATGGTGGTGTAGAGTATCTACAATGTGACCCCCCCTAAATAATGGTGGTGTAGAGTATCTACAATGTGACCCCCCTAAATAATGGTGGTGTAGTGTATCTACAATGTGACCTCCCTAAATAATGGTGGTGTAGAGTATCTACAATGTGACCTCCCTAAATAATGGTGGTGTAGAGTATCTACAATGTGACCCCCCTAAATAATGGTGGTGTAGTGTATCTACAATGTGACCTCCCTAAATAATGGTGGTGTAGAGTATCTACAATGTGACCCTCCCTAAATAATGGTGGTGTAGAGTATCTACAATGTGACCTCCCTAAATAATGGTGGTGTAGTGTATCTACAATATGACCTCCCTAAATAATGGTGGTGTAGTGAATGTACAATGTGACCTCCCTAAATAATGGTGGTGTAGTGTATCTACAATGTGACCTCCCTAAATAATGGTGGTGTAGTGAATCTACAATGTGACCTCCCTAAATAATGGTGGTGTAGTGAATCTACAATGTGACCTCCCTAAATAATGGTGGTGTAGTGTATCTACAATGTGACCTCCCTAAATAATGGTGGTGTAGTGTATCTACAATATGACCTCCCTAAATAATGGTGGTGTAGTGAATCTACAATGTGACCTCCCTAAATAATGGTGGTGTAGTGTATCTACAATGTGATCTCCCTAAATAATGGTGGTGTAGAGTATCTACAATGTGACCTCCCTACATAATGGTGGTGTAGTGTATCTACAATGTGACCTCCCTAAATAATGGTGGTGTAGAGTATCTACAATGTGACCTCCCTAAATAATGGTGGTGTAGAGTATCTACAATGTTACCCTCCCTAAATAATGGTGGTGTAGTGTATCTACAATGTGACCTCCCTAAATAATGGTGGTGTAGAGTATCTACAATGTGACCTCCCTAAAAAATGGTGGTGTAGTATATCTACAATGTGACCTCCCTAAATATTGGTGGTGTAGTGTATCTACAATGTGATCTCCCTAAATAATGGTGGTGTAGAGTATCTACAATGTGACCTCCCTAAATAATGGTGGTGTAGTATATCTACAATGTGACCTCCCTAAATAATTGTGGTGTAGTGTATCTACAATGTGACCTCCCTAAATAATGGTGGTGTAGTGTATCTACAATGTGACCTCCCTAAATAATGCACAAGTTACATTTTAACTTCATTCAAGAGGAGAGAATGTAGGAGACTAATAAAGCAGGTAGAGGACCATTTTATGGGGCTGAAACCTAAAGCGGCAACTGCAGCGCAATCAATAGGAGGTGAACAGCACCTGGTGCTGATAATATAGCAGCACAATCAATAGGAGGTGAACAGCACCTGGTGCTGAAAATATAGCAGCACAATCAATAGGAGGTGAACAGCGCCTGGTGCTGATAATATAGCAGCACAATCAATAGGAGGTGAACAGCACCTGGTGCTGAAAATATAGCAGCACAATCAATAGGAGGTGAACAGCACCTGGTGCTGATAATATAGCAGCACAATCAATAGGAGGTGAACAGCACCTGGTGTTGAAAATATAGCTAACTTGTTATGCAAGTGGCGCCAATCAACAGGTGGAGAAAACTACACCAGTCAAGTAATTCATTTCAACAATAATCTTCCTTTTAATTTGACTTTAAAAACAACAAGAGGGCTTAATTGGAGTCTATTTCTTCAGAGTGAAGGCACATATAAATTAACTTAACTGTCTGAGCTAGGCTGTGTGGGGGCGAAGGCCCATATAAATAATTTAACTGTCTGAGCTAGGCTGTGTGGGGGCGAAGGCCCATATAAATAACTTAACTGTCTGAGCTAGGCTATGTGGGGGCGAAGGCCCATATAAATAACTTAACTGGCTGAGCTAGGCTGTGTGGGGGCGAAGGCCCATATAAATAACTTAACTGTCTGAGCTAGGCTATGTGGGGGCGAAGGCCCATATAAATAACTTAACTGGCTGAGCTAGGCTGTGTGGGGGCGAAGGCCCATATAAATAACTTAACTGTCTGAGCTAGGCTATGTGGGGGCGAAGGCCCATATAAATAACTTAACTGGCTGAGTTAGGCTGTGTGGGGGCGAAGGCCCATATAAATAACTTAACTGTCTGAGCTAGGCTGTGTGGGGGCGAAGGCCCATATAAATAACTTAACTGGCTGAGCTAGGCTGTGTTGGGGCGAAGGCCCATATAAATAACTTAACTGGCTGTGCTAGGCTATGTGGCTTAACAGCATCTTTCACAAGACAACAACATGGCCTAATAGAAGAGGGATTTGTATTTATTTATTAGGCCGACTTACAACTGCAACATGGCCAAAAAGGCAGCATCCTACATAAAACAATAATTTAAAGAAAAAAAGGTGATGTCTGTGTCTGAGTGTCTGTAGCCCTGTATCAGGAGTGACCAGAGTAACCTGAGTGTCTGTAGCCCTGTATCAGGAGTGACCAGAGTAACCTGAGTGTCTGTAGCCCTGAATCAGAGTAACCTGAGTGTCTGTAGCCCTGTATCAGGAGTCTGGGGATAACCTGAGTGTCTGTAGCCCTGTATCAGGAGTCTGGGGATAACCTGAGTGTCTGTAGCCCTGTACCAGAGTGACCAGAGAAACCTGAGTGTCTGTAGCCCTGTACCAGGAGTCTGGGATAACCTGAGTGTCTGTAGCCCTGTATCAGGAGTGACCAGAGTAACCTGAGTGTCTGTAGCCCTGTACCAGGAGTGACCAGAGTAACCTGAGTGTCTGTAGCCCTGTATCAGAGTGACCAGAGTAACCTGAGTGTCTGTAGCCCTGTACCAGGAGTCTGGGATAACCTGAGTGTCTGTAGCCCTGTATCAGGAGTGACCAGAGTAACCTGAGTGTCTGTAGCCCTGTATCAGGAGTGACCAGAGTAACCTGAGTGTCTGTAGCCCTGTATCAGGAGTGACCAGAGTAACCTGAGTGTCTGTAGCCCTGTACCAGAGTAACCTGAGTGTCTGTAGCCCTGTATCAGAGTGACCAGAGTAACCTGAGTGTCTGTAGCCCTGTACCAGAGTGACCATAGTAACCTGAGTGTCTGTAGCACTGTATCAGGAGTGACCAGAGTAACCTGAGTGTCTGTAGCCCTGTATCAGAGTGACCAGAGTAACCTGAGTGTCTGTAGCCCTGTATCAGAGTGACCAGAGTAACCTGAGTGTCTGTAGCCCTGTATCAGAGTGACCAGAGTAACCTGAGTGTCTGTAGCCCTGTATCAGGAGTGACCAGAGTAACCTGAGTGTCTGTAGCCCTGTATCAGAGTGACCAGAGTAACCTGAGTGTCTGTAGCCCTGTATCAGGAGTGACCAGAGTAACCTGAGTGTCTGTAGCCCTGTACCAGAGTGACCATAGTAACCTGAGTGTCTGTAGCCCTGTATCAGGAGTGACCAGAGTAACCTGAGTGTCTGTAGCCCTGTATCAGAGTGACCAGAGTAACCTGAGTGTCTATAGCCCTGTATCAGGAGTTACCAGAGTGTCTGTAGCCCTGTATCAGGAGTGACCAGAGTAACCTGAGTGTCTGTAGCCCTGTATCAGGAGTGACCAGAGTAACCTGAGTGTCTGTAGCCCTGTACCAGAGTAACCTGAGTGTCTGTAGCCCTGTATCAGGAGTGACCAGAGTAACCTGAGTGTCTGTAGCCCTGTATCAGAGTAACCTGAGTGTCTGTAGCCCTGTATCAGGAGTGACCAGAGTAACCTGAGTGTCTGTAGCCCTGTATCAGGAGTGACCAGAGTAACCTGAGTGTCTGTAGCCCTGTATCAGAGTGACCAGAGTAACCTGAGTGTCTGTAGCCCTGTACCAGGAGTCTGGGATAACCTGAGTGTCTGTAGCCCTGTATCAGGAGTGACCAGAGTAACCTGAGTGTCTGTAGCCCTGTATCAGGAGTGACCAGAGTAACCTGAGTGTCTGTAGCCCTGTATCAGGAGTGACCAGAGTAACCTGAGTGTCTGTAGCCCTGTACCAGAGTAACCTGAGTGTCTGTAGCCCTGTATCATAGTGACCAGAGTAACCTGAGTGTCTGTAGCCCTGTACCAGAGTGACCATAGTAACCTGAGTGTCTGTAGCCCTGTATCAGGAGTGACCAGAGTAACCTGAGTGTCTGTAGCCCTGTATCAGAGTGACCAGAGTAACCTGAGTGTCTGTAGCCCTGTATCAGAGTGACCAGAGTAACCTGAGTGTCTGTAGCCCTGTATCAGAGTGACCAGAGTAACCTGAGTGTCTGTAGCCCTGTATCAGGAGTGACCAGAGTAACCTGAGTGTCTGTAGCCCTGTATCAGAGTGACCAGAGTAACCTGAGTGTCTGTAGCCCTGTATCAGGAGTGACCAGAGTAACCTGAGTGTCTGTAGCCCTGTATCAGGAGTG
Organism: Salmo salar; assembly: GCF_965601325.2. Classification (NCBI taxonomy): domain Eukaryota; kingdom Metazoa; phylum Chordata; class Actinopteri; order Salmoniformes; family Salmonidae; genus Salmo; species Salmo salar. The sequence continues at coordinate 837,163 of NW_027675323.1, read as the reverse complement.
ACCAGAGTAACCTGAGTGTCTGTAGCCCTGTATCAGAGTGACCAGAGTAACCTGAGTGTCTGTAGCCCTGTATCAGAGTAACCTGAGTGTCTGTAGCCCTGTATCAGAGTAACCTGAGTGTCTGTAGCCCTGTACCAGGAGTGACCAGAGTAACCTGAGTGTCTGTAGCCCTGTATCAGGAGTGACCAGAGTAACCTGAGTGTCTGTAGCCCTGTACCAGAGTAACCTGAGTGTCTGTAGCCCTGTATCAGGAGTGACCAGAGTAACCTGAGTGTCTGTAGCCCTGTATCAGAGTAACCTGAGTGTCTGTAGCCCTGTATCAGGAGTGACCAGAGTAACCTGAGTGTCTGTAGCCCTGTATCAGGAGTGACCAGAGTAACCTGAGTGTCTGTAGCCCTGTATCAGGAGTGACCAGAGTAACCTGAGTGTCTGTAGCCCTGTATCAGGAGTGACCAGAGTAACCTGAGTGTCTGTAGCCCTGTATCAGAGTGACCAGAGTAACCTGAGTGTCTGTAGCCCTGTATCAGAGTAACCTGAGTGTCTGTAGCCCTGTATCAGAGTAACCTGAGTGTCTGTAGCCCTGTATCAGAGTAACCTGAGTGTCTGTAGCCCTGTATCAGGAGTGACCAGAGTAACCTGAGTGTCTGTAGCCCTGTACCAGAGTGACCAGAGTAACCTGAGTGTCTGTAGCCCTGTATCAGAGTGACCAGAGTAACCTGAGTGTCTGTAGCCCTGTATCAGGAGTGACCAGAGTAACATGAATGTCTGTAGCCCTGTACCAGAGTGACCATAGTAACCTGAGTGTCTGTAGCCCTGTATCAGAGTGACCAGAGTAACCTGAGTGTCTGTAGCCCTGTATCAGGAGTGACCAGAGTAACCTGAGTGTCTGTAGCCCTGTATCAGGAGTGACCAGAGTAACCTGAGTGTCTGTAGCCCTGTATCAGAGTGACCAGAGTAACCTGAGTGTCTGTAGCACTGTATCAGAGTAACCTGAGTGTCTGTAGCCCTGTATCAGAGTAACCTGAGTGTCTGTAGCCCTGTACCAGGAGTGACCAGAGTAACCTGAGTGTCTGTAGCCCTGTATCAGGAGTGACCAGAGTAACCTGAGTGTCTGTAGCCCTGTACCAGAGTAACCTGAGTGTCTGTAGCCCTGTATCAGGAGTGACCAGAGTAACCTGAGTGTCTGTAGCCCTGTATCAGAGTAACCTGAGTGTCTGTAGCCCTGTATCAGGAGTGACCAGAGTAACCTGAGTGTCTGTAGCCCTGTATCAGGAGTGACCAGAGTAACCTGAGTGTCTGTAGCCCTGTATCAGGAGTGACCAGAGTAACCTGAGTGTCTGTAGCCCTGTATCAGGAGTGACCAGAGTAACCTGAGTGTCTGTAGCCCTGTATCAGAGTGACCAGAGTAACCTGAGTGTCTGTAGCCCTGTATCAGAGTAACCCTGAGTGTCCTGTAGCCCTGTATCAGAGTAACCTGAGTGTCTGTAGCCCTGTATCAGAGTAACCTGAGTGTCTGTAGCCCCTGTATCAGGAGTGACCAGAGTAACCTGAGTGTCTGTAGCCCTGTACCAGAGTGACCAGATTAACCTGAGTGTCTGTAGCCCTGTATCAGAGTGACCAGAGTAACCTGAGTGTCTGTTGCCCTGTATCAGGAGTGACCAGAGTAACCTGAGTGTCTGTAGCCCTGTATCAGGAGTGACCAGAGTAACCTGAGTGTCTGTAGCCCTGTACCAGAGTGACCATAGTAACATGAGTGTCTGTAGCCCTGTATCAGAGTGACCAGAGTAACCTGAGTGTCTGTAGCCCTGTATCAGGAGTGACCAGAGTAACCTGAGTGTCTGTAGCCCTGTATCAGGAGTGACCAGAGTAACATGAATGTCTGTAGCCCTGTACCAGAGTGACCATAGTAACCTGAGTGTCTGTAGCCCTGTATCAGAGTGACCAGAGTAACCTGAGTGTCTGTAGCCCCTGTATCAGGAGTGACCAGAGTAACCTGAGTGTCTGTAGCCCTGTATCAGGAGTGACCAGAGTAACCTGAGTGTCTGTAGCCCTGTATCAGTAGTGACCAGAGTAACCTGAGTGTCTGTAGCCCTGTACCAGAGTGACCATAGTAACCTGAGTGTCTGTAGCCCTGTATCAGAGTGACCAGAGTAACCTGAGTGTCTGTAGCCCTGTACCAGAGTGACCATAGTAACCTGAGTGTCTGTAGCCCTGTACCAGAGTGACCAGAGTAACCTGAGTGTCTGTAGCCCCTGTACCAGAGTGACCAGAGTACCCTGAGTGTCTGTAGCCCTGTACCAGAGTGACCATAGTAACCTGAGTGTCTGTAGCCCTGTATCAGAGTGACCAGAGTAACCTGAGTGTCTGTAGCCCCTGTACCAGAGTGACCAGAGTAACCTGAGTGTCTGTAGCCCTGTATCAGAGTGACCAGAGTAACCTGAGTGTCTGTAGCCCTGTACCAGAGTGACCATAGTAACCTGAGTGTCTGTAGCCCTGTATCAGGAGTCTGGGGATAACCTGAGTGTCTGTAGCCCTGTATCAGAGTGACCATAGTAACCTGAGTGTCTGTAGCCCTGTATCAGGAGTCTGGGATAACCTGAGTGTATGTAGCCCTGTATCAGAGTGACCAGAGTAACCTGAGTGTCTGTAGCCCTGTATCAGGAGTCTGGGATAACCTGAGTGTCTGTAGCCCTGTATCAGAGTGACCAGAGTAACCTGAGTGTCTGTAGCCCTGTATCAGGAGTCTGGGATAACCTGAGTGTCTGTAGCCCTGTACCAGAGTGACCATAGTAACCTGAGTGTCTGTAGCCCTGTACCAGGAGTCTGGGATAACCTGAGTGTCTGTAGCCCTGTATCAGGAGTGACCATAGTAACCTGAGTGTCTGTAGCCCTGTATCAGAGTGACCATAGTAACCTGAGTGTCTGTAGCCCCTGTATCAGGAGTGACCATAGTAACCTGAGTGTCTGTAGCCCTGTATCAGAGTGACCATAGTAACCTGAGTGTCTGTAGCCCTGTATCAGAGTAACCTGAGTGTCTGTAGCCCTGTATCAGGAGTGACCATAGTAACCTGAGTGTCTGTAGCCCTGTATCAGAGTGACCATAGTAACCTGAGTGTCTGTAGCCCTGTATCAGAGTGACCAGAGTAACCTGAGTGTCTGTAGCTCTGTATCAGGAGTGACCAGAGTAACCTGAGTGTCTGTAGCCCTGTATCAGAGTGACCAGAGTAACCTGAGTGTCTGTAGCCCTGTATCAGAGTGACCAGAGTAACCTGAGTGTCTGTAGCCCTGTATCAGAGTGACCAGAGTAACCTGAGTGTCTGTAGCCCTGTATCAGAGTGACCAGAGTAACCTGAGTGTCTGTAGCCCTGTATCCAGAGTGACCAGAGTAACCTGAGTGTCTGTAGCCCTGTATCAGAGTGACCAGAGTAACCTGAGTGTCTGTAGCCCTGTACCAGGAGTGACCAGAGTAACCTGAGTGTCTGTAGCCCTGTACCAGGAGTGACCAGAGTAACCTGAGTGTCTGTAGCCCTGTATCAGAGTGACCAGAGTAACCTGAGTGTCTGTAGCCCTGTACCAGGAGTGACCAGAGTAACCTGAGTGTCTGTAGCCCTGTACCAGGAGTGACCAGAGTAACCTGAGTGTCTGTAGCCCTGTATCAGAGTGACCAGAGTAACCTGAGTGTCTGTAGCCCTGTACCAGGAGTCTGGGATAACCTGAGTGTCTGTAGCCCTGTATCAGGAGTCTGGGATAACCTGAGTGTCTGTAGCCCTGTACCAGGAGTCTGGGATAACCTGAGTGTCTGTAGCCCTGTACCAGAGTGACCATAGTAACCTGAGTGTCTGTAGCCCTGTACCAGGAGTCTGGGATAACCTGAGTGTTCTGTAGCCCTGTACCAGAGTGACTATAGTAACCTGAGTGTCTGTAGCCCTGTATCAGGAGTGACCATAGTAACCTGAGTGTCTGTAGCCCTGTATCAGAGTGACCAGAGTAACCTGAGTGTCTGTAGCCCTGTATCAGGAGTGACCAGAGTAACCTGAGTGTCTGTAGCCCTGTATCAGGAGTGACCAGAGTAACCTGAGTGTCTGTAGCCCTGTACCAGAGTAACCTGAGTGTCTGTAGCCCTGTATCAGAGTGACCAGAGTAACCTGAGTGTCTGTAGCCCTGTACCAGAGTGACCATAGTAACCTGAGTGTCTGTAGCCCTGTATCAGGAGTGACCAGAGTAACCTGAGTGTCTGTAGCCCTGTATCAGAGTGACCAGAGTAACCTGAGTGTCTGTAGCCCTGTATCAGAGTGACCAGAGTAACCTGAGTGGCTGTAGCCCTGTATCAGAGTGACCAGAGTAACCTGAGTGTCTGTAGCCCTGTATCAGGAGTGACCAGAGTAACCTGAGTGTCTGTAGCCCTGTATCAGAGTGACCAGAGTAACCTGAGTGTCTGTAGCCCTGTATCAGGAGTGACCAGAGTAACCTGAGTGTCTGTAGCCCTGTATCAGGAGTGACCAGAGTAACCTGAGTGTCTGTAGCCCTGTATCAGAGTGACCAGAGTAACCTGAGTGTCTGTAGCCCTGTATCAGAGTAACCTGAGTGTCTGTAGCCCTGTATCAGAGTAACCTGAGTGTCTGTAGCCCTGTACCAGGAGTGACCAGAGTAACCTGAGTGTCTGTAGCCCTGTATCAGGAGTGACCAGAGTAACCTGAGTGTCTGTAGCCCTGTACCAGAGTAACCTGAGTGTCTGTAGCCCTGTATCAGGAGTGACCAGAGTAACCTGAGTGTCTGTAGCCCTGTATCAGAGTAACCTGAGTGTCTGTAGCCCTGTATCAGGAGTGACCAGAGTAACCTGAGTGTCTGTAGCCCTGTATCAGGAGTGACCAGAGTAACCTGAGTAGTCTGTAGCCCTGTATCAGGAGTGACCAGAGTAACCTGAGTGTCTGTAGCCCTGTATCAGGAGTGACCAGAGTAACCTGAGTGTCTGTAGCCCTGTATCAGAGTGACCAGAGTAACCTGAGTGTCTGTAGCCCTGTATCAGAGTAACCTGAGTGTCTGTAGCCCTGTATCAGAGTAACCTGAGTGTCTGTAGCCCTGTATCAGAGTAACCTGAGTGTCTGTAGCCCTGTATCAGGAGTGACCAGAGTAACCTGAGTGTCTGTAGCCCTGTACCAGAGTGACCAGAGTAACCTGAGTGTCTGTAGCCCTGTATCAGAGTGACCAGAGTAACCTGAGTGTCTGTTGCCCTGTATCAGGAGTGACCAGAGTAACCTGAGTGTCTGTAGCCCTGCATCAGGAGTGACCAGAGTAACCTGAGTGTCTGTAGCCCTGTACCAGAGTGACCATAGTAACATGAGTGTCTGTAGCCCTGTATCAGAGTGACCAGAGTAACCTGAGTGTCTGTAGACCTGTATCAGGAGTGACCAGAGTAACCTGAGTGTCTGTAGCCCTGTATCAGGAGTGACCAGAGTAACATGAATGTCTGTAGCCCTGTACCAGAGTGACCATAGTAACCTGAGTGTCTGTAGCCCTGTATCAGAGTGACCAGAGTAACCTGAGTGTCTGTAGCCCTGTATCAGGAGTGACCAGAGTAACCTGAGTGTCTGTAGCCCTGTATCAGGAGTGACCAGAGTAACCTGAGTGTCTGTAGCCCTGTATCAGGAGTGACCAGAGTAACCTGAGTGTCTGTAGCCCTGTACCAGAGTGACCATAGTAACCTGAGTGTCTGTAGCCCTGTATCAGAGTGACCAGAGTAACCTGAGTGTCTGTAGCCCTGTACCAGAGTGACCATAGTAACCTGAGTGTCTGTAGCCCTGTACCAGAGTGACCAGAGTAACCTGAGTGTCTGTAGCCCTGTACCAGAGTGACCAGAGTACCCTGAGTGTCTGTAGCCCTGTACCAGAGTGACCATAGTAACCTGAGTGTCTGTAGCCCTGTATCAGAGTGACCAGAGTAACCTGAGTGTCTGTAGCCCTGTACCAGAGTGACCAGAGTAACCTGAGTGTCTGTAGCCCTGTATCAGAGTGACCAGAGTAACCTGAGTGTCTGTAGCCTCTGTACCAGAGTGACCATAGTAACCTGAGTGTCTGTAGCCCTGTATCAGGAGTCTGGGGATAACCTGAGTGTCTGTAGCCCTGTATCAGAGTGACCATAGTAACCTGAGTGTCTGTAGCCCTGTATCAGGAGTCTGGGATAACCTGAGTGTCTGTAGCCCTGTATCAGAGTGACCAGAGTAACCTGAGTGTCTGTAGCCCTGTATCAGGAGTCTGGGATAACCTGAGTGTCTGTAGCCCTGTACCAGAGTGACCATAGTAACCTGAGTGTCTGTAGCCCTGTACCAGGAGTCTGGGATAACCTGAGTGTCTGTAGCCCTGTATCAGGAGTGACCATAGTAACCTGAGTGTCTGTAGCCCTGTATCAGAGTGACCATAGTAACCTGAGTGTCTGTAGCCCTGTATCAGGAGTGACCATAGTAACCTGAGTGTCTGTAGCCCTGTATCAGAGTAACCTGAGTGTCTGTAGCCCTGTATCAGGAGTGACCATAGTAACCTGAGTGTCTGTAGCCCTGTATCAGAGTGACCATAGTAACCTGAGTGTCTGTAGCCCTGTATCAGAGTGACCAGAGTAACCTGAGTGTCTGTAGCCCTGTATCAGGAGTGACCAGAGTAACCTGAGTGTCTGTAGCCCTGTATCAGAGTGACCAGAGTAACCTGAGTGTCTGTAGCCCTGTATCAGAGTGACCAGAGTAACCTGAGTGTCTGTAGCCCTGTATCAGAGTGACCAGAGTAACCTGAGTGTCTGTAGCCCTGTATCAGAGTGACCAGAGTAACCTGAGTGTCTGTAGCCCTGTACCAGAGTGACCAGAGTAACCTGAGTGTCTGTAGCCCTGTATCAGAGTGACCAGAGTAACCTGAGTGTCTGTAGCCCTGTACCAGGAGTGACCAGAGTAACCTGAGTGTCTGTAGCCCTGTACCAGGAGTGACCAGAGTAACCTGAGTGTCTGTAGCCCTGTATCAGAGTGACCAGAGTAACCTGAGTGTCTGTAGCCCTGTACCAGGAGTGACCAGAGTAACCTGAGTGTCTGTAGCCCTGTACCAGGAGTGACCAGAGTAACCTGAGTGTCTGTAGCCCTGTATCAGAGTGACCAGAGTAACCTGAGTGTCTGTAGCCCTGTACCAGGAGTCTGGGATAACCTGAGTGTCTGTAGCCCTGTATCAGGAGTCTGGGATAACCTGAGTGTCTGTAGCCCTGTACCAGGAGTCTGGGATAACCTGAGTGTCTGTAGCCCTGTACCAGAGTGACCATAGTAACCTGAGTGTCTGTAGCCCTGTACCAGGAGTCTGGGATAACCTGAGTGTCTGTAGCCCTGTACCAGAGTGACCATAGTAACCTGAGTGTCTGTAGCCCTGTATCAGGAGTGACCATAGTAACCTGAGTGTCTGTAGCCCTGTATCAGAGTGACCAGAGTAACCTGAGTGTCTGTAGCCCTGTATCAGGAGTGACCAGAGTAACCTGAGTGTCTATAGCCCTGTACCAGGAGTCTGGGGATAACCTGCTCCTGTAACGATAAAACAAACAGAAAATACTGTCAGCATGAGACCTAAAATAGCCATTGATAAGCACTAACAATCACAATAATAATAATAACAATAATAACAATTATAATTATAATAATAATAATTACAATAATGTTAATAGCCTATATTACTATTTATTAAATACTAAGTTATTTACTTAATGGGAAAAGTTGCATTTCCCCTCGGACACGATCTTGTGGATGTCAGGTGAGAGGGATGTGATGTTGATGAGCAGGCAGTCCTCGGTTGCCTTATGTGAAAGCCGGTTCCTGTCGTGAGTCGATTGCATTCATAGAGGAAAAGGAGGACTCACAGGTGGAAGTTGATCCAAACATTGTTAGCACATAAAAGGAATTCCTCCATTTCCAAAATACGAAGGTGGTCAGATCTCACCTCGTGGGGTTGTAATGATCATGAGAACGGTGAGGAATCAGCCCAGAACTACACGGGAGGATCTTGTCAATGATCTCAAGGCAGCTGAGACCATAGTCACCAAGAAAACAATTGGTAACACACTACGCCGTGAAGGACTGAAATCTCTGCAGCGCCCGCAAGGTCCCCCTGCTCAAGAATACATATACATGCCCGTCTGAAGTTTGCCAATGAACATCGGAATGACTCAGAGGACAACTGGTGAAAGTGTTGTGGTCAGATGAGACCAAAATGGAGCTCTTTGGCATCAACTCAATTCGCCGTGTTTGGAGGAGGAGGAATGCCGCCTATGACCCCAAGAACACCATCTCCACCGTCAAACATGGCGGTGGAAACATTATGCTTTGGGGGTGTTTTCTGGACAGGACAACTTCACCGCGATCATTTGACGGGGCCATGTACTGTCAAATCTTGGGTGAGAACATCCTTCCCTCAGCCAGGGCATTGAAAATGGGTCGTGGATTGGTATTCCAGCATGACAATGACCCAAAACACACAGCCAAGGCAACAAAGGAGTGCCTCAAGGAGAAGCACATTAAGGTCCTGGAGTGGCCTAGCCAGTCTCCAGACTTTAATCCCACAGAAAATCTGTGGAGGGGAGCTGAAGGTCTCGAGTTGCCAAACGTAAGCCTCGAAACCTTAATGACTTGGAGAAGATCTGCAAAAAGGAGTGGGACAAAATCCCTCCTGAGATGTATGCAAACCTGGTGACCAACTACAAGAAACATCTGACCTCTGTGATTGCCAACAAGGGTTTTGCCACCAAGTACTAAGTCATGATTTGCAGAGGGGTCAAATACTTATTTCCCTCATTAAAATGCAAATCATTATATAACATTACAAACGTACAAAATCAGCAGGGGATCAAATACTTTTTTCCCCCCACTGTAGGTAAGCTAGCTAGCTACTCTACCAGGAGCATCCTAGTTATCCTAGCTAGTCGGTACAGCTAGGTAAGCTAGCTAGCTACTCTACCAGCAGCATCCTAGTTATCCTAGCTAGTCGGTACAGCTAGGTAAGCTAGTTAGCTACTCTACCAGCAGCATCCTAGTTATCCTAGCTAGTCGGTACAGCTAGGTAAGCTAGTTAGCTACTCTACCAGCAGCATCCTAGTTATCCTAGCTAGTCGGTACAGCTAGGTAAGCTAGCTCGCTACTCTACCAGCAGCATCCTAGTTATCCTATCCTCCCTCTCTCATTGACGGATGCTGGCTACCTCTGTCCGGTTCTCCTCTCTTCACTAGATGGACGGTAACTTTAGTGTTTAACCCCTCTGTATCCAAGGACCAATCTTTTGAATATTATTTTCGGGGCGCCTAAAGTAGGCTGGACACATTCAATTTTTTTAACATTTTTTTAGCTGCCTCACCAACGTCTGAATGTGCATGAATAACTTTTAATTGCTAAAGATTTCCAATAGATGGCAGCATAAGACCACAAAGCATCAGTTATAGGCTACAGGCAGCAATATGATTGACATAAAATAGCATGCAACCACAGACTATATGTCCCATGATTTTCTAAAATGGTCACTCATTACTTTAGTTAGCCTGTTGGGACTACAGGTTAGCAATGAACCCCGAGTCGGGATTGCTAACAAGGCTGGAAATTCAAAACATCAAAAATCTAATAATTTCAATTTCTCAAACCATCAACTATTTTACACAATTTAAAAGATAAACATCTCCTTAATCTAACCACATTGTTCGATTTTCAAAGAGGCTTTACGGCAAAAGCATAAAGTTAGATTATGTTAGGACAGTACATAGCCACAAAAGTACAAACATCCATTTTCAATTCAAGGTCAGGCGTCACCAAAAGCAGAAACCAGCTAGAATTATGCACTAACCTTTGTCAATCTCCATCAGATGACACTCCTAGGACATTATGTTATACAATACATGCATTTTTTGTTCCATCAAGTTCATATTTATATCCAAAAACAGCATTTTACAGTAGCGTGAAATTCAGATTTTTTTCTTCTCTGAAATGCTTCCGGTGAACATAACAAAATTACTATTCGACAACATTGGTAAATTATAATATTGTCATTCAAAGAATAATATATTATCATCTCGTAATTGCTACCGAATGGCCAGATCTCAAAATAACTTTACTGGGAAATCACATTTTGCAATAAACGGGGTGCTATGCTAAGAACAACAGGCTATGCTATACAGTTAGCATCATCTAAAATCGATAATAACATTGTAAATACCCCCTTACCTTTGATTATCTCCATCAGAAGGCAGGATCCCAGGTCCGGAAGGCATTCCAGGTCCGGAACAAATGTGGTTTCTTTTGACAAAGTTCATAATTTATGTCCAAATAACACCAAGTACTTAGCGTTCATTATGCTCCCACAAAACGTGGTTGGAGGGCTGGTAAAATCACGCCGAAAAGCTAAAAAAAACCTAGTAAATAATCTATTTATGTTCGTTCAAACATGTCAAATGTTGTTTAGCATTAATCTTTTGGTCCATTTTTAACGTTAAACATCAGTAATATTTTCACACAACCTATCCTATGTCTAGATAAAAAATGATGACAAACTCACGTTTCTCAGATTTATGCGCAGGCGCAAAAAAATGAAGTGATGACATGTCAACTTCCTTGGATTCTAATTTGCTCTCTGTTTATCATAGACGCTTCAAACAACTTTATAAAGATCGTTGACATCTAGTGGAAGCCGTAGGTGTTGCGAAATGAATCCTTTCTCACTATGGTATCTATAAAACAATGACACTAAATAGTACAGTCACAAAATTCACATTTTTTTTTAATCTATTTTTCACAGGTTTTTGCCTGCAATATGAGTTTTGTTATACTTACAGACACCATTCAAACTGTTTTAGAAAATTCAGAGTGTTTTCTATCCGAATGTGTTAATAATATGCATATCCTAGCTTCTGAGTTGGTGTAGGAGGCAGTTAAAAATGGGCACATATTTTTTTCAAAATGTCTCAATACTGCCCCCGAGCCCCAACAGGTTAACTATATATCTCGTAATGGGCCTGTATTGCTTTCGGGAGAGCAACAAAATAGTGATTATAGCAGGTATTGAACACCGGGTAAATAATCGCTAGTCAAAACCTCAACCTCAGTATACGTGCATTATAAAACATCATCTTAATATCTGATATTGCGAGTAAACAACCTCGGAATAGAAAAGACAAGAGTGCGTCTTCCAGCCCGCCAATAAATTACATCATTAAACCCTACCGGTTAGTAAATTTACCTCAACATGCCCCTGGAGAAGGCAGAGCGACGACACCAGCTTTTTACCAGGGCTGAGTTGACTACTAGAGAGAGAAGGCAGAGTGACGACACCAGCTTTTTACCGGGGCTGAGTTGACTACTAGAGAGAGAAGGCAGAGCGACGACACCAGCTTTTTACCGGGGCTGAGTTGACTACTAGAGAGAGAAGGCAGAGTGAAGACACCAGCTTTTTACCGGGGCTGAGTTGACTACTAGAGAGAGAAGGCAGAGCGACGACACCAGCTTTTTACCGGGGCTGAGTTGACTACTAGAGAGAGAAGGCAGAGTGACGACACCAGCTTTTTACCGGGGCTGAGTTGACTACTAGAGAGTGAAGGCAGAGTGACGACACCAGCTTTTTACTGGGGCTGAGTTGACTTCTAGAGAGAGAAGGTAGAGTGAAGACACCAGCTTTTTACCGGGGCTGAGTTGACTACTAGAGAGAGAAGGCAGAGTGACGACACCAGCTTTTTACCGGGGCTGAGTTGACTACTAGAGAGAGAAGACAGAGCGACGACACCAGCTTTTTACCAGGGCTGAGTTGACTACTAGAGAGAGAAGACAGAGTGGCTCGATGCTGGTTGATGAATTTGACAATTTTTCTCAACTAGAGGTGACTAAATTAATGTTCAGACTTATTGATAATCGTTATATTAATGAAGTATAATTTCAAAACATGAGCATAAAAACAGGTAATAATAAACATGAATCATCATTATATTACTTCACAGTAATCTGCTAAATGCTTTTTCAGTCTCTTGCGTTAGCAGTGTGTAAAGGGACAGAAAGAAGCGCGGGGAGTGGTGGTGTATCCAGGGAGAAAACTAAACTAATCTTCTGAAATGTCATTTGTGGTCTTATGCTCCCATCTATTGGAATTATATAGCAACTGCAGTAGTACTGAATAATGTG
>NW_027675323.1:772500-820000 GCF_965601325.2 Salmo salar | reverse complement strand
ACAGAAGGAGGAGTACTTCAGAAAGAGATTCAGTGATGAGGAGCTGGCCAGCAGAATCATCTCACACATAAAGACATCAAGGAGCCTCCACATCATGTGCCACATTCCAGTCTTCTGTTGGATTTCTGCAACAGTCCTCGAACACATGCTGAAACATAAGAGAGAAGAGATGCCCAAGACTCTGACTGAGATGTACACACACCTTGTGGTGTTTCATACCAAACAGAAGAATGAAAAGTATCTTGGGAAAGAAGAGACAGGTCCACACTGGAATAAAGAGAGCATTCTGTCACTGGGAAAACTGGCTTTTCAACAGCTAGTGAAGGGCAATCTGATTTTCTATGAAAAAGACCTGAAAGAGGCTGGCATTGATGTCAATGAAGCCTCTGTGTACTCAGGATTGTGCACACAGATCTTTAAAGAGGAATGTGTTCTGTACCAAGACAAGGTGTACTGCTTTGTTCATCTGAGCATTCAGGAGTTTCTGGCTGCTGTGTATGTGTTCCTCTCATTCATCAACAAAAATGAGAATCTCATGGACAAACAGCAAACAAAGTCCAGTATCTTTTCTCTGCTGTACAGAGACAAGTCTGAAGTTTCTTTCTACAAGAGTGCTGTGGATAAAGCCTTACACAGTGAGATGGGAAACCTGGACCTTTTCCTCCGCTTCCTTCTGGGCCTCTCACTGGAGTCCAATCAGAAGCACTTACGAGGTCTACTGACAAAGACAAGAAGCAGCTCACAGAGCCATGAAGACACAGTGAACTACATCAAGGAGAAGATCAGGGAGAATCCCTCTCCAGAGAGGAGCATCAATCTGTTCCACTGTCTGAATGAACTGAATGACCATTCTCTAGTGGAGGAGATCCAAAGCTACCTGAGCTCAGGAAGTGTCTCAAAACCCAACCTGTCACCTGCACAGTGGTCAGCTCTGGTCTTTGTGTTGCTGACTTCAGAAAAGGAGCTGGATGTGTTTGACCTGAAGAAATACTCCAGATCAGAGGAAGGTCTTCTGAGGCTGCTGCCAGTGTTCAAAGCCTCCAGTGCATTTCTGTGAGTACATAAAATGACATATAAAATCTAATCATCAGGAAGAAATATTCAGGTTAAAGAAAAATATGCATTATAATATGTGTATAATATTACATTGAAAACATTGAATAAATGCATTGATTTTCACATTAGTATAACAATATGACCATACAATTGTAGCTGACGGAAGATGAATCTATATGTTGTTTGAGAGAATAAACCAAATGCATCTTCCATTGTCCTTCAACACTACTGGTGTTAACTAAACAGTGTGTTTGTGAAGTCATGATGATCTCGTTGCAGGCTGTCAGGCTGTGGAGTCACAGAGGAAGGCTGTGCTTCTCTGGTCTCAGCTCTGAGGTCAAACCCCTCACACCTGAGAGAGCTGGACCTGAGCTACAATCACCCAGGAGACTCAGGAGTCAGACTGCTCTCTGCTGGACTGGAGGATCCACACTGCAGACTGGAGAAACTCAAGTATGTAGAGGGTTTATGTCAATGTTCATATCAGACATGTTTGACTTTTCAGGCTAGGTAATACAAACATTCTGACCACCACTTGGACAAAGTTATATGCTGACTGTGTGTCCAGTGTGTGTGTGTCGTGTGTGTGTGTGTGTGTGTGTGTGTGTGTGTGTGTGTGTGTGTGTGTGTGTGTGTGTGTGTGTGTGTGTGTGTGTGTGTGTGTGTGTGTGTGTGTGAATAAATGCATTGATTTTCACATTAGTATAACAATATGACCATACAATTCTAGGACACAGAAGAAGAATATATATGTTGTTTGGGAGAATTAACCAAATGCATCTGCCATTGTCCTTCTACACTAAATTAACCTCTATGGGCTAGGTGGGACGCTTGCGTCCCACCTACGTAACAGCCACTGCCAGCCTGTGGCGCGATTTTCAAAACCTTAAAAATCCTATTACTTCAATTTCTCAAACATATGACTATTTTACAGCCATTTCAAGACAAGACTCTCGTTAATCTAACCACACTGTCCGATTTCAAAAAGGCTTTACAACGAAAGCAAAACATTAGATTATGTCAGCAGAGTACCAAGCCAGAAATAATCAGACACCCATTTTTCAAGCCAGCATATAATGTCACCAAAACCCAGAAGACAGCTAAATGCAGCACTCACCTTTGATGATCTTCATCAGATGACAACCCTAGGACATTATGTTATACAATACATGCATGTTTTGTTCAATCAAGTTCATATTTATATCAAAAACCAGCTTTTTACATTAGCATGTGACGTTCAGAACTAGCATACCCCCCGCAAACTTGCGGGGAATTCGCTAACATTTTACTAAATTACTCACGATAAACGTTCACAAAAAGCATAACAATTATTTAAAGAATTATAGATACAGACCTCCTCTATGCACTCGATATGTCCGATTTTAAAATAGCTTTTTGGTGAAAGCACATTTTGCAATATTCTAAGTACATAGCCCAGGCATCACGGGCTCGCTATTTAGACACCCGGCAAGTTTAGCACTCACCATAATCATATTTACTATTATAAAAGTTTGATTACCTTTTGTTGTCTTCGTCAGAATGCACACCCAGGACTGCTACTTCAATAACAAAGGTTGGTTTGGTCCAAAATAATCCATCGTTATATCCGAATAGCGGCATTTTGTTCGTGCGTTCCAGACACTATCCGAAATAGTAAAGAAGTGTCGCGCGCATGGCGCAATTCGTGACAATAAAATTCTAAATATTCCATTACCGTACTTCGAAGCATGTCAACCGCTGTTTAAAATACATTTTTACGACATTTTTCTCGTAGAAAAGCGATAATATTCCGACAGGGAATCTCCTTTTCGGCAAACAGAGGAAAAAATCCCAAAGGCGGGGGGCGGTCGGGGTCACGCGCATAAGCCCAGTGTCCCTTGATCGGCCACTTGAGAAAGGCGATAATGTGTTTCAGCCTGGGGCTGGAATGACGACATTCTGTTTTTTCCCGGGCTCTGAGCGCCTATGGACGACGTGGGAAGTGTCACGTTAGAGCAGAGATCCTTAGTAAATGATAGAGATGGAAAAGAAGTTCAAGAAATGGTCAGACAGGCCACTTCCTGTAAAGGAATCTCTCAGGTTTTGACCTGCCATTTGAGTTCTGTTATACTCACAGACACCATTCAAACAGTTTTAGAAAATGTAGGGTGTTTTCTATCCATATGTAATAAGTATATGCATATTCTAGTTACTGGGTAGGAGTGGTAACCAGATTAAATCGGGTATGTTTTTTATCCAGGAGTGTCAATACTGCCCCCTAGCCCTAACAGGTTAACAATGTGTTTGAAGTCATGATCTCTTTGTCAGGCTGTCAGGCTGTGGAGTCACAGAGGAAGGCTGTGATTCTCTGGTCTCAGCTCTGAGGTCAAACCCCTCACACCTGAGAGAGCTGGACCTGAGTAACAATGACCTGAAGGATTCAGGAGTGAAGCTGCTCT
Organism: Salmo salar; assembly: GCF_965601325.2. Taxonomy (NCBI): domain Eukaryota; kingdom Metazoa; phylum Chordata; class Actinopteri; order Salmoniformes; family Salmonidae; genus Salmo; species Salmo salar. The sequence goes on along the minus strand of NW_027675323.1, from coordinate 816,506 downwards.
CTGCTGTACTGGAGAATCCCCACTGTAAACTGGAGACTCTGAGGTCAGTATTATCAGATATGAAAGTACTTTATGCATGTAGTTCTCCCATTTGAAAAAGTCGTAATTATTCGGACATATTACTTATAGTGTATTAAAGTAGTCATAAGTTTAGCATGTTGTCCCATATTCCATGCCTGCTGTCACGTTTCTCTAAGACAGAACCCAGAAGCAGACCAGGACAAGGTGAGTAAAATGAAGGTGAGTATTTATTGGTAGTCTTGATGTGTAATTTGAGTGATCCAGGAGACGGAGCGGGAGCAGAGGTGAGTTGATGAGAGTAGATGGGTGGATTCAATGACGTCACTGTATCCACCGACGGCCAGTCAAGGGAGTTGAATGTTCCGGGAGGATGACTGTAGACAGAGTAAACGGGGGGGGGGGGGGGGGGGGGGGTAACCAGTAACAAGACCAAAACAACAAGACTAGCTCAGGTAACATGAGGCTGTTCGTTGCTAACGATCCAGCAGGGAATGGATGTCAGCTCAGGGCTTATGAAGAGGTGATGATCAGGACCAGGTGTGCAGAAGGTTGATGAGATGCAGGTGTAGGGTAATCACTAGATCTCCCGCCTAACTTCGTTGCCTAGCAACCAGACAGGGTAATAATATCACTAGATCTCCCGCCTAACTTCGTTGCCTGGCAACCAGATAGGTTCCTGAACGCACCCTTAGACTCCAAACAGAAAACAGTCAGCTCAGGCAGAAACAGACTCAGGAAGCGGGATTCCTGACACCTGCAGTGAGGCTTGTGATTCTACTAACTTGTTGAATTCATTTGCAGTTGGTCTTGGTTGTGTTTTGGATGATGTTTTTCCTAATAGATACTGAATAGTAAATAATGTCCTGTCATTTTGGAGTCACTTCACTTCTATTGTCAGTGACTTCTACATTCATGTGGATGCTACCATGATTATGAATAACCATGAATGAATCGTGAATGATGATAAATGAGAAACGGAGGCACAAAGATCAAACCCCCTCTGTTACTGGTAATGGTGAGAGGTTAGCATGTTTTGTTGTAGCCTCTGTTATTGGTAATGGTGAGAGGTTAGCATGTTTTGTTGTAGCCTCTGTTATTGGTAATGGTGAGAGGTTAGCATGTTTTGTTGTAGTCTCTGTTATTGGTAATGGTGAGAGGTTAGCATGTTTTGTTGTAGCCTCTGTTATTGGTAATGGTGAGAGGTTAGCATGTTTTGTTGTAGCCTCTGTTATTGGTAATGGTGAGAGGTTAGCATGTTTTGTTGTAACCTCTGTTATTGGTAATGGTGAGAGGTTAGCATGTTTTGTTGTAGCCTCTGTTAATGGTAATGGTGAGAGGTTAGCATGTTTTGTTGTAGTCTCTGTTATGGGTAATGGTGAGAGGTTAGCATGTTTTGTTGTAGCCTATGTTATTGGTAATGGTGAGAGGTTAGCATGTTTTGTTGTAGCATCTGTTATTGGTAATGGTGAGAGGTTAGCATGTTTTGTTGTAGCCTCTGTTATTGGTAATGGTGAGAGGTTAGCATGTTTTGTTGTAGCCTCTGTTATTGGTAATGGTGAGAGGTTAGCATGTTTTGCTGCAGCCTCTGTTATTGGTAATGGTGAGAGGTTAGCATGTTTTGTTGTAGTCTCTGTTATTGGTAATGGTGAGAGGTTAGCATGTTTTGTTGTAGACTCTGTTATTGGTAATGGTGAGAGGTTAGCATGTTCTGTTGTATCCTCTGTTATTGGTAATGGTGAGAGGTTAGCATGTTCTGTTGTATCCTCTGTTATTGGTAATGGTGAGAGGTTAGCATGTTTTGTTGTAGTCTCTGTTATTGGTAATGGTGAGAGGTTAGCATGTTTTGTTGTAGCCTCTGTTATTGGTAATGGTGAGAGGTTAGCATGTTTTGTTGTAGCCTATGTTATTGGTAATGGTGAGAGGTTAGCATGTTTTGTTGTAGCCCCTGTTATTGGTAATGGTGAGAGGTTAGTATGTTTTATTGTAGCCTCTGTTATTGGTAATGGTGAGAGATTAGCATGTTTTGTTGTATCCTCTGTTATTGGTAATGGTGAGAGGTTAGCATGTTTTGTTGTAGCCTCTGTTATTGGTAATGGTGAGAGGTTAGCATGTTTTGTTGTAGCCTCTGTTATTGGTAATGGTGAGAGGTTAGCATGTTTTGTTGTAGCCTCTGTTATTGGTAATGGTGAGAGGTTAGCATGTTTTGCTGTAGCCTCTGTTATTGGTAATGGTGAGAGGTTAGCATGTTTTGTTGTAGTCTCTGTTATTGGTAATGGTGAGAGGTTAGCATGTTTTGCTGTAGCCTCTGTTATTGGTAATGGTGAGAGGTTAGCATGTTTTGTTGTAGCCTCTGTTATTGGTAATGGTGAGAGGTTAGCATGTTTTGTTGTAACCTCTGTTATTGGTAATGGTGAGAGGTTAACATGTTTTGTTGTAGCCTCTGTTAATGGTAATGGTGAGAGGTTAGCATGTTTTGTTGTAGTCTCTGTTATTGGTAATGGTGAGAGGTTAGCATGTTTTGTTGTAGCCTATGTTATTGGTAATGGTGAGAGGTTAGCATGTTTTGTTGTAGCATCTGTTATTGGTAATGGTGAGAGGTTAGCATGTTTTGTTGTAGCCTCTGTTATTGGTAATGGTGAGAGGTTAGCATGTTTTGTTGTAGCCTCTGTTATTGGTAATGGTGAGAGGTTAGCATGTTTTGCTGTAGCCTCTGTTATTGGTAATGGTGAGAGGTTAGCTGTTTTGTTGTATCCTCTGTTATTGGTAATGGTGAGAGATTAGCATGGATTGATGTAGCCTCTGTTATTGGTAATGGTGAGAGATTAGCATGTTTTGTTGTAGTCTCTGTTATTGGTAATGGTATGAGGTTAGCATGTTTTATTGTATCCTCTGTTATTGGTAATGGTGAGAGGTTAGCATGTTTTGTTGTAGCCTCTGTTATTGGTAATGGTGAGAGGTTAGCTGTTTTATTGTATCCTCTGTTATTGGTAATGGTGAGAGGTTAGCATGTTTTGTTGTAGTCTCTGTTATTGGTAATGGTGAGAGGTTAGCATGTATTGTTGTAGCATCTGTTATTGGTAATGGTGAGAGGTTAGCATGTTTTGTTGTATCCTCTGTTATTGGTAATGGTGAGAGATTAGCATGTTTTGTTGTAGCCTCTGTTATTGGTAATGGTGAGAGGTTAGCATGTTTTTTTGTAGTCTCTGTTATTGGTAATGGTGAGAGATAAGCATGTTTTGTTGTAGCCTCTGTTATTGGTAATGGTGAGAGGTTTGCATGTTTTGTTGTATCCTCTGTAACTCTCTCACTCATTATTATTCATGATCTTTCTCAATCATGGCAGTCACAGGCTTGATGTAGTCATTGCAGTCAAAGAATATGGGACCAAATACTAAACTTATGACTATTTTAATACATTATGAGTTAATTGGTCAGAATACTTATGACTTATTCAAATAGGGGGACTAGCTACATAAAGTGCTTTCATTTTTCTAAATGGTGAAACAGATATGTATGAAATATCCTCAAATAAAAGGTGACATTATATACTGTCACCTCATATGAAACATTTGATCTGAAATCCAAAATGTTGGAGTTTAGAGCCACATTTATAATGTTATCTTCACTTTCAAAATAGATATGGTGTGGACTGTATACTCAGTACAATCTAAATCTGATACCTCACTGTCTGTCTTTTGAATGATACTGCTTTTAAACTGGTCTGGTCAGTCTACTCAAATATTTGTATTATACATGTTTCTATCTGAAGTTAAAACTTTGATAATTTGTCATTTATAATATGATACATGAATTTATGAATAGATATGGAAGGTTTCATGACACTGATTTATCTGAATATGTTGATAAAATATACTGCCACTTTTTTCACCACCAAAGAATAGCAGTGTGATTTTAATATGATTTGACTCTTTGCAGGCTGTCAGGCTGTCTAGTCACAGAGGAAAGCTGTGCTTCTCTGGTCTCAGCTCTGAAGTCAAACCCAACACAGTATTTGTAAATGGGTAACAGCGTAAACAGGGAAAGCTAAGCGTATCATTTTAATACAACCTTTCTGTCATTGTATTTCTTCGGTGTTTGCAGACTCACTGTCTGTAAACTCACAGACACATCCTGTAAAGTGTTGGCCTCAGTTCTCAGTTCAAACCCCTCACACCTGAGAGAGCTGGACCTGAGTAACAATGACCTGAAGGATTCAGGAGTGAAGCTGCTCTCTGCTGGACTGAAGGATCCACACTGCAGACTGGAGACTCTGAGGTCAGTGTTCCTGTAGTTGGTCAACAAGTGATAACTGTTCACCAGATCCACATGTGTTTACCAGACACACATATCCCACACCATATGTGTTTGGACCGTAAAGCTTACAGTTTTAAATATGGTTGTGTTTTAGATACAATTTTTCCTAATAGTAACTTAATGGTGAATAATGCCCTGTCATTTTGGAGTCACTTCACTTGTATTGTCAGTAAGAATAGAAGATGTTTTTGAAAGCTTCTACATTCATGTGGATGCTACTAGGATTATGAATAATCATGAATGAATCGAGAATAATGAGGAATGAGCCTCTGTTATTGGTAACGTTGAGAGGTTTGCATGTTTTGTTGTATCCTCTGTTATTGGTAATGGTGAGAGGTTAGCATGTTTTGTTGTAGCCTCTGTTATTGGTAATGGTGAGAGGTTAGCATGTTTTGTTGTATCCTCTGTTATTGGTAATGGTGAGAGGTTAGCATGTTTTGTTGTAGCCTCTGTTATTGGTAATGGTGAGAGGTTAGCATGTTTTATTGTATCCTTTGTTATTGGTAATGGTGAGAGGTTAGCATGTTTTGTTGTAGCCTCTGTTATTGGTAATGGTGAGAGGTTAGCATGTTTTGTTGTAGCCTCTGTTGTTGGTAATGGTGAGAGATTAGCATGTTTTGCTTTAGCCTCTGTTATTGGTAATGGTGAGAGGTTAGCATGTTTTGTTGTATCCTCTGTTGTTGGTAATGGTGAGAGGTTAGCATGTTTTGTTGTAACCTCTGTTATTGGTAATGGTGAGAATTTAGCATGTTTTGTTGTAGCCTCTGTTATTGGTAATGGTGAGAGGTTAGCATGTTTTGTTGTATCCTCTGTTATTGGTAATGGTGAGAGGTTAGCATGTTTTGTGTATCCTCTGTTATTGGTAATGGTGAGAGGTTAGCATGTTTTGTTGTATCCTCTGTTATTGGTAATGGTGAGAGGTTAGCATGTTTTGTTGTATCCTGTGTTATTGGTAATGGTTAGAGGTTAGCATGTTTTGTTGTATCCTCTGTTATTGGTAATGGTGAGAGGTTAGCATGTTTTGTTGTAGCCTCTGTAACTCTCTCACTCATTATTATTCATGATCTTTCTCAATCATGGCAGTCACAGGCTTGATGTAGTCATTGCAGTCAAAGAATATGGGACCAAATACTAAACTTATGACTATTTTAATACTTTATGAGTTAATTGGTCAGAATACTTATGACTTATTCAAATAGGGGGACAAGCTACATAAAGTGCTTTTATTTTTCTAAATGGTGAAACAGATATGTATGAAAATATCCTCAAATAAAAGGTTACATTATATACTGTCACCTCATATGAAACATTTGATCTGAAATCCAAAATGTTGGAGTTTAGAGCCACATTTAAAATGTTATCTTCACTGTCAAAATAGATATGGTGTGGACTGTATACTCAATACAATCTAAATCTGATACCTCACTGTCTGTCTTTTGACTGATACTGCTTTTAAACTGGTCTGGTCAGTCTACTCAAATATTTGTATTATACATGTTTCTATCTGCAGGCAAAACTTTGATAATATGTCATTTATAACATGATACATTAATTTATGAATAGATGTGGCAGATTTCATGACTGATATATCTGAATATGTTGAAGAAATATACTGCCACTATTTTCACCACCAAAGAATAGCAGTGTGGTTTTAATATGATTTGACTCTTTGCAGGCTGTCTGGCTGTCTAGTCACAGAGGAAGGCTGTGCTTCTCTGGTCTCAGCTCTGTGGTCAAACCCAACTCATTATTTGTAAACGGGTAACAGCGTAAACAGGGAAAGCTAAGCGTATCATTTTACTACAACCTGTCTGTCATTGTATTTCTTCTGTGTTGGCAGACTCACTGGCTGTAAACTCATAGACACATCCTGGGAAGTGTTGGCCTCAGTTCTCAGTTCAAACCCCTCACACCTGAGAGAGCTGGACCTGAGTAACAATGACCTGCAGGATTCAGGAGTGAAGCTGCTCTCTGCTGGACTGGGGATTCCCCACTGTAAACTGGAGACTCTGAGGTCAGTGTTCCTGTAGTTGGTCAACAAGTGATAACTGTTCACCAGATCCACATGTGTTTACCAGACACACATAGTCCACACCATACGTGTTTGGACAGTGAAGCTTACAGTTTTAAATATGGTTGTGTTTTAGATAATATTTTTCCTAATAGTAAGTTAATGGTGAATAATGTCCTGTCATTTTGGAGTCACTTCACTTGTATTGTCAGTAAGAAGAGAAGATGTTTCTGAACACTTCTACATTCATGTGGATGCTACCATGATTATGAAAAATCAGGAATTAATTGTGAATAATGAGGAATGAGCCTCTGTTATTGGTAATGGTGAGAGGTTAGCATGTTTTGTTGAAGCCTCTGTTATTGGTAATGGTGAGAGGTTAGCATGTTTTGTTGTAGTCTCTGTTATTGGTAACGGTGACTGTTAGCATGTTTTGTTGTAGCCTCTGTTATTGGTAATGGTGACAGGTTAGCATGTTTTGTTGTAGACTGTTATTGGTAATGGTGATAGGTTAGCATGTTTTGTTGTAACCTCTGTTATTGGTAATGGTGAGAGGTTAGCATGTTTTGTTGTAGCCTCTGTTATTGGTAATGGTGGGAGGTTAGCATGTTTTGTTGTAGCCTCTGTTATAGGTAATGGTGAGAGGTTAGCATGTTTTGTTGTAGCCTCTGTTATTGGTAATGGTGAGAGGTAAGCATGTTTTGTTGAAGCCTCTGTTATTGGTAATGGTGAGAGGTTAGCATGTTTTGTTGTAGCCTCTGTTATTGGTAATGGTGAGAGGTTAGCATGTTTTATTGTAGCCTCTGTTGTTGGTAATGGTGAGAGGTTAGCATGTTTTGTTGTATCCACTGTTATTGGTAATGGTGAGAGGTTAGCATGTTTTGTTGTAGTCTCTGTTATTGGTAATGGTGAGAGGTTAGCATGTTTTGTTGTAGCCTCTGTTATTGGTAATGGTGAGAGGTTAGCATGTTTTGTTGAAGCCTCTGTTATTGGTAATGGTGACAGTTAGCATGTTTTGTTGTATCCTCTTTTATTGGTAATGGTGAGAGGTTAGCATGTTTTGTTGTTTTGTTGTAGCCTCAGTAACTTTCTCACTCATTATATTCATGATCATGGCAGTCTCAGGCTTGATGTAGTCATTGCAGTCAAAGAATATGGGACCAAATACTAAACTTTTGACTATTTTAATACACTATGAGTGAATTTGTCAGAAAACATATGACTTCTTTAAATAGGGGGACTAGATACATAAAGTGCTTTTTTTTCTAAATGGTGAAACAGATATGTATGAAAATATCTTCATATTAGAGGTGACATTATATACTGTCACCTCATATGAAACATTTGATCTGAAATCCAAAATGTTGGAGTTTAGAGCCACATTTAAAATGTTATCTTCACTGTCAAAATAGATATGGTGTGGACTGTATACTCAATACAATCTAAATCTGATACCTCACTGTCTGTCTTTTGACTGATACTGCTTTTAAACTGGTCTGGTCAGTCTACTCAAATATTTGTACTATACATTTTTCTCTCTACAAGATGATTTAACTCTTTGCAGGCTGTCAGGCTGTCTAGTCACAGAGGAAGGCTGTGCTTCTCTGGTCTCAGCTCTGAGGTCAAACCCCTCACACCTGAGAGAGCTGGACCTGAGCTACAATCACCCAGGAGACTCAGGAGTCAGACTGCTCTCTGCTGGACTGGAGGATCCACACTGCAGACTGGAGAAACTCAAGTATGTAGAGGGTTTATGTCAATGTTCATATCAGACATGTTTGACTTTTCAGGCTAGTTAAAACAAACATTATTACCACCACTTGGACAAAGTTATATGGTGTGTGTGTGTGTGTGTGTGTGTGTGTGTGTGTGTGTGTGTGTGTGTGTGTGTGTGTGTGTGTGTGTGTGTGTGTGTGTGTGTGTGTGTGTGTGTGTGTGTGTGTGTGTGTGTGTGTGTGTGTGTGTGTGTTCAGGTGTATCCCTCAATGACTGTCTGTTCTTCTGCTTACCGCTACAGTGTGGAACATGGTGGAGAGAACAGAATGAAACCTGGGCTTAGAAAATGTGAGTGTTGACTGCTGTGAAGAATATGACTAAGAATAAGTCTTAATTCAAGTTAAGTCAAAGACCACCATCATTACTGACTTGGTCATATTAAATATCAGCTGTAGTTCTACAGAAGCAGAAATCAGGGACACCAACGTTTACAAAGAGTTGATATGACAATGTGTGTGTGTGTTTGTGTGTGTAATTAATGTGAATAAGTGTGTATTATATTACCATACAGTATAACATATGATCATTCAACAAGTCTCAAGTCACCTTAACTTCTCCTTTTGATACCTAGAAACATCTACATTAAATGAATTAGTGAAAAGTGAGTTAACATTCTAATGTGAATGATGATGATTTCTAATATTGTGTCTGGTTTCATCCATCAGATGTCTGTGATCTCACACTGGACCCAAACACAGTAAACAGACACCTCTCACTGTCTGAGGAGAACAGAAAGGTGACATGGAGGAGAGAGAAGCAGCCGTATCCTGATCACCCAGAGAGATTTAAGGACATTAAACAGGTGCTGTGTAGAGAGGGTCTGACTGGGCGCTGTTACTGGGAGGTAGAGTGGAGTGGGAGAGGGGCTGATATAGGAGTGACATATGAAGGAATCAGCAGGAGAGGAGGGGGTAATGACTGTTGTCTTGGATACAATGACAAGTCCTGGATTCTGTTCTGCTCTGACAACAGATACTCTACCAGGCATAATAATAATCTCACTACCATAGACGTCCCCTCCTCCAGCTCCCACAGAGTAGGAGTGTATCTGGACTGGCCAGCCGGCACTCTGTCCTTCTATAGAGCCTCCTCTGACACACTGACCCACCTGATCACATTCACCTCCACATTCACTGAGCCCCTCTATCCAGGGTTTAGGGTTGATTATGAATCCTCAGTGTCCCTGAAATAATAACTGGACACACACACACACACTGGACAAACACACACACTGGACAAACACACACACTGGACAAACACACAAACTGGACAAACACACACAAACACACACTGGACAAACAAACACACACACACATACACACACACACAGACACACACACACACACACACACAGGACACACACACACACACACTGGACAAACACACACACACTGGACAAACACACACACACACACACACACACACACACACACACACTGGACAAACACAAACACACACACTGGACAAACACACACACACACACACACACACACACACACTGGACACACACATAAACTGGACAAACAAACACACACACACACACACACACACACACACACACACACACACACACACACACACACACACACACACACACACACACACACACTGGACAAACACACACACACACACACACACACACACACACACACACACACACACACACACACACACACACACACACACACTGGACAAACACACACACACACACACACACACTTGACAAACACACACACACACACGCACACACTGGACAAACACACACACACACACACACTGGACAAACACACACACACACACACACACACACACACACACACACACACACACACTAGACAAACACACACACACACACACACTGGACAAACACACACACTGGACACACACACACACACACAAACATACACACTGGACAAACTCACACACACACACTGGACACACACACACACACACACAGGACAAACACACACACACACCCACACTGGACGCACACACACACACACTGGACGCACACACACACACACACACACACACACACACACACACACACTGGACACACACACACACACACAGTGGACACACACACACACACTGGACACACACTGGACACACACTGGACACACACACTGGACAAACACACACACACACACACACACACACTAGACAAACACACACACACACACACACACACACACTGGACTCACACACACTGGACACACACACACACACTGGACACACACACTGGACACACACACACACACACACACACATACACACACAGGACACACTCTCACACACACACACACATGCGCATCTTCCTATAATTGTGAGGACCTTGACCCACGACCTCTTACAATAACACCGTTAGTCTTTCCACAAGACTCCCATGACGTTATAGTGTGACGTTATGAGTCGACGTTAAAGTAACATTCTCACAACGTACTGCACTTGTTTTATCCTGTTTTAGATGTATCCTCTGTTTAAACATTTAAACTCTTACAATAACACTGTTAAAATACCAATGTGATCATTTCTTGTCTTTTATGTTGGAAAAACAAATTGTACAATTATATGTGGACATACGCTCCATAGTTGTACAAGTATACATGGATATATTGTACTTTTCATAATAAAACATACTTGAAACAAGAAAAAGCATGTTAATTGTGAAAACAATTTCGTTATTGATTTTTACATTGCTTCTCCCTGTCTCATGTTGACGTTTGTCATGAATCTTGACCTGGAGGCAGAACTGTGCGATTTCCTCTAGATATGTCAGCTGCAAAGTCAGAATTGGCTGTGGAAAATAATGTTGTTTTATGGTCTTAATTTAAGGGAAGGATTAGCAGTGTGGTTAGGGTTGAGGTAAGGATTAAAATCTGATTGTATTACTTTGTGCCTGTGCCAGCTAGTGAATACTTTGCTGAACTGCCTAGAGGGCAAGATTCATACCAATAAATGCCAACCTGCCTCCAGAACAAGATTCATGACAATAAATGCCAACCTGCCTCCAGAACAAGATTCATGACAATAAATGCCAACCTGCCTCCAGAACAAGATTCATAACAATAAATGCCAACCTGCCTCCAGGGCAAGATTCATGACAATAAATACCAACCTGCCTCCAGGGCAAGATTCATGACAATAAATGCCAACCTGCCTCCCAGTCATCCCCTCCTTATCTTTACAAGGCTGCAGAACCTGCAAGCTAGTGATGTGGGGGTTCTCTCATAACCCTCAGTCCCCAGGTGGGTAGATGGCAGGTTGAATAAAGAGAAGCTAGTGATGTGGGGGTTCTCTCATAACCCTCAGTCCCCAGGTGGGTAGATGGCAGGTTGAATAAATAGAAAACAATAGGCTACATAAAACAATCCATAAATGTATAATTATTATGTAATTTACACAAAACATTAAGGACACTTTTCTTTCCATGACAAACTGACCAGGCGTAACTCAATATTAGGAAGGTATCCTTAATATTTTGTCCACTCAGTGGCTCTGACCCTTTACATAACAGTCAATCCTAATTACCAGGAAACCTTCTTTAAATTTCCCCAAATGCTTCCACACTGCTGCTCTCTCACAGCTGCTCCAGGGCCTCTTGGGTTGAGGAGTCATTCTCTTCTAACCTGATCACAGCTGCTCCAGGGCCTCTTGGGTTGAGGAGTCATTCTCTTCTAACCTGATCACAGCTGCTACAGGGCCTCTTGGGTTGAGGAGTCATTCTCTTCTAACCTGATCACAGCTGCTCCGGGGCCTCTTGGGTTGAGGAGTCATTCTCTTCTAACCTGATCACAGCTGCTCCAGGGCCTCTTGGGTTGAGGAGTCATTCTCTTCTAACCTGATCACAGCTACTCCAGGGCCTCTTGGGTTGAGGAGTCATTCTCTTCTAACCTGATCACAGCTGCTCCAGGACCTCTTGGGTTGAGGAGTCATTCTCTTCTAACCTGATCACAAACAAAGACAAGATTCAAAAAAATAAACATGATGGTCCAACATAATGGGGGGGGGGGGGGGGGTATAGGGAAGGTAGGGGACAGGAGGGGGGTATAGGGAAGGTAGGGGAGAGGAGGGGGTATAGGGAAGGTAGGGGAGAGGAGGGGTTATAGGGAAGGTAGGGGAGAGGAGGGGTTATAGGGAAGGTAGGGGAGAGGAGGGGGTATAGGGAAGGTAGGGGAGAGGAGGGGGTATAGGGAAGGTAGGGGAGAGGAGGGGGCATAGGGAAGGTGGGGGAGAGGAGGGGGTATAGGGAAGGTAGAGGAGAGGAGGGGGTATAGGGAAGGTAGGGGACAGGAGGGGGTATAGGGAAGGTAGGGGAGAGGAGGGGGGTATAGGGAAGGTAGGGGAGAGGAGGGGGGGTATAGGGAAGGTAGGGGAGAGGAGGGGGTATAGGGAAGGTAGGGGAGAGGAGGGGGTATAGGGAAGGTAGGGGAGAGGAGGGGGTATAGGGAAGGTAGGGGAGAGGAGGGGAGGTATAGGGAAGGTAGGGGAGAGGAGGGGGTATAGGGAAGGTAAGGGAGAGGAGGGGGGGGTATAGGGAAGGTAGGGGAGAGGAGGGGGTATAGGGAAGGTAGGGGGGAGGAGGATTAGGGTATAGGGAAGGTAGGGGAGAGGAGGGGTATAGGGAAGGTAGGGGAGAGGAGGGGTTATAGGGAAGGTAGGGGAGAGGAGGGGGTATAGGGAAGGTAGGGGAGAGGAGGGGGTATAGGGAAGATAGGGGAGAGGAGGGGGTATAGGGAAGGTAGGGGAGAGGAGGGGTTATAGGGAAGGTAGGGGAGAGGAGGGGGGTATAGGGAAGGTAGGGGAGAGGAGGGGTTATAGGGGAGAGGAGGGGGTATAAGGGAGAGGAGGGTGTATAGGGAAGGTAGGGGAGAGGAGGGGGTATAGGGAAGGTAGGGGAGAGGAGGGGGTATAAGGGAGAGGAGGGGGTATAGGGAAGGTAGGGGAGAGGAGGGGGTATAGGGAAGGTAGGGGAGAGGAGGGGGTATAGGGAAGGTAGGGGAGAGGAGGGGGGGTATAGGGAAGGTAGGGGAGAGGAGGGGGTATAGGGAAGGTAGAGGAGAGGAGGGGGTATAGGGAAGGTAGGGGAGAGGAGGGGGTATAGGGAAGGTAGGGGAGAGGAGGGGGTATAGGGAAGGTAGAGGAGAGGAGGGGGTATAGGGAATGTAGGGGAGAGGAGGGGGTATAGGGAATGTAGGGGAGAGGAGGGGGTATAGGGAAGGTAGGGGAGAGGAGGGGGGTGTAGGGAAGGTAGGGGAGAGGAGGGGGTTATAGGGAAGGTAGGGGAGAGGATATAGGGAAAGTAGGGGAGAGGAGGGGGGTATAGGGAAGGTAGGGGAGAGGAGGGGGGTATAGGGAAGGTAGGGGAGAGGAGGGGGGTATAGGGAAGGTAGGGGAGGGGGTATAGGGAAGGTAGGGGAGAGGAGGGGGTATAGGGAAGGTAGGGGAGAGGAGGGGGTATAGGGAAGGTAGGGGAGAGGGGGGGGTATAGGGAAGGTAGGGGAGAGGAGGGGGGTATAGGGAAGGTAGGGGAGAGGAGGGGGGTATAGGGAAGGTAGGGGAGAGGAGGGGGGTATAGGGAAGGTAGGGGAGAGGAGGGGGTATAGGGAAGGTAGGGGAGAGGAGGGGGTATAGGAAGGTAGAGGAGAGGGGGGGGGTATAGGGAAGGTAGGGGAGAGGAGGGGGTATAGGGAAGGTAGGGGAGAGGAGGGGGGTATAGGGAAGGTAGGGGAGAGGAGGGGGTATAGGGAAGGTAGGGGAGAGGAGGGGGGTATAGGGAAGGTAGGGGACAGGGGGGTATAGGGAAGGTAGGGGAGAGGAGGGGGGTATAGGGAAGGTAGGGGAGAGGAGGGGGGACTTCCTCCATGTCCTCCAGACTTCGTGTCAGGTAAGCAGCCTCCAAGTCTACCCTCACCAACTGACCAGACTGAGTGAGTTCTGAACATCCCTCTCTGTCCTCTGATGCTGCGTCCAAGTCTTCTTGGGTCTTTCTGGTGTCTCTGTCTTGACTCTTTAGTGAGTTTTTTCAGTTCTTTCCCAGGCTGCCTGAAAAACACAAAAAGATGGCAACTACATAAGAGTAATAAACTATCAAAATAAAGAGAATCCCACACTCCATATATAAACTCCCAGTAATTTATTGGGTATTTACCAACGTTTCAGCATCACTGTGCCTTCTTCAGGGTGATGTCATCAATACTTGAACCAGGTTATGTTGACAAACAGTGCAATTAGTGCAACCAATGACAATAGAGAGGGGTGTGTCATAATGATTAAGTTAATTACAATGAATTAATGAAACTGTTAAAAAAACAATAGTTTATGGCATATTAAATATTTAAAAAATAGTAGCCTATATTATATATATCCGTCTCTCCATGTAATCTGATTCATTATGATCTAGGATCAGGTCCCCCCTCTCCATGTAATCTGATTCATTATGATCTAGGATCAGGTCCCCCTCTCTCCATGTAATCTGATTCATTATGATCTAGGATCAGGTCCCTCCTCTCCATGTAATCTGATTCATTATGATCTAGGATCAGGTCCCCCCCTCTCCATGTAATCTGACTCATTATAATCTAGGATCAGGTCCCCCCCTTTCCATGTAATCTGATTCATTATGATCTAGGATCAGGTCCCCCCTCTCCATGTAATCTGACTCATTATAATCTAGGATCAGGTCCCCCCCTCTCCATGTAATCTGATTATTTATGATCTAGGATCAGGTCCCCCCTCTCCATGTAATCTGACTCATTATGATCTAGGATCAGGTCCCTCCTCTCCATGTAATCTGACTCATTATAATCTAGGATCAGGTCCCCCCTCTCCATGTAATCTGATTCATTATGATCTAGGATCAGGTCCCCCCTCTCCATGTAATCTGATTCATTATGATCTAGGATCAGGTCCCCCCCTCTCCATGTAATCTGATTCATTATGATATAGGATCAGGTCCCCCCTCTCCATGTAATCTGATTCATTATGATCTAGGATCAGGTCCCCCCTCTCCATGTAATCTGACTCATTATGATATAGGATATTTTTATTTTTATTATTTCAACTTTATTTAACAAGGTTGCTAGTTGAGAAGTTCTCATTTACAACTGCGACCTGGCCAAGAATAAAGCAAAGCAGTGTGACAGAAACAACAACACAGAGTTACATAGAATAAACAAGTGTACAGTCAACACAAAATTTAAAAAAAGTCTATATACAGGTTGTGCAAATGGCGTGAGGACTTATGGCAATAAATAGGCCATAGTAGCAAAGTAATCACAATTTAGCAGATTAACACTGGAGTGATAGATGAGCAGATGATGATGTGCAAGTAGTGATACTGGTGTGCAAAAGAGCAGCAAAGTAAATAAAAACAATGATGAGGTAGGTAGATTGGTTGGGCTATTTACAGATGGACTATGTACAGCTGCAGCGATCGGTTAGCTGCTCAGATAGCTGATGTTTAAAGTTAGTGAGGGAGCAATAAGTCTCCGGCTTCAGCGATTTTTGCAATTCATTCCAGTCATTGGCAGCAGAGAACTGGAAGGAGAGGCGGCCAAAGGAGGTGTTGGCTTTGGGGATGACCAGTGAGATGTACCTGCTGGAGCGCTTGCTACGAGTGTGTGTTGTTATCGTGACCAGTGAGCTGAGATAAGGCAGAGCTTTACCTAGCATAGACTTGTAGATGACCTGGAGCCAGTGGGTCTGGCGACGAATATGTAGCGAGGTCCAGCCGACTAAAATGACCTGGGTTGCAATCATGAAAAAAAACTACCCGGCCTTCATTGTTTGACATTGAGAACATTGGGAGAGATGAGAGCTGACGTTTTAGTAAATGTGCAGATTACGTATCTCAGTCACAGACAAGAAGCTCAATTAAGACATTATCTTCACCACTGGGACTGGGGACAACAGGACCACAGGCCAAATAATACAGCTCAACACTTCCACACTACCACAGTGAGTAGAATCAGGCTTCTGAACACAGAAAACTTGCAGAATTATTAATGATGAATTGTATTACACGTTATTAGACATGTCTGTTGTTGAGGAGGATGGGAGACCCACAGTATAGGAGCAGAACGCACAGAGATGTCAAAAATGTGTTTCAAAAATCGTCAAAGAGTAATTATTTTAACCTAAAGCATTTAATAAAAACACTTATAGTACAATATTATGGGGAATAGGAATGAGAGGGCTACTTACACCATTTTGGGAAGGGATCACAGCAGTGATTGAATGAGGGTATGAGGCATGAGTTGAGGTGTTCAGAGGCTTGACCAGTGCAGGGCAGGGTTTGACTGGGAAGACAACACAAAAACACTACACAGTGAGACAAAAGAGCTAAGAATGAGTTAGTCCAAGCAAGGAGTCAAATCATAGATGTGTAATAATGTGATTGTGTTTGTGATTGACTCTACATAAAGTAATGAGAGAAAATTAACAGGGGTTCCCTCACCGTGCTTGGAGAGGAAACATTCAATGTGCCAGTGGTTGAGTGGGCCACATGAGACGTGGCTTCCAGTTCATGTGAGGAGTTAGTTGACAATGGAAGTAGAGTGGTCATCGCTTGTTAAACCATGGAACAGGAGGGGACTTAGCTGGAAATACAAATAGCAGATACGTTCCCTTGAAGGTGAGCCATCGTAGGTTTGAACAACAAGTTTGTCCATGAAATTAAACACGGAATTCACATCTCGCCCACTTGGCAAATCAAAGTAGCCCAAGAAACTTTTTCTGAATAAAGCCCTGATCATCCACATACAGTACCACATACAGTTTTAACAATTTTGGAAACGTCAGAGTGTTTTCTTTCCAAATCTACCAATTATATGCATAGCTTCTGGGCCTGAGTAACAGGCATTTTACTTTGGGCTCGCCAGACTCTCCGAACTTCCGAAAACTGCCCCCTAGCCCTAAGACGTTTTAACGGTCCTCACACTGTTCATGCTCTCATTACATAGACGCGTACTGCTCACCTGTTCATCTCGTAATGAATAATGTGGAAATTGAGCAAGTTGAGGTGACTAAACTGCTTGGAGTAACCCTGGATTGTAAACTGCCATGGTCAAAACATATTGATACGACAGTAGCTAAGAATGGGAGAAGTCTGTCCATAATAAAGCCCTGCTCTACCTTCTTAACCTCTTGGGGCTAGGTGGGACGCTAGCGTGCCACCCGTGGTGCACTCCATCAACAGCAGGTGCATTTCAAGAGCGGCAAATTTGAATCCAAATAAATGTCAAAATTCACATTTTTCAAAAATACAACTATGTTACACCATTTGAAAGATAAACATCTCCTTAATCTAACCACGTTTTACGATTTCAAAAAGGTTTTACGGCGAAAGCATAAATTTAGAGTATGTTAGGACAGTACATTTACAAGAGTTGTGTGTAATGTTTTGTCAAGTCAAAGACAGGGTCACCAAAACCATAAAACCAGCTAAAATGATGCACTAACCTTTTACAATCTCCATCAGATGACACTCCGAGGACATTATGTTAGACAATGCATGCATTTTTAGTTCTATCAAGTTCATATTTATATCCAAAAACAGCGTTTTACTATGGCATTGATGTTGAGGAAATCGTTTCCCTCCAATAACCGGCAGTCAAGTCAGCGTCAGAAATTAAATAATTAAAATTAGAAAACATTGGTAAAATATTATATTGTCATTTAAAGAATTATAGATTTACATCTCTTGAACGCAATCAACTTGCCAGATTTAAAAATAACCTTACTGGGAAATCACACTTTGCAATAATCTGAGCACTGCGCCCAGAAAAATACGCGTTGCGATACAGACTAGACGTCATGTTGGGGAGATCTAAAATCGAAAATACTATGTAAATAATCCATTACCTTTGATTCTCTTCATCAGATGTCACTTCCAGGTATCACAGGTCCATAACGAATGTAGTTTTGTTCAAAAAAGCTCATCATTTATGTCCAAAAATCTCCGTCTCGTTAGCACATGATGTAAGCCAGCCGGACTTCTCGTCATGAACGAGGGGAAAAAATATATTTCCGTTCGTTCAAACATGTCAAACGTTGTATAGCATAAATCATTAGGGCCTTTTTTAACCAGAACATGAATAATATTCAAGGTGGACGAATGCATACTCTTTTATAACGTATTGGAACGAGGGTACCCAACATGAACTAGCGCGCCAGGTGTCTAATGGGACATCACCGTTCCATGGCTCTTGTTCGGTCAGATCTGCCTCCAGAAGACTCAAAACACTTTGTAAAGGCTGGTGACATCTAGTGGAAGCAATAGGAAGTGCCAAAATATTCCTAAACCCCTGTGTTTTTCAATGGGATAGGTTTAAAGTCAATACAACACATCAGGTATCCACTTCCTGTCAGAAAATGTCTCAGGGTTTTGCCTGCCAAATGAGTTCTGTTATACTCACAGACACCATTCAAACAGTTTTGGAAACTTTAGAGTGTTTTCTATCCATATATAATAAGTATATGCATATTCTAGTTACTGGGTAGGATTAGTAACCAGATTAAATCGGGTACATTTTTTTTATCCAGACGTGCAAATGCTGCCCCCTAGACCCAACAGGTTAAGATCTTTCGTCTGAACTATCCTCACCGGTCCTTGGCTCTGGATGACTACACGGGTAATGTCAGTTTTATCAGGGGTACTACTGGTATTCTGGCTGGCGGTAGAACTATCTCCTGTCCTAACCTCTACTACTTGGAATGGTACCGCAGTGTCAACAATAGTCTGGTCAAGGCCAACATACCATAACCCTAAATCCTCTTTCTTTATGCTTTTAATGGTCATTCCTATCTTCAAGCAATACTTCCCTTGCTCTGGATTGCAGTCAAAAACCCTGGCCTTCACTATATTCCATCTGTTTCTATATTGGGTGTGTGGATTGACATAGCCTTCTCTCTCTGTGTGAGCTATGATTCCATGAGTTACACCGGGATCTACACAGATATCTTCCCCATGAAGTCCGAGTCCTAGACTGCCAGGAGGTTAGGGACCCCATTTGGTCTGCATAGAACTCTATTGAGACATCCTTCCCTAACTCTAATCTCACTTCCTTTTTATCCAGATCGAGTGACCTTTTGTACCTAGGCCATATAAACTCCTCATCTTCTACACTATGGGTCAAGTTACAACTTTCTGACTTCTCGAGTGGTTCATGGTGTATTAGGAATATGGCTC
Organism: Salmo salar; assembly: GCF_965601325.2. Classification (NCBI taxonomy): domain Eukaryota; kingdom Metazoa; phylum Chordata; class Actinopteri; order Salmoniformes; family Salmonidae; genus Salmo; species Salmo salar. The sequence continues at coordinate 797,193 of NW_027675323.1, read as the reverse complement.
CCACAATCAGACAGCTCAGACTGACCAGTACCCCTGTAAAGCCCCACCCCCTCCCGGAGAATATATCACCGGCTAGAGGCCAACCCACACTTTCACTTCTATGAACGCACACAGTGAGGATCGGGCGGGTTTGGGAATCTTCATTAGAGAGGTAACCCCCGAACCTTATTGGTATTCGGTTCTTCTCCTAACTCTGTGATTGTTCGACAGTGTCAGTGTGTCTTACCCTCCCGCAATGTGTGATATGAACCCAGGTAGCTCTTTCAGCTATTCTCACCACGAAGGCTATTACCAGGAACACTTGGTATGGGCCCTCCCACCGTGGCTGCTTCCAGTTCTTTTCTCCTCAGGGACTGGATCCACACCCAGTCTCCTGGTTGGATTGAGTGAATCATCTTCTCCTGTAATTCACCTGTTGGACACAAAGTCTCGGACATACGGGTTTGGTTAACCATGTGTTCTGTTAGTGTATCTTCAACTTCTATGTCTACCTGTTCTGGCCTCCCTAACTCTGGCATTCTATATGGTTTACCTGATCAGCTAAAATGTAATCCATTATTTAAGAGAGAGATCCTACATTTTACATTTACATTTTTAGTCATTTAGCAGACGCTCTTATCCAGAGCGACTTACAGTAGTGAATGCATACATTTCATACAATTTCATACATTTTTTTCTGTGCTGGCCCCCCGTAGTAAACAGACTACCCTAATCGTGTCCACCCAGTAAGTTGTGACCACTTCTTCCCATTTAATATGCTTATCTATTATAAAAAATGTTTTTTTTAAGTAGTTCGTTATCCAATAGGCCACAAAGTGTTTCCGAACCTGCTCTACTATCCCCCTGTTGACACATGGCTCTGCCCATGTGTCAATCTTGCCGCATCTCTAAACAATGACTTAGGTAGTATTGGTAACTTATCATGATACCAAATACCGTCCTTATATAAATTGCTCCTAACTTCTCCCATTTCGAAATCCCTTTCACTGGTGCTCTACACTGACAATTTTAATACAGCGTTGTCTATGTTTACATCCAATTTTAAGAACTGCTGTGTCGACGGCTGCGGTTTATCCTCTCTAGGGTAGGTGGGACGAAATCGTCCCACCTACGTAACAGCCAGTGGAATCCTGTGGCGCGTTATTCAAATACCTTAGAAATGCTATTACTTCAATTTCTCAAACATATGACTATTTTACACCATTCTAAAGACAAGACTCTCGTTAATCTAACCACACTGTCCGATTTCAAAAAGGCTTTACAACGAAAGCAAAACATTAGATTATGTCAGCAGAGTACCCAGCCAGAAATAATCAGACACCCATTTTTCAAGCTAGCATATAATGTCACATATACCCAGAAGACAGCTAAATGCAGCACTAAGCTTTGATGATCTTCATCAGATGACAACCCTAGGACATTATGTTATTCAATACATGCATGTTTTCTTCAATCAAGTTCATATTTATATCAAAAACCAGCTTTTTACATTAGCATGTGACGTTCAGAACTAGCATATGCATATTCTAGTTACTGGGTAGGAGTGGTAACCAGATTAAATCGGGTATGTTTTTTATCCAGCCGTGTCAATACTGCCCCCTAGCCCTAACAGGTTAAGAAGACGGAGATTGATGCATCGGCGTGATGATTGTCCTCTTTGTACAGATGAAGAGTGTACTTCTGTAGAACTGTTTTCATTGTTTAATGATTCCCTGTTTTGCACCATGTGAAGGTAAAACACTCAGTGGCTCAACAGAAGCCATTTACACAGATAATGTACTAGTGTAAGAAAAATCCCCCCCAATGCTTTAACCTGTTGGGGCTAGGGGGCAGTATTTTCACTGCTGGATAAAAAAATGTACCCGATTTAATCTGGTTACTAATCCTACCCAGTAACTAGAATATGCATATACTTATTATATATGGATAGAAAACACCCTAAAGTTTCTAAAACTGTTTGAATGGTGTCTGTGAGTATAACAGAACTCATTTGGCAGGCAAAACCCTGAGACATTTTCTGACAGGAAGTGGATACCTGATGTGTTGAAATACCTTTAACCTGTTAAGGCTAGGGGGCAGTATTTGCACGGCTGGATAAAAAAAAATGTACCCGATTTAATCTGGTTACTAATCCTACCCAGTAACTAGAATATGCATATACTTATTATATATGGATAGAAAACACTCTAAAGTTTCCAAAACTGTTTGAATGGTGTCTGTGAGTATAACAGAACTCATTTGGCAGGCAAAACCCTGAGACATTTTCTGACAGGAAGTGGATACCTGATGTGTTGTATTACCTTTAAACCTATCCCATTGAAAAACACAGGGGCTGAGGAATATTTTGGCACTTCCTATTGCTTCCACTAGATGTCACCAGCCTTTACAAAGTGTTTTGAGTCTTCTGGAGGGAGATCTGACCGAACAAGAGCCATGGAACGATGATGGCCCATTAGACACCTGGCGCGCGAGTTCATGTTGGGTACCCTCGTTCCAATACGTTATAAAAGAGTATGCATTCGTCCACCTTGAATATTATTCATGTTCTGGTTAAAAAAGGCCCTAATTATTTATGCTATACAACGTTTGACATGTTTGAACGAACGGAAATATATTTTTTCCCCTCGTTCATGACGAGAAGTCCGGCTGGCTTACATCATGTGCTAACGAGACGGAGATTTTTGGACATAAATGATGAGCTTTTTTGAACAAAACTACATTCGTTATGGACCTGTGATACCTGGAAGTGACATCTGATGAAGAGAATCAAAGGTAATGGATTATTTACATAGTATTTTCGATTTTAGATCTCCCCAACATGACGTCTAGTCTGTATCGCAACGCGTATTTTTCTGGGCGCAGTGCTCAGATTATTGCAAAGTGTGATTTCCCAGTAAGGTTATTTTTAAATCTGGCAAGTTGATTGCGTTCAAGAGATGTAAATCTATAATTCTTTAAATGACAATATAATATTTTACCAATGTTTTCTAATTTTAATTATTTAATTTGTGGTGCTGACTTGACTGCCGGTTATTGGAAGGAAACGATTTCCTGAACATCAATGCCATAGTAAACCGCTGTTTTTGCATATAAATATGAACTTGATAGAACTAAAAATGCATGTATTGTCTAACATAATGTCCTAGGAGTGTCATCTGATGGAGATTGTCAAAGGTTAGTGCATCATTTTAGCTGGTTTTATGGTTTTGGTGACGCCTGTCTTTGAATTGACAAAACATTACACACAGCTATTGTCAATGTACTCTCCTAACATAATCTAACTTTATGCTTTCGCCGTAAAACCTTTTTGAAATCGGACAACGTGGTTAGATTAAGGAGATGTTTATCTTTCAAAGGGTGTAAGATAGTTGTATGTTTGAAAAATTTGAATTTTGACATTTATTTGGTTTCAAATTTGCCGCTCTTGAAATGCACCTGCTGTTGATAGGGTGCACCACGGGTGGCACGCTAGCGTCCCACATAGCCCCAAGAGGTTATTAAACAATGAAACAGTTCTACAGAAGTACACTCTTCATATGTACAAAGAGGACAATCATCAAGCCGCTGCATCCATCTCTGTCTTCTTAACCTGTTAGGGCTAGGGGGCAGTATTTGCACGGCTGGATAAAAAAAATGTACCCGATTTAATCTGGTTACTAATCCTACCCAGTAACTAGAATATGCATATACTTATTATATATGGATAGAAAACACTCTAAAGTTTCTAAAACTGTTTGAATGGTGTCTGTGAGTATAACAGAACTCATTTGGCAGGCAAAACCCTGAGACATTTTCTGACAGGAAATGGATACCTGATGTGTTGTATTACCTTTAAACCTATCCCATTGAAAAACACAGGGGCTGAGGAATATTTTGGCACTTCCTATTGCTTCCACTAGATGTCACCAGCGTTTACAAAGTGTTTTGAGTCTTCTGGAGGGAGATCTGACCGAACAAGAGCCATGGAACGATGATGGCCCATTAGACACCTGGCGCGCGAGTTCATGTTGGGTACCCTCGTTCCAATACGTTATAAAAGAGTATGCATTCGTCCACCTTGAATATTATTCATGTTCTGGTTAAAAAAGGCCCTAATGATTTATGCTATACAACGTTTGACATGTTTGAACGAACGTAAATATATTTTTTCCCCTCGTTCATGACGAGAAGTCCGGCTGGCTTAGATCATGTGCTAACAAGACGGAGATTTTTGGACATAAATGATGAGCTTTTTTGAACAAAACTACATTCGTTATGGACCTGTGATACCTGGAAGTGACATCTGATGAAGAGAATCAAAGGTAATGGATTATTTACATAGTATTTTCGATTTTAGATCTTCCCAACATGACGTCTAGTCTGTATCGCAACGCGTATTTTTCTGGGCGCAGTGCTCAGATTATTGCAAAGTGTGATTTCCCAGTAAGGTTATTTTTAAATCTGGCAAGTTGATTGCGTTCAAGAGATGTAAATCTATAATTCTTTAAATGACAATATAATATTTTACCAATGTTTTCTAATTTTAATTATTTAATTTGTGGTGTTGACTTGACTGCCGGTTATTGGAGGGAAACGATTTCCTCAACATCAATGCCATAGTAAAACGCTGTTTTTGGATATAAATATGAACTTGATAGAACTAAAAATGCATGCATTGTTTAACATAATGTCCTAGGAGCGTCATCTGATGGAGATTGTAAAAGGTTAGTGCATCATTTTAGCTGGTTTTATGGTTTTGGTGACCCTGTCTTTGAATTGACAAAACATTACACACAACTCTTGTAAATGTACTGTCCTAACATACTCTAAATTTATGCTTTCGCCGTAAAACCTTTTTGAAATCGTAAAACGTGGTTAGATTCAGGAGATGTTTATCTTTCAAAGGGTGTAAAATAGTTGTATGTTTGAAAAATTTGAATTTGGACATTTATTTGGATTCAAATTTGCCGCTCTTGAAATGCACCTGCTGTTGATGGAGTGCACCACGGGGGGGACGCTAGCGTCCCACCTAGCCCATAGAGGTTAAACAACGGGGCAGCTATTATTAGCTGGACTCCCGTCCTGAGCCATTGGCTTGAGCTGGAGCGGCTGTTATTTAAGTCCCACCGTGGGACTATGCTGGTGTTGTATACTTCAGTTGTATTGTTGTCACTTGTCCAAGGGCCCAGACAACAGCTAACAATGAAAAGACTGACCACGAAAGCAAAAGAAATGATGCATAGAGTCCGGTCCTGGTCTTTCTATGGCCACTGGGGTCACATATGACGATTCATCGGCTGGTGCATCTTCGTCTGGGTTGTGGGGCACTTTCCTGCAGTGGCTTGCGTGAACCCACGTCAACCGCTCTGCAACCATCAGGAGCACCTGGAATGGACCAGTCCAGCGCTGTTGGTGCCAAGTCTTTCTGCGGAGGTCTTTGTTGATCACTCAATCTCCTGGCTGCAATTTGTGGAGCTGTCCTTTTGGTTCAGGCAAAGCCACTTTTATCCTGGGGAAAATAGACTTCAGAACATTGTTGAGTGCAGCACAGTAGCTTACCATTTGATCCTCGCAACCCGTCAGTGTCAAACTGTTCTGTGGGAACGGGGTGTTTAGGATTCCCATGGGTCTTTCTGTGAGTATTTCATGAGGTGCTAAACCAGGGGGTACGATGTGCACGTCCATGCATGTACATCCGAGCCAGAGGCATTACTGTTACCTATGACAATCCGGTCTCAACCTTCCTCTGCCTACATTGTTAGTCATACAAACCACAACTCCTCCCCTTTTACACATGGTCTTGGCCATTCTCATTCCCCCAGGCCATTGGCAGATCAGAAACATCCTGTAGAGAAAACAGGTTTTAAACATAGATGGGTATTGCAACAAAATAGCCTCCAACAAGTTCTCAACCAATTTATCAAATCAAATCTATTTATATAGCCCTTCTTACATCAGCTGATATCTCAAAGTGCTGTACAGAATCCCAGCCTAAAACCCCAAACAGCAAGCAATGCAGGTGTAGAAGCACAGTGGCTAGGAAAAACTCCGTAGAAAGGCCAGAACCTAGGAAGAAACCTAGAGAGGAACCAGGCTATGAGGGGTGGTCAGTCCTCTGCTGGCTGTGCCGGGTGGAGATTATAACAGAACATGGCCAAGATGTTCAAATGTTCATAAATGACCAGCAGGGTCAAATAATAATAATCATAGTAGTTGTCGAGGGTGCAACAAGTCAGCACCTCAGGAGTAAATGTCAGTTGGCTTTTCATAGCCGATCATTCAGAGTATCTCTACCGCTTCTGCTATCTCTAGAGAGTTGAAATCAGCAGGTCTGGGACAGGTAGCACGTCCGGTGAACAGGTCAGAGTTCCATAGCCGCAGGCAGAACAGTTGAAACTGGAGCAGCAGCACGGCCAGGTGGACTGGGGACAGCAAGGAGTCATCATGCCAGGTAGTCCTGAGGCATGGTCCTAGGGCTCAGGTCCTCCGAGAGAGAAAGAGAGAATTAGAGAGAGCATACTTAAATTCACACAGGACACCAGATAAGACAGAAGAAATACTCCAGATATAACAGACTGACCCTAGCCCCTCGACACATAAACTACTGCAGCACAAATACTGGAGGCTGAGACAGGAGGGGTCAGGAGACACTGTGGCCCCATCCGATGATACCCCCGGACAGGGCCAAACAGGCAGTATATAACCCCACCCACTTTGCCAAAGCACAGCCCCCACACCACTAGAGGGATATCTTCACCCACCAACTTACCATCCTGAGACAAGGCCGAGTATAGCCCACAAAGATCTCCTCCACGGCACAACCCAAGGGGGGGGCGCCAACCCAGACAGGAAGACCACGTCAGTGACTCAACCCACTCAAGTGACGCACCCCTCCTAGGGACTGCATGGAAGAAAACCAGTAAGCCAGTGACTCAGCCCCTGTAATAGGGATAGAGGCAGAGAATCCCAGTGGAGAGAGGGGAACCGGCCAGGCAGAGACAGCAAGGGCGGTTCGTTGCTCCAGAGCCTTTCCGTTCACCTTCACACTCCTGGGCCAGACTACACTCAATCATAGGACCTACTGAAGAGATGAGTCTTCAGTAAAGACTTAAAGGTTGAGACCGAGTCTGCATCTCTCACATGGGTAGGCAGACCATTCCATAAAAATTGAGCTCTATAGGAGAAAGCCCTGCTTCCAGCTGTTTGCTTAGAAATTCTAGGGACAATTAGGAGGCCTGCGTCTTGTGACCATAGCGTACGTGTAGGTATGTAGGGAAGGACCAAATCGGAAAGATAGGTAGGAGCAAGCCATGTAATGCTTTGTAGGTTAGCAGTAAAACATTGAAATCAGCACTTGCCTTAACAGGAAGCCAGTGTAGGGAGGCTAGCACTGGAGTAATATGATAAAAATGTTGGGTTTAGTCAGGATTCTAGCAGCCGTATTCAGCACTAACTGAAGTTTATTTAGTGCTTTATCCGGGTAGCCGGAAAGTAGAGCATTGCAGTAGTCCAACCTAGAAGTAACAAAAGCATGGATTAACTTTTCTGCATCATTTTTGGACAGAACATTTCTGATTTTTGCAATGTTACATAAATGGAAAGAAGCTGTCCTTGAAACAGTCTTGATATGTTCGTCAAAAGAGAGATCAGGGTCCAGAGTAACGCCGAGGTCCTTCACAGTTTTATTTGAGACAACTGTACAACCATCAAGATTAATTGTCAGATTCAACAGAAGATCTCTTTGTTTCTTGGGACCTAGAACAAGCATCTCTGTTTTGTCCGAGTTTAAAAGTAGAAAGTTTGCAGCCATCCACTTCTTTATGTCTGAAACGCAGGCTTCCAGCGAGGACAATTTTGGGGCTTCACCATGTTTCATTGAAATGTACAGCTGTGTGTCGTCCGCATAGCAGTGAAATTTAACATTATGTTTTCGAATGACATCCCCAAGAGGTAAAATATATAGTGAAAACAATAGTGGTCCTAAAACGGAACCTTGAGGAACACCGAAATTTACAATTGATTTGTCAGAGGACAAACCATTCACAGAGACAAACTGATATCTTTCCGACAGATAAGATCTAAACCAGGCCAGAACTTGTCCATGTAGACCAATTTGGGTTTCCAATCTCTCCAAAAGAATGTGGTGATCGATGGTATCAAAAGCAGCACTAAGATCTAGGAGCACGAGGACAGATGCAGAGCCTCGGTCTGACGTCATTAAAAGGTCATTTACCACCTTCACAAGTGCAGTCTCAGTGCTATGATGGGGTCTAAAACCAGACTGAAGCGTTTCGTATACATTGTTTGTCTTCAGGAAGGCAGTGAGTTGCTGCGCAACAGCTTTTTCTAACATTTTTGAGAGGAATGGAAGATTCGATATAGGCCGATTTAGTTTTTTATAATTTCTGGGTCAAGATTCAGCTTTTTCAAGAGAGGCTTTATTACTGCCGCTTTTAGTGAGCTTGGTACACATCCGGTGGATAGAGAGCCGTTTATTATGTTCAACATAGGAGGGCCAAGCACAGGAAGCAGCTCTTTCAGTAGTTTAGTTGGAATAGGGTCCAGTATGCAGCTTGAGGGTTTAGAGGCCATGATTATTTTCATCATTGTGTCAAGAGATATAGTACTAAAACACTTTAGTGTCTCCCTTGATCCTAGGTCCTGACAGAGTTGTGCAGACAAAGGACAACTGAGCTTTGGAGGAATAAGCAGATTTAAAGAGGAGTCCGTAATTTGCTTTCTAATGATCATGATCTTTTCCTCAAAGAAGTTCATAAATTTATTACTGCTGAAGTGAAAGCCATCCTCCATTTGCGAATGCTGCTTTTTAGTTAGCTTTGCGACAGTATCAAAAAGAAATTTCGGATTGTTCTTATTTTCCTCAATTAAGTTGGAAAAATAGGATGATCGAGCAGCAGTGAGGGCTCTTCGATACTGCACGGTACTGTCTTTCCAAGCTAGTCGGAAGACTTCCAGTTTGGTGTGGCGCCATTTCCGTTCCAATTTTCTGGAAGCTTGCTTCAGAGCTCGTGTATTTTCTGTATATCAGGGAGCTAGTTTCTTATGACAGATGTTTTTAGGGGTGCAACTGTATCTAGGGTATTGCGCAAGGTTAAATTGAGTTCCTCGGTTAGGTGGTTAACTGATTTTTGTCCTCTGACGTCCTTGGGTAGGCAGAGGGAGTCTGGAAGGGCATCAAGGAATCTTTGGGTTGTCTGAGAATTTATAGCACGACTTTTAATGCTCCTTGGTTGGGGTCTGAGCAGATTATTTGTTGCAATTGCAAACGCAATAAAATGGTGGTCCGATAATCCAGGATTATGAGGAAAAACATTAAGATCCACAACATTTATTCCATGGGACAAAACTAGGTCCAGAGTATGACTGTGGCAGTGAGTAGGTCCAGAGACATGTTGGACAAAACCCACTGAGTCGATGATGGCTCCGAAAGCCTTTTGGAGTGGGTCTGTGGACTTTTCCATGTGAATGTTAAAGTCACCAAAAATGTGAATATTATCTGCTATGACTACAAGATCCGATAGGAATTCAGGGAACTCAGTGAGGAACACTGCATATGGCCCAGGAGGCCTGTAAACAGTAGCTGTAAAAAGTGATTGAGTATTCTGCATAGATTTCATGACTAGAAGCTCAAAAGACGAAAACGTCATTGTTTATGTTAGCAACACCTCCGCCTTTGCCGGATGCACGGGGGGTATGGTCACTGGTGTAACCAGGGGGTGAGGCCTCATTTAACACAGTAAATTCATCAGGCTTAAGCCATGTTTCAGTCAGGCCAATCACATCAAGATTATGATCAGTGATTAGTTCATTGACTATAACTGCCTTGGAAGTGAGGGATCTAACATTAAGTAACCCAATTTTGAGATGTGAGGTATCACAATCTCTTTCAATAATGGCAGGAATGGAGGAGGTCTTTATTCCAGTGAGATTGCTAAGGCGAACACCGCCATGTTTAGTTTTGCCCAACCTAGATCGAGGCACAGACACGGTCTCAATGGGGAAAGCTGAGCTGACTACACTGACTGTGCTAGTGGCAGACTCCACTAAACTAGCAGGCTGGCTAACAGCCTGCTGCCTGGCTTGCACCCTATTTCATTATGGAGCTAGAGGAGTTAGAGCCCTGTCTATGTTCGTAGATAAGATGAGAGCACCCCTCCACCTAGGATGGAGACCGTCACTCCTCAACAGGCCAGGCTTGGTCCTGTTTGTGGGTGAGTCCCAGAAAGAGGGCCAATTATCTACAAATTCTATCTTTTGGGAGGGGCAGAACACAGTTTTTTTACTGAGGAGTGGCTTCTGTCTGGCCCACTCTACCATAAAGGTCTGATTGGTGGAGTGCTGCAGAGATGGTTGTCCTTCTGCAAGGTTCTCCCATCTCCTCAGAGGAACAAAGCCTCCTTCACTCACACCGCCAAACATACCCTCCTTAAACTGACTATCCTACCGATCCTCGACTTCGGCGATGTCATTTACAAAATAGCTTCCAACACTACTCAGCAAACTGGATACAGTCTATCACAGTGCCATCCGTTTTGTCACCAAAACCCCATATACCACCCACCACTGCGACCTGTATGCTCTCGTCGGCTGACCCTCGCTACATATTCGTCGCCAGACCCATTTGCTCCAGGTCATCTATAGGTCTTTGCTAGTAAAAGCTCCACCTTATCTCAGCTCACTGGTCACCATAGAAACCCCCACCCATAGCACGCGCTCCAGCAGGTATATCTCACTGGTCATCCCCAAAGCCAACACCTCCTTTGGCCGCCTTTCCTTCCAGTTCTCTGCTGCCAGTGACTGGAACGAATTGCAAAAATTGCTGAAGCTGGAGACTTATATTTCCCTCACTAACTTTAAACATCAGCTATCTGAGCAGCTTACCGATCACTGCAGCTGTACATAGCCCATCTGTAAATAGCCCATCCAACTACCTACCATATCCCCATATTGTTTTTATTTATATTTTTTTCTCCCTTTTGCACACCAGTATTTCTTCTTACACATCATCATCTGCACATCTATCACTCCAGTGTTCATTTGTAAATTGTAATTACTTCACTACTATGGCCTATTTATTGCCTTACCTCCTTACTCCATTTGCACACACTGTATATAGATTTTTCTATTGTTATTGACTACTTTTGTTTATCCCACGTGTTGTTGTGTTTTTGTCGCACTGCCTTGCTTTATCTTGGCCAGGTCGCAGTTGTAAATGAGAACTTGTTCTCAACTAGCCTACCTGGTTAAATAAAGGTGAAATAAAAAAATTAACCAAAGTGCTTCTTCATTCATTACCCTGGTAAAGACAGTTATGCCGTGCTCCATGTTGGATCCAACATCCCTAACAAATTGATGTTTATAATGTGTTATTGTTTACTTGATTTACAGTAGGGTCTCGTTAGTCCGTTTGGAAACAGAGATACTTAGCTCATAATGTGTAGAGAACTGTTCCTTGGTGGATAGGCTATTGTACAACACACAGAGCTATTTTCCTTTATTCAGGACATTTAGAATGACAACACATTACAGAGTAGCCTAGTGGGATTATTCACAAAATTATCTGGTGATCAGGTTATGAATTGTCATGACAAAGACATTTTAGTTTCCATGTTTCACCTGAAATATTAAATGATTTATAGTTCTAGGTCTATGTTGTTGTTGTTAGGTGAAGTTATGGGTCCTACAGCAGGTCTATGTTGTTGCTAGGTGAAGTTATGGGCCAATTTGTTAAACACTTAATGTACAAACCCTCAGTTTCAGGCTGATGAGTGAAAGTTTCTCTAGGCTGAGGAGGTATATCCAAGCGAGCCAGAAGTGTGGAGCAAGAAGAAGAAATAGTGTGTGTGTGTGTGTGTGCGCTATTTCGGGACATAGGAGGAACTGTGAGGCGCTGTGACAGCCGCTTGATATATGATATAGGAGGGAGAGTGGGGTTAAACTCTCGTTGGGGAAAAGGCGACAAAACCAATAGATAACGGATAAGGAAAGCTATATGTAAAAATAGAACATTGATATAATAAAGTATGTTGAACTGATAAAACTGGGAAATACATAGGATACAATAAAAAGCAGTAAACGCATACACATAGTGTGTAGGCAGGATAGGAAAAACATAAGAATAAAATATAAACTACAGAGTTAAATAAAGCCAAGTTATTTTATTCTAAGATAAAACACCCAACCGCGATATAAAGTTATAGCATAGCGCAGTAGAAACACTAGTAAAGAATAAAATACCATAGAGCTGCTGGTTCCCTAGGGGGCCGCAGGATCAGATTACGATAACTAGGAGAGACAGAGAGGGGCTGGAAAAACCCTGAAAAATAGGAACCAGGACTAAGATAGACAGAATAAAATAAACAGACAGAATAATAAAATAGAATAATAAGATAGACAGAATAAAATAGGAACGAAGCAATAAGAAGCAATAAATATAAAAAGAAAAGAATAGAATAGACATAAGAAAAAAAAAAAGGATTGAATAAAGTAAAGCTGAGGTATAGATAACCCTCAAAATGAGTAGGACGCCAGTAGAAACCTTGGGGGCCAGACACCCCTTAAGTAAAGATGAAATAAAGAAAACGTCTGAAAAATGGGAAAAAAACGCACCAGAAAATTGAAGACTAAGTGGCCTGCAGTGGGGACATTGGATGTCTCTGTGTGTGAGGAAATGGAGATTTTAATAAAGAACTATAAACCAAACGACAAAAGACAGAAAAGAAAGGACAAACGGGAAAGAGAAAATGAAATATTAAAAATGTTTAAAGAAGAAGGAATGGGCCTATTACGAAGCATGAAAAGGGAGAACGAACCCCCACCTCACTCCCATGGACAGATTCCCCCACCTCACTCCCATGGACAGATTCCCCCACCTTACTCCCATGGACAGATTCCCCCACCTTACTCCCATGGACAGATTCCCCCACCTTACTCCCATGGACAGATTCCCCCACCTCACTCCCATGGACAGATTCCCCCACCTTACTCCCATGGACAGATTCCCCCACCTCACTCCCATGGACAGATTCCCCCACCTCACTCCCATGGACAGATTCCCCCACCTTACTCCCATGGACAGATTCCCCCACCTCACTCCCATGGACAGATTCCCCCACCTCACTCCCATGGACAGATTCCCCCACCTCACTCCCATGGACAGATTCCCCCACCTTACTCCCATGGACAGATTCCCCCACCTCACTCCCATGGACAGATTCCCCCACCTCACTCCCATGGACAGATTCCCCCACCTCACTCCCATGGACAGATTCCCCCACCTTACTCCCATGGGCAGATTCCCCCACCTCACTCCCATGGACAGATTCCCCCACCTCACTCCCATGGACAGATTCCCCCACCTTACTCCCATGGACAGATTCCCCCACCTTACTCCCATGGACAGATTCCCCCACCTTACTCCCATGGACAGATTCCCCCACCTTACTCCCATGGACAGATTCCCCCACCTTACTCCAATGGACAGATTCCCCCACCTCACTCCCATGGACAGATTCCCCCACCTCACTCCCATGGACAGATTCCCCCACCTCACTCCCATGGACAGATTCCCCCACCTTACTCCCATGGACAGATTCCCCCACCTTACTCCCATGGACAGATTCCCCCACCTTACTCCCATGGACAGATTCCCCCGCCTTACTCCCATGGACAGATTCCCCCGCCTCACTCCCATGGACAGATTCCCCCATAGATACTCCCATGGGCAGATTCCCCCACCTTACTCCCATGGACAGATTCCCCCACCTTACTCCCATGGACAGATTCCCCCACCTTACTCCCATGGACAGATTCCCCCACCTTACTCCCATGGACAGATTCCCCAACCTCACTCCCATGGACAGATTCCCCCACCTTACTCCCATGGACAGATTCCCCCACCTTACTCCCATGGACAGATTCCCCCACCTCACTCCCATGGACAGATTCCCCCACCTCACTCCCATGGACAGATTCCCCCACCTCACTCCCATGGACAGATTCCCCCACCTTACTCCCATGGACAGATTCCCCCACCTTACTCCCATGGACAGATTCCCCCACCTTACTCCCATGGACAGATTCCCCCACCTTACTCCCATTGACAGATTCCCCCACCTTACTCCCATGGACAGATTCCCCCACCTTAATCCCATGGACAGATTCCCCCACCTTACTCCCATGGACAGATTCCCCCACCTCACTCCCATGGACAGATTCCCCCACCTCACTCCCATGGACAGATTCCCATGAGGAATAGGGAGAACAAACCCCCACCTTACTCCCATGGACAGATTCCCCCACCTTACTCCCATGGACAGATTCCCCCACCTCACTCCCATGGACAGATTCCCCCACCTTACTCCCATGGACAGATTCCCCCACCTTACTCCCATGGACAGATTCCCCCACCTTACTCCCATGGACAGATTCCCCCACCTTACTCCCATGGACAGATACCCCCACCTCACTCCCATGGAGAGATTCCCCCACTTTACTCCCATGGACAGATTCCCCCACTTTACTCCCATGGACAGATTCCCCCACCTCACTCCCATGGACAGATTCCCCCACCTCACTCCCATGGACAGATTCCCCCACCTCACTCCCATGGACAGATTCCCATGAGGAAGAGGGAGAACGAACCCCCACCTCACTCCCATGGACAGATTCCCATGAGGAAGAGGGAGAACGAACCCCCACCTCACTCCCATGGACAGATTCCCATGAGGAAGAGGGAGAACGAACCCCCACCTCACTCCCATGGACAGATTCCCATGAGGAACAGGGAGAACGAACCCCCACCTCACTCCCATGGACAGATTCCCATGAGGAAGAGGGAGAACGAAGCCCCACCTCACTCCCATGGACAGATTCCCATGAGGAAGAGGGAGAACGAACCCCCACCTCACTCCCATGGACAGATTCCCATGAGGAAGAGGGAGAACGAACCCCCACCTCACTCCCATGGACAGATTCCCATGAGGAAGAGGGAGAACGAACCCCCACCTCACTCCCATGGACAGATTCCCATGAGGAAGAGGGAGAACGAACCCCCACCTCACTCCCATGGACAGATTCCCATGAGGAAGAGGGAGAACGAACCCCCACCTCACTCCCATGGACAGATTCCCATGAGGAAGAGGGAGAACGAACCCCCACCTCACTCCCATGGACAGATTCCCATGAGGAAGAGGGAGAACGAACCCCCACCTCACTCCCATGGACAGATTCCCATGAGGAAGAGGGAGAACGAACCCCCACCTCACTCCCATGGACAGATTCCCATGAGGAAGAGGGAGAACGAACCCCCACCTCACTCCCATGGACAGATTCCCATGAGGAAGAGGGAGAACGAACCCCCACCTCACTCCCATGGACAGATTCCCATGAGGAAGAGGGAGAACGAACCCCCACCTCACTCCCATGGACAGATTCCCATGAGGAAGAGGGAGAACGAACCCCCACCTTACTCCCATGGACAGATTCCCATGAGGAAGAGGGAGAACGAACCCCCACCTTACTCCCATGGACAGATTCCCATGAGGAAAAGGGAGAACGAACCCCCACCTTACTCCCATGGACAGATTCCCATGAGGAAAAGGGAGAACGAACCCCCAACTTACTCCCATGGACAGATTCCCATGAGGAAAAGGGAGAACGAACCCCCACCTTACTCCCATGGACAGATTCCCATGAGGAAGAGGGAGAACGAACCCCCACCTTACTCCCATGGACAGATTCCCATGAGGAAAAGGGAGAACGAACCCCCACCTTACTCCCATGGACAGATTCCCATGAGGAAAAGGGAGAACGAACCCCCACCTTACTCCCATGGACAGATTCCCATGAGGAAAAGGGAGAACGAACCCCCACCTTACTCCCATGGACAGATTCCCATGAGGAAAAGGGAGAACGAACCCCCACCTTACTCCCATGGACAGATTCCCATGAGGAAGAGGGAGAACGAACCCCCACCTTACTCCCATGGACAGATTCCCATGAGGAATAGGGAGAACAAACCCCCACCTTACTCCCATGGACAGATTCCCCCACCTCACTCCCATGGACAGATTCCCCCACCTCACTCCCATGGACAGATTCCCCCACCTCACTCCCATGGACAGATTCCCCCACCTCACTCCCATGGACAGATTCCCCGACCTCACTCCCATGGACAGATTCCCCCACCTCACTCCCATGGACAGATTTCCCCACCTTACTCCCATGGACAGATTCCCCCACCTCACTCCCATGGACAGATTCCCCCACCTCACTCCCATGGACAGATTCCCCCACCTCACTCCCATGGACAGATTCCCCCACCTCACTCCCATGGACAGATTCCCCCACCTTACTCCCATGGACAGATTCCCCCACCTTACTCCCATGGACAGATTCCCCCACCTCACTCCCATGGACAGATTCCCCGACCTCACTCCCATGGACAGATTCCCCCACCTCACTCCCATGGACAGATTTCCCCACCTTACTCCCATGGACAGATTCCCCCACCTCACTCCCATGGACAGATTCCCCCACCTCACTCCCATGGACAGATTCCCCCACCTTACTCCCATGGACAGATTCCCCCACCTTACTCCCATGGACAGATTCCCCCACCTCACTCCCATGGACAGATTCCCCCACTTTAATCCCATGGACAGATTCCCCCACTTTACTCCCATGGACAGATTCCCCCACCTCACTCCCATGGACAGATTCCCCCACCTCACTCCCATGGACAGATTCCCCCACCTCACTCCCATGGACAGATTCCCCCACCTCACTCCCATGGACAGATTCCCCCACCTTACTCCCATGGACAGATTCCCCCACCTCACTCCCATGGACAGATTCCCCCACCTTACTCAAATGGACAGATTCCCATGAGGAAAAGGGAGAACGAACCCCCACCTTACTCCCATGGACAGATTCCCATGAGGAAGAGGGAGAACGAACCCCCACCTTACTCCCATGGACAGATACCCATGAGGAAGAGGGAGAACGAACCCCCACCTTACTCCCATGGACAGATTCCCATGAGGAAGAGGGAGAACGAACCCCCACCTTACTCCCATGGACAGATTCCCATGAGGAAAAGGGAGAACGAACCCCCACCTTACTCCCATGGACAGATTCCCATGAGGAAAAGGGAGAACGAACCCCCACCTTACTCCCATGGACAGATTCCCATGTGGAAAAGGGAGAACGAACCCCCACCTTACTCCCATGGACAGTTTCCCATGAGGAAAAGGGAGAACCAACCCCCACCTTACTCCCATGGACAGATTCCCATGAGGAAAAGGGAGAACGAACCCCCACCTTACTCCCATGGACAGATTCCCATGAGGAAAAGGGAGAACGAACCCCCACCTTACTCCCATGGACAGATTCCCATGAGGAAGAGGGAGAACGATGCCCCACCTTACTCCCATGGACAGATTCCCATGAGGAAGAGGGAGAACGAACCCCCACCTTACTCCCATGGACAGATTCCCATGAGGAAAAGGGAGAACGAACCCCCACCTTACTCCCATGGACAGATTCCCATGAGGAAGAGGGAGAACGAACCCCCACCTTACTCCCATGGACAGATTCCCATGAGGAAGAGGGAGAACGAACCCCCACCTTACTCCCATGGACAGATTCCCATGAGGAAAAGGGAGAACGAACCCCCACCTTACTCCCATGGACAGATTCCCATGAGGAAAAGGGAGAACGAACCCCCACCTTACTCCCATGGACAGATTCCCATGAGGAAAAGGGAGAACGAACCCCCACCTTACTCCCATGGACAGATTCCCATGAGGAAAAGGGAGAACGAACCCCCACCTTACTCCCATGGACAGATTCCCATGAGGAAGAGGGAGAACGAACCCCCACCTTACTCCCATGGACAGATTCCCATAATAACCGGACACATGGAAATAAGAGGAACGGTAGAAGTAACGGAGGAAGAGGGGGCCTGCACACCTGGAGCAGAATGCGCACCCTCTCACTCAACAGGAAGAGGCCCAACAAAAACAAAGAGACACACAAGAATTGAAGAAGAAGGTTTCAATTGCTATGGTGGATTGATGAAAGCCCTGAAAGCAATGGAAACAGAAATAGGGAAAAAGGAAACATTGAAACACAAAAGAAGGAAGAAAAGGACCAGAAGAAAGAGCAACCAAGGAAGCCCTTTTAAACACCAGAGGAATCCCAAATAGGGGACAGTCTTGGTGAAGAATCTGAAGAAGAGGAAGAAAGTGGTAGACTTGGTATAAATCAACTAGAAAGAAGAAGTAAACTATTAACAAAACAGATACAAGAGGAGTATGAACGAGCACAGGAAGAATATGTACAAGAGCAAGAAAGACAAGATGAGGCGATAGCTCGCAACCTACAGGAGAGCCTGAGATATGAGCCCACAGAAACAGATCGCAGAGTACTCAGAGAAGGGGCAAAGAAGAAAGCAGGACACTATAGTCCCGAATAAACAATGTCCAATCCTGATTAAAGGAAATCAAGGACACTACATACCATGGGCTACGCAGGACCTGGAAGGGTTGGTTGCCCGGTTGCCGGACCTCCATTAGGGAGCTGGAAAGTGGATCAGGACCTTTGAAGAATTTACAATGGGGAAATTGCTGGCGGTAGGCGACATAAGGGCATTGTTGGCAAGGGTAACGAACGTGCAGAGAATGGGAGAAATCATGCAGGAGGGAGGAATCAACGGCACAGAGTGGGAAGTGTCAAGGGATGGACTGATGTTTGACAGGTATAGGCCTGCCGTCTGGAGGGCCCTAAGGGCAGCATACCCAACAAAAGTGGACCCCAAGGCACTAAGGGGAGAGGCCATTGGAGCTGCAGAAAACCCGGCTGCATACCTGCATGGACAATTGAAAAGATGGAGAATGGAAACAGAGCAGGACCCGGAGGAAAATGAACTGATGACAACAATGTTCCGGACCTCAGTGGTGGAAGCCATGCCCCAGCCAGTAAGGAACCAACTGGAGGACGTAGTGGGACTTACTTCAAAACCTTACAAAGAATTTCTGAGACTATGTAATTCACGCTGTGGAGAAACATAGAAAGGAAGAGCAGAAACAAGCTGAACAAGGAAAGGAAATCCAGAGAAGGTTGGCCCAGTTGCAGCTGGAAGAACTGACCAAGGGAAAGAAGAAAGATCCAGGCCTCAGTAACCACTCCTGTGCCCGAGATAGGAACAATGGCTGCTGTTTCCCCAGGAGGGCCGCAACCGTTGACCCCCGGCCGGACCCAAGTGCCTGCCTCACTGCCAGTAGTAAATGTGTACACACAGCCCCGGAGTTGGAATAGTGGGAATAGACAACAGAAAAACATACAGGTGGATCAAGGGAGAGGGCCCAGGACCCCGCGGGGGCCGCCTGGTGTGTGTTGGGGTTGCTACCAACCAGGACACACCAGACGTGAATGTCCCACAAACCCGTGGCAGGATCGGACTGGGGATAACACCTACAATAGGCGTCCACCAACAAACAACAGATCCGGTGGCTGGCGGCCACCTGCTGGTGGAAACCAGAATGGCTGGGGCCCTACTGGGGGATGGCAGGGCAGCCAAAACCCACCCCCGGGCCCTGTGAACCCATGGCCAGGACCCAATCAGACGTACTAGGGGTGCCCAGAGAATCCTAAAGGGGAGGGTCAGTTCCCAATTCTAACCACAAGAGCTGACCAAGAACCTGTGTTGCAGGTTCAAATAGAGAATAAAGACATACCCATGATGATATATACTGGAGCCACTTACACATGTGTGAGTTCAAATTATGCCTCTCATCTCCCCATGTCTGGTAAATATGCCAAAACAATAGGATTCTCGGGAAATACGCAGCTAATTCCAATGACCGCTCCAGTTCATCTTACTGCCAATGGTAAATCAGCCACAATCCCAATACTGGTATCAGATCAAACACTGGTTAATCTTTTAGGAAGAGATGCCCTATGCAAAATGGGTATACAAATTAAATGTTCCCCCCCGACGGGGTGATAATAGAAAAAATAGGACTACAATTACCAGTGGTAAGCAAAGGAGTCATGGCCAACGTATATTGGTTAGGAGGAATTGAGACAGATGTAGACAGAACAGCGAGGAGATGGGGTAAATTTATTCAGGCCCAAATACCTAAAGCCGTTAGAGCAAAATCTGAATATCACTGCACAATGCAATTTGACCCTCATCAGGACCCATTATTAGAACAGCTCTGGGTTATGGGGGCAAATGGTAGGAAAGCACCAATTATGTCCCAATATATAATCATTGGAGAACAGGGAGCAGCCATGGATGTGATGGACGAAGATGGATCTGAATTTGTACAAAAATGGTTCAATGTTTCTGACTCTATCCCTCACATCACATTGCTGGTGAATCAAGGTTTCACATCAAAAGATCTAGGACCCATGATGAGGAAAGCTAAAAAGACAATATGGGACAAAACAGACAATCCATTGATCTTCCATTCCGAAGATAAAGCATTTATCAAGATAGTAACCACTACAATGATGACTGGCGATCCTAGGGAAATAGAGGTCAGTGCAGGCCAACAAGTAGTGTTAGGTGAAGGGATAGGGCTACTTAGTGAGCTTAGAGAAGAAATGGAAAAAACCATACCATCAGAAGTATGGTCACAACATGACACCGACGTGGGGCTTGTCAAATCAGCAAGTCCGATCAACATAAAAGTAAAACCAGACGCCAAACTCCCCTGGAAAGCCCAGTATCCTATGAAGCCTGAAGCTGAAGAAGGAATAAATTCAACAATTGAAGGATTGATCAAGACAGGAGTATTGATTGAGATGCCAAGTGTTTGCAATACACCTTTGCTACCTGTGCTTAAAGCCGATGGTAAAAAATTGAGATTGGTACATGACTTAAGGGCTATTAATGATATAGCACAAGATTGTCCAGCGGAAGTTCCCAATCCTCACACGCTGTTGACTAACGTTCCCCCAGATGCCAAATACTTCACCGTGATTGATCTATGTGGAGCATTTTTTAGTGTCCCCCTGGCGGAGGAATGTAGGTACTTGTTTGCATTTAGGTACAGAGGAAAAAGTCTGTCTTACTCTCGTCTCCCCCAAGGATTTAAAAATAGCCCGCACTTGTTCAATCAAATATTGAGAGCAGATCTAGAAGAATTAATGCTTGACGGCACTCTGATCCAATATGTAGATGACCTGTTAACCTCTATGTGACCGGCGGGACGAATTCGTCCCACCTACGTAACATCCACTGCCAGCCTGTGGCGCGATTTTCAAAATCTTCAAAATCCTATTACTTCAATTTCTCAAACATATGACTATTTTACAGCCATTTAAAGATAAGACTCTCGTTAATCTAACCACACTGTCCGATTTCAAAAAGGCTTTACAACGAAAGCAAAACATTAGATTATGTCAGCAGAGTACCAAGACAGAAATAATCAGACACCCATTTTTCAAGCCAGCATATAATGTCACCAAAACCCAGAAGACAGCTAAATGCAGCACTCACCTTTGATGATCTTCATCAGATGACAACCCTAGGACATTATGTTATACAATACATGCATGTTTTGTTCAATCAAGTTCATATTTATATCAAAAACCAGCTTTTTACATTAGCATGTGACGTTCAGAACTAGCATACCCCCCGCAAACTTACGGGGAATTCGCTAACATTTTACTAAATTACTCACGATAAACGTTCACAAAAAGCATAACAATTATTTTAAGAATTATAGATACAGACCTCCTCTATGCACTCGATATGTCCGATTTTAAAATAGCTTTTTGGTGAAAGCACATTTTGCAATATTCTAAGTATATAGCCCAGGCATCACGGGCTCGCTATTTAGACACCCGGCAAGTTTAGCACTCACCATAATCATATTTACTATTATAAAAATGTCATTACCTTTTGTTGTCTTCGTCAGAATGCACACCCAGGACGTCTACTTCAATAACAAATGTTGGTTTGGTCCAAAATAATCCATCGTTATATCCGAATAGCGGCGTTTTGTTCGTGCGTTCCAGACACTATCCGAAATAGTAAAGAAGTGTCGCGCGCTTGGCGCAATTCCTGACAATAAAATTCAAAGTATTCAATTGCCGTACGTCGAAGCATGTCAACCGCTGTTTAAAATCAATTTTTACGTCATTTTTCTCGTAGAAAAGCGGTAAAATTCCGACAGGGAATCTCCTTTTCGGCAAACAGAGGAAAAAATCCCAAAGGCGGGGGCGGTCGGGGTCACGCGCATAAGCTAGTGTCTCTTGATGGGCCACTTGAGAAAGGCGATAATGTGTTTCAGCCTGGGGCTGGAATGACGACATTCTGTTTTTTCCCGGGCTATGAGAGCCTATGGACGACGTGGGAAGTGTCACGTTAGAGCAGAGATACTTAGTAAATGATAGAGATGGCAAAGAAGTTCCAGAAATGGTCAGACAGGCCACTTCCTGTAAAGGAATCTCTCAGGTTTTGACCTGCCATTTGAGTTCTGTTATACTCACAGACACCATTCAAACAGTTTTAGAAAATTTAGGGTGTTTTCTATCCATATGTAATAAGTATATGCATATTCTAGTTACTGAGTAGGAGTGGTAACCAGATTAAATCGGGTATGTTTTTTATCCAGCCGTGTCAATGCTGCCCCCTAGCCCTAACAGGTTAATCTGTGCCTCCACAGTAGAACAGTGCCACTCAGACTCACTAAAAGTACTGCAGCGGTTAGCAGACGGAGGACACAAGGTCTCTAAAACAAAATGACAGTACTGTCAACCCCAGGTTGAGTACTTAGGCAGAACAATAGCCCATGGAACCAAAGCCATAGCTCCAGGACAGCTAGAGGGAATTAGCAAAGCACCATTACCACAAACGGTAGCGCAAATGATGACCTTTTTAGGAATGACAGGACTTAACCTGACTGGACAAAGGAGTATGTAGTCAAGACAGCTCCTCTGAGAGAAATAATGAAGGAAGCAGGACAGCTTAATCTAAGAGCACCGCTGGAGTGGAACGCGGATGCTGTAGTTGCGTTTGAAACACTTAAAAAAGAGATGCAGACAGCACCGGCCCTAGCGGCCCCCGACTACACTAATCCATTTTTGTTATACGTAGCAAATATGTGTGACAACTATGCGGCTGCTATTCTCATGCAGGAAACATGTAGTGGTAGGAAGAAACAGCCTATTGCGTGCTACAGTACTAAATTAGATCCAGTAGCCCAAGGCTACCCACCCTGTTATCAGGGATTGGCAGCCTTGCATTAAAGATTTGCCTATTCACAGGGCTTAAAATCAATTTTTATGCCATTTTTCTCATAAAAAAGCGATAATATTCCGACCGGGAATCTGCGTTTAGGTAAACAGACGAAAGAAAATAAAGCATTCGGTCGACTCGGGCATGCGCCTAAGCCCATAGTACTGATCGGCCACTTGCCAAACGCGATAAAGTGTTTCAGCCAGAGGCTGCCTCGATATCGTTCAGCTTTTTCCCGGGCTCTGAGAGCGTATGGGAGCCGTAGGAAGTGTCACGTTAGAGCAAAGATCCTCAGTCTTCAATAAAAAGAGCCCAGATGAAACACAACTTGTCAGACAGGCCACTTCCTGCTTGAAATCTTCTCAGGTTTTGGCCTGCCATTTGAGTTCTGTTATACTCACAGACACCATTCAAACAGTTTTAGAAACTTTAGGGTGTTTTCTATCCAACGCCAATAATTATATGCATATTCTAGTTACTGGGCAGGAGTAGTAACCAGATTAAATCGGGTACAATTTTTATCCGGCCGTGTCAATACTGCCCCCTAGCCCTAACAGGTTAACCTCAACCCTAACCACACTGCTAATCCTTCCCTTAAATTAAGACCATAAAACAACATTTTCCACAGCCAATTCTGACTTTGCAGCTGACATATCTAGAGGAAATCGCACAGTTCTGCCTCCGGGTCAAGATTCATGACAAACGTCAACATGAGACAGGGAGAAGCAATGTAAAAATCAATAACGAAATTGTTTTCACAATTAACATGCTTTTTCTTGTTTCAAGTATGTTTTATTATGAAAAGTACAATATAACCATGTATACTTGTACAACTATGGAGCGTATGTCCACATATAATTGTACAATTTGTTTTTCCAACATAAAAGACAAGAAATGATCACATTGGTATTTTAACGGTGTTATTGTAAGAGTTTAAATGTTTAAACAGAGGATACATCTAAAACAGGATAAAATCAAGTGCAGTATGTTGTGAGAATGTTACTTTAACGTCGACTCATAACGTCACACTATAACTTCATGGGAGTCTTTTGGAAAGACTGCATGTTGTTTTGGGTGGATTGAGTGACGTCTTCATCAACATTTTGCAGAATATTCCGGTAATATTTTCACCTCTTGTCGGCTGCAGACATTCATAAGGAGTTCCAGTAGTTTATTTGTCATTTGCAGGTATTAAAAGTAATACATACATTGTAATTCCTTGTTGGATCTCTCTCACATACAGGACAGTACATACCAGAGGAGGCTGCTGAGGGGAGGACGGCTCATAATAATGTCTGGAACAGAGTGAATGAAATGGAACACATGGAAACGTGTTTGATACCATTCCTCTTATTCCACTCCAGCCATTACAAGCCTGTCCTCCCTAAATAAGGTCCCACCAACCTCCTGTGGTACAAACACAAACAGTAAAATATATC
>NW_027675323.1:755000-762500 GCF_965601325.2 Salmo salar | reverse complement strand
GTGTGTGTGTGTGTGTGTCCTGTGTGTGTGTCCTGTGTGTGTGTGTATGTGTCCTGTGAGAGTGTGTGTGTGTCCTGTGTGTGTGTGTGTGTCCTGTGTGTGTGTGTGTGTCCTGTGTGTGTGTGTGTGTCCTGTGTGTGTGTGTGTGTGTCCTGTGTGTGTGTGTGTGTGCCTGTGTGTCGTGTGTGTGTGTCCTGTGTGTGGGGGGCCTGTGTGTGTGTGTGCCTGTGTGTGTGTGTGTGTGTCCTGTGTGTGTGTGTGTCCTGTGTGTGTGTGTGTGTGTCCTGTGTGTGTGTGTGTGTGTGTGTGTGTGTGTGTCCTGTGTGTGTGTGTGAGTGTCCTGTGGTGTGTGTGTGTGTGTGTGTGTGTGTGTGTGTGTGGCTGTGTGTGTGTGTGTGCCTGTGTGTGTGTGTGTGTGTCCTGTGTGTGTGGTGTGTCCGTGTGTGGGGGGCCTGTGTGTGTGTCCTGTGTGTGTGTGTCCTGTCCGTGTGTGTGTGTGTGTCCTGTGTGTGTGTGTGTGTCCTGTGTGTGTGTGTGTGTCCTGTGTGTGTGTGTGTGTGGGCCTGTGTGTGTGTGTGTGTGTGTGTGCCTGTGTGTGTGTGTGTGCCTGTGTCCTGTGTGTGTGTGTGTGTCCTGTGTGTGTGTGTGTGTGTCCTGTGTGTGTGTGTGTGTGTCCTGTGTGTGTGTGTGTGTGTCCTGTGTGTGTGTGTGTGTGTGTGTCCTGTGTGTGTGTGTGTGTCCTGTGTGTGTGTGTGTGTGTCCTGTGTGTGTGTGTGTGTGTCCTGTGTGTGTGTGTCCTGTGTGTGTGTGTGTGTCCTGTGTGTGTGTGTGTGTGTGTATGTCCTGTGTGTGTGTGTGTGTCCTGTGGTGTGTGTGTGTGTGTGTCCTGTGTGTGTGTCCGTGTGTGTGTGTGTCCTGTGAGTGTGTGTGTGTTGTGTCCTGTGAGAGTGTGTGTGTGTGTGTGTGTGTGTGTCCAGTGTGTGTGTGTGTGTGTGTGTCCAGTGTGTGTGTCCTGTGAGAGTGTGTGTGTGTGTGTCCTGTGTGTGTGTGTGTGTGTGTGTCCTGTGTGTGTGTCCTGTGTGTGTGTGTGTGTGTGTGTGTGTCCTGTGTGTGTGTGCGTGTCCTGTGTGTGTGTCCTGTGTGTGTGTGTGTGTGTCCTGTGTGTGTGTGTGTCCTGTGTGTGTGTCCTGTGTGTGTGTGTGTGTGTGCCTGTGTGTGTGTGTCCTGTGTGGTGTGTGTGTCCTGTGTGTGTGTGTGTCCTGTGTGTGGTGTGTGTGTGTCCTGTTGTGTGTGTGTGTCCTGTGTGTGTTTGTGTGTGGTGTGTGTGTGTCCTGTGTGTGTGTGTGTGTCCTGTGTGTGTGGGCCTGTGTGTGTGTGTGTGTCCTGTGTGTGTGTGTGTGTGTGTGTGTCCTGTGTGTGTCCTGTGTGTGTCCGTGTGTGTGGTGTCCGTGTGTGTGTGTGTCCTGTGTGTGTGTGTGTGTCCTGTGTGTGTGTGTGTGCCTGTGTGTGTGTGTGTGTCCTGTGTGTGTGTGTGTGTCCTGTGTGTGTGTGTGTGTCCTGTGTGTGTGTGTGTGTGTGTCCGTGTGTGTGTCCTGTGTGTGTGTGTGTGCCTGTGTGTGTGTGTGTGTCCTGTGTGTGTGTGTGTGTCCTGTGTTTGTGTGTGTGTCCTGTGTTTGTGTGTGTGTCCTGTGTGTGTGTGCCTGTGTGTGTGTGTCCTGTGTTTGTGTGTGTGTGTGTGTGTCCTGTGAGTGTGTGTGTATGTGTCCTGTGAGAGTGTGTGTGTGTGTGTGTGTCCTGTGTGTGTGTGTGTGAGTGTCCTGTGTGTGTGTGTGTGTGTCCTGTGTGTGTGTGTGTGTGTCCTGTGTGTGTGTGTGTGTGTGTGTGTGTGTCCTGTGTGTGTGTGTGAGTGTCCTGTGTGTGTGTGTGTGTGTCCTGTGTGTGTGTGTGTGTGTGTCCTGTGTGTGTGTGTGTGTGTGTGCCTGTGTGTGTGTGTGTGTGTCCTGTGTGTGTGTGTGTGTGTCCTGTGTGTGTGTGTGTGTCCTGTGTGTGTGTGTGTGTCCTGTGTGTGTGTGTGTGTCCTGTGTGTGTGTGTGTGTCCTGTGTTTGTGTGTGTGTCCTGTGTTTGTGTGTGTGTCCTGTGTGTGTGTGTCCTGTGTGTGTGTGTCCTGTGTTTGTGTGTGTGTGTGTGTGTCCTGTGAGTGTGTGTGTATGTGTCCTGTGAGAGTGTGTGTGTGTGTGTGTGTCCTGTGTGTGTGTGTGTGAGTGTCCTGTGTGTGTGTGTGTGTGTCCTGTGTGTGTGTGTGTGTGTCCTGTGTGTGTGTGTGTGTGTGTGTGTGTGTCCTGTGTGTGTGTGTGAGTGTCCTGTGTGTGTGTGTGTGTGTCCTGTGTGTGTGTGTGTGTGTGTCCTGTGTGTGTGTGTGTGTGTGTGTCCTGTGTGTGTGTGTGTGTGTCCTGTGTGTGTGTGTGTGTGTCCTGTGTGTGTGTGTGTGTCCTGTGTGTGTGTGTGTGTCCTGTGTGTGTGTGTGTGTCCTGTGTGTGTGTGTGTGTCCTGTGTGGTGTGTGTGTGTCCTGTGTGTGTGTGTGTGTGTCCTGTGTGTGTGTGTGTGTCCTGTGTGTGTGTGTGTGTGTGTCCTGTGTGTGTGTGTGTGTCCTGTGTGTCCTGTGAGTGTGTGTGTATGTGTCCTGTGAGAGTGTGTGTGTGTGTGTGTGTGTCCAGTGTGTGTGTGTGTGTGTGTGTCCAGTGTGTGTGTCCTGTGAGAGTGTGTGTGTGTGTGTGTGTCCTGTTTGTGTGTGTGTGTGTCCTGTGTGTGTGTGTGTCCTGTGTGTGTGTGTGTCCTGTGTGTGTGTGTGTCCTGTGTGTGTGTGTGTCCTGTGTGTGTGTGTGTGTGTGTGTGTGTCCTGTGTTTGTCCTGTGTGTGTCCTGTGTGTGTCCTGTGTGTGCCTGTGTGTGTGTGTGTGGTGTGTCCTGTGTGTGTGTGTGTGTGTGTGTGTGTGTGTGTCCTGTGTGTGTGTGTGTCCTGTGTGTGTGTGTGTGTGTCCTGTGTGTGTGTGTGTGTGTGTCCTGTGTGTGTGTGTGTGTGTCCTGTGTGTGTGTCCTGTGTGTGTGTGTGTGTGTCCTGTTTGTGTGTGTGTGTCCTGTTTGTGTGTGTGTGTGTCCTGTTTGTGTGTGTGTGTGTGTGTGTCCTGTTTGTGTGTGTGTGTGTCCTGTGTGTGTGTGTGTGTGTCCTGTGTGTGTGTGTGTGTGTGCCTGTGTGTGTGTGTCCTGTGTGTGTGTGTGTCCTGTGTGTGTGTGTGTGTGTGTGGGTCCTGTGTGTGTGTGTGTCCTGTGTGTGTGTGTGTGTGTGTGTGGGTCCTGTGTGTGTGTGTGTCCTGTGTGTGTGTGTGTGTGTGTGGGTCCTGTGTGTGTGTGTGTCCTGTGTGTGTGTGTGTGTGTGTGTGTGTGTGTCCTGTGTGTGTGTCCTGTGTGTGTGTGTGTGTCCTGTGTGTGTCCTGTGTGTGTGTGTCCTGTGTGTGTGTGTGTCCTGTGTGTGTGTGTGTCCGTGTGTGTGTGTGTGTCCTGTGTGTGTGTGTGTGTCCTGTGTGTGTGTCCTGTGAGTGTGTGTGTGTGTGTCCTGTGAGTGTGTGTGTATGTGTCCTGTGAGAGTGTGTGTGTGTGTGTGTCCAGTGTGTGTGTGTGTGTGTGTCCAGTGTGTGTGTCCTGTGAGAGTGTGTGTGTGTGTGTCCAGTGTGTGTGTCCAGTGTGTGTGTGTGGGTCCAGTGTGTGTGTGTCCTGTGAGTGTGTGTGTGTGTCCTGTGTGTGTCGTATGTGTGTGTGTCCTGTGAGAGTGTGTGTGTGTGTGTGTCCAGTGTGTGTGTGTGTGTGTGTGTGTCCAGGGTGTGTGTGTGTGTGTGTCCAGGGTGTGTGTGTGTGTGTGTCCAGTGTGTGTGTGTGTGTCCAGTGTGTGTGTGTGTGTCCTGTGTGTGTGTGTGTGTGTGTCCAGTGTGTGTGTGTGTGTGTCCAGTGTGTGTGTGTGTGTCCTGTGTGTGTGTGTCCTGTGTGTGTGTGTCCTGTGTGTGTGTGTGTGTGTCCTGTGTGTGTCCTGTGTGTGTGTGTGTCCTGTGTGTGTGTGTGTCCTGTGTGTGTGTGTGTCCTGTGTGTGTGTGTGTCCTGTGTGTGTGTGTGTGTGTCCTGTGTGTGTGTGTGTGTGTGTCCTGTGTGTGTGTGTCCTGTGTGTGTGTGTGTGTGTGTCCTGTGTGTGTGTGTGTGTGTGTGTCCTGTGTGTGTGTGTGTCCTGTGTGTCCGTGTGTCGTGTGTGTGTGTGTGTGTGTGTGTGTGTGTGTCCTGTGAGTGTGTGTCCTGTGAGTGTGTGTGTGTGTCCTGTGAGTGTGTGTGTGTGTCCTGTGAGTGTGTGTGTGTGTCCTGTGAGTGTGTGTGTGTGTGTGTCCAGTGAGTGTGTGTGTGTGTGTGTCCTGTGAGTGTGTGTGTGTGTGTGTGTCCAGTGAGTGTGTGTGTGTGTGTGTCCAGTGTGTGTGAGTGTGACCTGTGTGTGTGTGTGTGTGACCTGTGTGTGTGTGTGACCTGTGTGTGTGTGTCCTGTGTGTGTGTGTGTGTGTGTGTCCTGTGTGTGTGTGTGTGTGTGTGTGTCCTGTGTGTGTGTGTGTGTGTGTGTGTCCTGTGTGTGTGTGTGTGTCCTGTGTCCTGTGTGTGTGTGTGTGTCCTGTGTCCTGTGTGTGTGTGTGTGTGTGTGTGTCCTGTGTGTGTGTGTGTGTGTGTGTGTCCTGTGTGTGTGTGTGTGTGTGTGTCCTGTGTGTGTGTGTGTGTGTGTGTCCTGTGTGTGTGTGTGTGTCCTGTGTGTGTCCTGTGTGTGTGTGTGTGTGTGTGTGTGTGTGTGTGTGTGTGTGTGTGTGTGTCCTGTGTGTGTGTGTGTGTCCTGTGTCTGTGTGTGTGTCCTGTGTGTGTCCTGTGTGTGTGTCCTGTGTGTGTCCTGTGTGTGTGTGTGTGTGTGTCCTGTGTGTGTGTGTGTGTGTGTGTGTGTGTGTGTGTGTGTGTGTGTGTGTGTGTGTGTGTCCTGTGTGTGTGTGTGTGTCCTGTGTGTGTGTGTGTGTCCTGTGTGTGTGTCGTGTGTGTGTGTGTGTGTCGTGTGTGTGTGTGTGTGTCCTGTGTGTGTGTGTGTCGTGTGTGTGTGTGTGTGTGTGTGTGTCCTGTGTGTGTGTGTGTGTGTGTGTGACCTGTGTGTGTGTGTCCTGTGTGTGACCTGTGTGTGTGTGTGTCCTGTGTGTGTGTGTGTGTGTGTGTCCTGTGTGTGTGTGTGTGTGTCCTGTGTGTGTGTGTGTCCTGTGTGTGTGTGTGTGTGTGTGTCCTGTGTGTGTGTGTGTGTGTGTGTCCTGTGTGTGTGTGTGTGTGTGTGTCCTGTGTGTGTGTGTGTGTGTGTGTCCTGTGTGTGTGTGTGTGTCCTGTGTGTGTGTGTGTGTCCTGTGTGTGTGTGTGTGTGTGTGTGTGTGTGTGTGTGTGTGTGTGTGTGTGTGTGTGTGTGTGTGTGTGTGTGTCCTGTGTGTGTGTGTGTGTGTGTCCTGTGTGTGTGTGTGTGTGTGTCCTGTGTGTGTGTGTGTGTCCTGTGTGTGTGTGTCCTGTGTCTGTGTGTGTGTCCTGTGTGTGTGTGTCCTGTGTGTGTGTGTGTGTGTGTGTCCTGTGTGTGTGTGTCCTGTGTGTGTGTGTGTGTGTGTCCTGTGTGTGTGTGTCCTGTGTGTGTGTGTGTGTGTGTGTGTCCTGTGTGTGTGTGTGTGTGTGTGTGTGTGTGTGTGTGTGTGTGTGTGTGTGTGTGTGTCCTGTGTGTGTGTGTCGTGTGTGTGTGTGTGTGTCGTGTGTGTGTGTGTGTGTCCTGTGTGTGTGTGTGTCCTGTGTGTGTGTGTGTCGTGTGTGTGTGTGTGTGTCCTGTGTGTGTGTGTGTGTGTGTGTGTGTCCTGTGTGTGTGTGTGTGTGTGTGTGTGTGTCCTGTGTGTGTGTGTGTGTGTGTGTGTGTGTGTCCTGTGTGTGTGTGTCCTGTGTGTGTCCTGTGTCCTGTGTGTGTGTGTCCTGTGTGTGTGTGTGTGTGTGTCCTGTGTGTGTGTGTGTGTGTGTGTCCTGTGTGTGTGTGTGTGTGTGTGTGTGTGTGTCCTGTGTGTGTGTGTGTGTGTGTCCTGTGTGTGTGTCCTGTGTGTATGTGTGTGTGTCCTGTGTGTATGTGTGTGTGTCCTGTGTGTGTGTGTGTGTCCTGTGTGTGTCCTGTGTGTGTGTGTGTGTCCTGTGTGTGTGTGTGTGTGTCCTGTGTGTGTGTGTGTGTGTCCTGTGTGTGTGTGTGTCCTGTGTGTGTGTGTATGTCCTGTGTGTGTGTCCTGTGTGTGTGTCCTGTGTGTGTGTCCTGTGTGTGTGTCCTGTTTGTGTGTGTGTGTCCTGTGTGTGTGTGTGTGTGTCCTGTGTGTGTGTGTGTGTGTCCTGTGTGTGTGTGTGTGTGTCCTGTGTGTGTGTGTGTGTCCTGTGTGTGTGTCCTGTGTGTGTGTGTGTGTCCTGTGTGTGTGTGTGTGTGTGTGTGTGTGTGTGTGTGTGTGTGTGTGTGTGTGTGTCCTGTGTGTGTGTGTGTCCTGTGTGTGTGTGTGTCCTGTGTGTGTGTGTGTCCTGTGTGTGTGTGTGTCCTGTGTGTGTGTGTCCTGTGTGTGTGTGTGTCCTGTGTGTCCTGTGTGTGTGTGTGTCCTGTGTGTCCTGTGTGTGTGTGTGTCCTGTGTGTCCTGTGTGTGTGTGTGTCCTGTGTGTCCTGTGTGTGTGTGTGTCCTGTGTGTGTGTCCTGTGTGTGTCCTGTGTGTGTGTGTGTGTCCTGTGTGTGTCCTGTGTGTGTGTGTGTGTCCTGTGTGTGTCCTGTGTGTGTGTGTGTGTCCTGTGTGTGTCCTGTGTGTGTGTGTGTCCTGTGTGTGTGTGTGTCCTGTGTGTGTGTGTGTGTCCTGTGTGTGTGTGTGTGTGTCCTGTGTGTGTGTGTGTGTGTCCTGTGTGTGTGTCCTGTGTGTGTGTCCTGTGTGTGTGTGTGTGTGTCCTGTGAGTGTGTGTGTATGTGTCCTGTGAGTGTGTGTGTATGTGTCCTGTGAGAGTGTGTGTGTGTGTGTGTGTCCAGTGTGTGTGTGTGTGTGTGTGTGTCCAGTGTGTGTGTGTGTGTGTGTGTGACCTGTGTGTGTGTGTGTCGTGTGTGTGTGTGTGTGTCCTGTGTGTGTGTGTCCTGTGTGTGTCCTGTGTCCTGTGTGTGTGTGTGTGTCCTGTGTGTGTGTGTGTGTCCTGTGTGTGTGTGTGTGTGTGTGTCCTGTGTGTGTGTGTGTGTGTGTCCTGTGTGTGTGTGTCCGTGTGTGTGTGTGTGTCCTGTGTGTGTGTGTGTGTCCTGTGTGTGTGTCCTGTGTGTGTGTCCTGTGTGTGTGTCCTGTGTGTGTGTGTGTGTGTGTGTCCTGTGTGTGTGTGTGTGTGTGTGTCCTGTGTGTGTGGTGTGTGTGTGTCCTGTGTGTGTG
>NW_027675323.1:725000-750000 GCF_965601325.2 Salmo salar | reverse complement strand
GTGTGTGTGTGTGTCCTGTGTGTGTGTGTGTGTGTCGTGTGTGTGTGTCCTGTGTGTGTGTGTGTGTGTGTGTGTGTGTCCTGTGTGTGTGTGTGTGTGTGTCCTGTGTGTGTGTGTGTGTGTGTCCTGTGTGTGTGTGTCCTGTGTGTGTCCTGTGTCCTGTGTGTGTGTGTCCTGTGTGTGTGTGTCCTGTGTGTGTGTGTGTGTGTGTGTGTGTGTGTGTGTGTGTGTGTGTCCTGTGTGTGTGTGTGTGTGTGTGTCCTGTGTGTGTGTGTGTGTGTCCTGTGTGTGTGTCCTGTGTGTGTGTGTGTGTGTCCTGTGTGTGTGTGTGTGTCCTGTGTGTGTCCTGTGTGTGTGTGTGTGTCCTGTGTGTGTGTGTGTGTCCTGTGTGTGTGTGTGTGTCCTGTGTGTGTGTGTCCTGTGTGTGTGTGTGTGTATGTCCTGTGTGTGTGTGTCCTGTGTGTGTGTGTGTGTATGTCCTGTGTGTGTGTGTATGTCCTGTGTGTGTGTGTGTGTCCTGTGTGTGTGTGTCCTGTGTGTGTGTCCTGTTTGTGTGTGTGTGTGTCCTGTGTGTGTGTGTGTGTGTCCTGTGTGTGTGTGTGTGTGTCCTGTGTGTGTGTGTGTGTGTGTCCTGTGTGTGTGTGTGTCCTGTGTGTGTGTGTGTGTGTGTGTGTGTGTGTGTGTGTCCTGTGTGTGTGTGTGTGTGTCCTGTGTGTGTGTGTGTGTGTCCTGTGTGTGTCCGTGTGTGTGTCCTGTGTGTGTGTGTGTCCTGTGTGTGTGTGTGTCCTGTGTGTGTGTGTGTCCTGTGTGTGTGTGTGTCCTGTGTGTGTGTGTGTGTGTGTGTCCTGTGTGTGTGTGTGTGTGTGTGTCCTGTGTGTGTGTGTGTCCTGTGTGTCCTGTGTGTGTGTGTGTGTGTGTGTGTGTGTGTCCTGTGTGTGTGTGTGTCCTGTGTGTCCTGTGTGTGTGTGTGTCCTGTGTGTGTGTCCTGTGTGTGTCCTGTGTGTCCTGTGTGTGTCCTGTGTGTGTGTGTGTGTCCTGTGTGTGTCCTGTGTGTGTGTGTGTCCTGTGTGTGTGTGTGTCCTGTGTGTGTGTGTGTCCTGTGTGTGTGTGTGTGTCCTGTGTGTGTGTGTGTGTCCTGTGTGTGTGTGTGTGTCCTGTGTGTGTGTGTGTGTGTCCTGTGTGTGTGTGTGTATGTGTCCTGTGAGTGTGTGTGTATGTGTCCTGTGAGAGTGTGTGTGTGTGTGTGTGTCCAGTGTGTGTGTGTGTGTGTGTGTCCAGTGTGTGTGTGTGTGTGTGTGACCTGTGTGTGTGTGTGTCGTGTGTGTGTGTGTGTGTGTCCAGTGTGTGTGTGTGTGTGTGACCTGTGTGTGTGTGTGTCGTGTGTGTGTGTGTGTGTCTTGTGTGTGTGTGTCCTGTGTGTGTCCTGTGTCCTGTGTGTGTGTGTGTGTCCTGTGTGTGTGTGTGTGTCCTGTGTGTGTGTGTGTGTGTGTGTGTGTCCTGTGTGTGTGTGTGTGTGTGTCCTGTGTGTGTGTGTCCGTGTGTGTGTGTGTGTGTCCTGTGTGTGTGTGTGTCCTGTGTGTGTGTGTGTGTCCTGTGTGTGTGTCCTGTGTGTGTGTCCTGTGTGTGTGTCCTGTGTGTGTGTGTGTGTGTCCTGTGTGTGTGTGTGTGTGTGTGTCCTGTGTGTGTGTGTGTGTGTGTGTCCTGTGTGTGTGTGTGTGTGTGTCGTGTGTGTGTCCTGTGTGTGTGTGTGTGTGTGTCCTCTGTGTGTGTGTCCTGTGTGTGTCCTGTGTCCTGTGTCCTGTGTGTGTGTGTCCTGTGTCCTGTGTGTGTGTGTGTGTGTGTGTCCTGTGTGTGTGTCCTGTGTGTGTGTGTGTGTGTGTCCTGTGTGTGTGTGTGTGTGTGTCCTGTGTGTGTGTGTGTGTGTGTGTCCTGTGTGTGTGTGTGTGTGTGTCCTGTGTGTGTGTGTGTGTCCTGTGTGTGTGTGTGTGTGTGTCCTGTGTGTGTGTGTGTGTCCTGTGTGTGTGTGTGTATGTGTCCTGTGAGAGTGTGTGTGTGTGTGTGTGTCCAGTGTGTGTGTGTGTGTGTGTGTCCAGTGTGTGTGTGTGTGTGTGTGACCTGTGTGTGTGTGTGTCGTGTGTGTGTGTGTGTGTCCAGTGTGTGTGTGTGTGTGTGACCTGTGTGTGTGTGTGTCGTGTGTGTGTGTGTGTGTCTTGTGTGTGTGTGTCCTGTGTGTGTCCTGTGTCCTGTGTGTGTGTGTGTGTCCTGTGTGTGTGTGTGTGTCCTGTGTGTGTGTGTGTGTGTCCTGTGTGTGTGTGTGTGTGTGTCCTGTGTGTGTGTGTCCGTGTGTGTGTGTGTGTGTCCTGTGTGTGTGTGTGTCCTGTGTGTGTGTGTGTGTCCTGTGTGTGTGTCCTGTGTGTGTGTCCTGTGTGTGTGTCCTGTGTGTGTGTCCTGTGTGTGTGTCCTGTGTGTGTGTGTGTGTGTCCTGTGTGTGTGTGTGTGTGTGTCCTGTGTGTGTGTGTGTGTGTGTGTCCTGTGTGTGTGTGTGTGTGTGTCCTGTGTGTGTGTGTGTGTGTGTCCTCTGTGTGTGTGTCCTGTGTGTGTCCTGTGTCCTGTGTGTGTGTGTCCTGTGTCCTGTGTGTGTGTGTGTGTGTGTGTCCTGTGTGTGTGTCCTGTGTGTGTGTGTGTGTGTGTGTCCTGTGTGTGTGTGTGTGTGTGTCCTGTGTGTGTGTGTGTGTGTGTGTGTGTCCTGTGTGTGTGTGTGTGTGTGTCCTGTGTGTGTGTGTGTGTCCTGTGTGTGTGTGTGTGTGTGTCCTGTGTGTGTGTGTGTGTGTGTGTGTGTCCTGTGTGTGTGTGTGTGTGTATGTCCTGTGTGTGTGTGTGTGTGTCCTGTGTGTGAGTGTCTGTGTCCTGTGTGTGTGTCCTGTGTGTGTGTGAGTGTGTGTATGTGTCCTGTGAGAGTGTGTGTGTATGTGTCCTGTGAGAGTGTGTGTGTGTGTGTGTCCAGTGAGAGTGTGTGTGTGTGTGTGTCCAGTGTGTGTGTGTGTCCTGTGTGTGTGTGTGTCCTGTGTGAGTCCTGTGTGTGTGTGTGTGTCCTGTGAGAGAGTGTGTGTGTGTCGTGTGTGTGTGTGTGTGTCCTGTGTGTGTGTGTCCTGTGTGTGTGTGTCCTGTGTGTCCTGTGTGTGTGTCCTGTGTGTCCTGTGTGTGTGTGTGTCCTGTGTGTGTGTGTGTCCTGTGTGTGTGTGTGTCCTGTGTGTGTGTGTGTCCTGTGTGTGTGTGTGTGTGTGTCCTGTGTGTGTGTGTGTGTGTGTCCTGTGTGTGTCCTGTGTCCTGTGTGTGTGTGTCCTGTGTGTGTGTCCTGTGTGTGTGTCCTGTGTGTGTGTCCTGTGTGTGTGTCCTGTGTGTGTGTCCTGTGTGTGTGTGTGTGTCCTGTGTGTGTGTGTGTGTGTGTGTGTCCTGTGTGTGTGTGTGTGTGTGTGTCCTGTGTGTGTGTGTGTGTGTGTGTCCTGTGGACACACACACACACACACACACACTGGACACACACACAGGACACACACACACACAGGACACACACACACACAGGACACACACACACACACACAGGACAAACACACACACACAGGACAAACACACACACACACACACACACACACACACACACAGGACAAACACACACACACACACACACACACACACACACACACACACACACAGGACAAACACACACACACACACACACAGGACAAACACACACACACACACACACAGGACAAACACACACAGGACAAACACACACACACACACACACACACACACACACAGGACAAACACACACACACAGGACAAACACACACACACACACACACAGGACAAACACACACACACACACACAGGACAAACACACTCACACACACACACACACACAGGACAAACACACACACACAAACACACACAGGACAAACACACACAGGACAAACACACACACACACACACAGGACATACACACACACACACACAGGACATACACACAGGACATACACACACACACAGTACATACACACACATACAGGACATACACACACACACAGGACATACACACACACACACACACAGGACATACACACACACACACACACAGGACATACACACACACACACACACACAGGACATACACACACACACACACACACACAGGACATACACACACACACAGGAAACACACACACACAGGAAACACACACACACACACACACACTGGACACAGACACACACACACGGACACACACACACACATAACTTTGTCCATGTGGAGTTCAGAATGTTTGTCTTAACTAGCCTGAAAAGTCAAACATGTCTGATATGAACATTGACATAAACCCTCTACATACTTGAGTTTCTCCAGTCTGCAGTGTGGATCCTCCAGTCCAGCAGAGAGCAGTCTGACTCCTGAGTCTCCTGGGTGATTGTAGCTCAGGTCCAGCTCTCTCAGGTGTGAGGGGTTTGACCTCAGAGCTGAGGCCAGAGAAGCACAGCCTTCCTCTGTGACTAGACAGCCTGACAGCCTGCAAAGAGTCAAATCATATTAAAATCAAACTGCTATTCTTTGGTGGTGAAAATAGTGGCAGTATATTTCTTCAACATATTCAGATATATCAGTCATGAAACCTGCAATATCTATTTAGAAATTAATGTATCATATTATAAATTACAAATTATCAACGTTTTGCCTGCAGATAGAAACATGTATAATACAAATAATTGAGTAGACTGACCAGACCAGTTTAAAAGCAGTATCTGTCAAAAGACAGACAGTGAGGTATCAGATTTAGATTGTATTGAGCATACAGTCCACACCATATCCATTTTGACAGTGAAGATAACATTTAAAATGTGGCTCTAAACTCCAACATTTTGGATTTCAGATCAAATGTTTCATGAGGTGACAGTATATAATGTCACCTTTTATTTGAGGATATTTTCATACATATCTGTTTCACCATTTAGAAAAATGAAAGCACTTTATGCATCTAGTCCCCTATTTAAAGAAGTCATATGTTTTCTGACCAATTCACTTAAACCTGTTAGGGCTAGGGGGCAGTATTGACACGGCTGGATAAAAAACGTACCCGATTTAATCTGGTTACTACTCCTGCCCAGTAACTAGAATATGCATATAATTATTGGCTTTGGATAGAAAACACCCTAACGTTTCTAAAACTGTTTGAATGGTGTCTGTGAGTATAACAGAACTCCTATGGCAGGCGAAAACCTGAGAAGATTTCAAGCAGGAAGTGGCCTGTCTGAGAAGTAGTGTTTCATCTTGGCTCTTTTTATTGAAGACTCAGGATCTGTGCAATAACGTGACACTTCCTACGGCTTCCATAGGGTCTCAGAGCCCGGGAAAAAGTTGAACGATATCGAGGCAGGCTCTGGCTGAAACACTTTATCGCTTTTGGCAAGTGGCCACTCAGAGTACTATGGGCTTAGGCGCGTGCCCGCTTCGACCGAATGATTTCTTTTCCTTTGTCTGTTTAGCTAAAAGCAGATTCCCGGTCGGAATATTATCGCTTTTTTATGAGAAAAATGGCATAAAAATTTATTTTAAACAGCGGTTGACATGCTTCGAAGTACGGTAATGGAATATTTAGATTTTTTTTGTCACGAATTGCGCCATGCTCGCCACCCTTATTTACCCTTTAGGATAGTGTCTAGAACGCACGAACAAAACGCCGCTGTTTGGATATAACGATGGATTATTTTGGACCAAACCAACATTTGTTATTGAAGTAGAAGTCCTGGGAGTGCATTCTGACGAAGACAACAAAGGTAATAACATTTTTCTTATAGTAAATCTGACTTTGATGAGTGCTAAACTTGCTGGGTTTCTAAATAGCTAGCCCTGTGATGCCGGGCTATCTACTGAGAATATTGCAAAATGTGCTTTCAACGAAAAGCTATTTTAAAATCGGACATATCGAGTGCATAGAGGAGTTCTGTATCTATAATTCTTAAAATAATTGTTATGCTTTTTGTGAACGTTTATCGTGAGTAATTTAGTAAATTCACCGGCAGTGTTCGGTGGGAATGCTAGTCACATGCTAGTCACATGCTAATGTAAAAAGCTGGTTTTTGATATAAATATGAACTTGATTGAACAAAACATGCATGTATTGTATAACATAATGTCCTAGGGTTGTCATCTGATGAAGATCATCAAAGGTTAGTGCTACATTTAGCTGTGGTTTGGGTTTATGTGACATTATATGCTAGCTTGAAAAATGGGTGTCTGATTATTTCTGGCTGGGTACTCTGCTGACATAATCTAATGTTTTGCTTTCGTTGTAAAACCTTTTTGAAATCGGACAGTGTGGTTAGATTAACGAGAGTCTTATCTTTAAAATGGTGTAAAATAGTCATATTTAAAAAAAATTGAAGTAATATCATATCTAAGGTATTTGAATAACGCGCCACAGGATTCAACTGGCTGTTGAGTAGGTGGGACGCAAGCGTCCCACCTAGCCCATAGAGGTTAAAGTGTGTTAAATTAGTCAAAGGTTTAGTATTTGGTCCCATATTCTTTGACTGCAATGACTACATCAAGCCTGTGACTGCCATGATTGAGAAAGATCATGAATAATAATGAGTGAGAGAGTTACAGAGGCTGCAACAAAACATGCTAACCTCTCACCATTACCAATAACAGAGGCTACAACAAAACATGCTAACCTCTCACCATTACCAATAACAGAGGCTACAACAAAACATGCTAACCTCTCACCATTACCAATAACAGAGGCTACAACAAAGCATGCTAACCTCTCACCATTACCAATAACAGAGGCTACAACAAAACATGCTAACCTCTCACCATTTCCAATAACAGAGGCTACAACAAAACATGCTAACCTCTCACCATTACCAATAACAGAGGCTACAGCAAAACATGCTAACCTCTCACCATTACCAATAACAGAGGCTACAACAAAACATGCTAACCTCTCACCATTACCAATAACAGAGGCTACAACAAAACATGCTAACCTCTCACCATTACCAATAACAGAGGCTACAACAAAACATGCTAACCTCTCACCATTACCAATAACAGAGGCTACAACAAAACATGCTAACCTCTCACCATTACCAATAACAGAGGATACAACAAAACATGCTAACCTCTCACCATTACCAATAACAGAGGCTACAACAAAACATGCTAACCTCTCACCATTACCAATAACAGAGACTACAATAAAACATGCTAACCTCTCACCATTACCAATAACAGAGGATACAACAAAACATGCTAACCTCTCACCATTATCAATAACAGAGGATACAACAAAACATGCTAACCTCTCACCATTACCAATAACAGAGGATACAACAAAACATGCTAACCTCTCACCATTACCAATAACAGAGGATACAACAAAATATGCTAACCTCTCACCATCACCAATGTATTTATTTATAAGCACCTCACATTGTGGTTACTCACTACTTGGTAGATATTCCCTCAGCGAAGTATGGCAGTTCCATGCAGGTTTCCTCACCAAGTCCAAGGCAGCACAGCTACCCATGCAGACAGTACTCCTTAGCCGTAGCCGATATCCCCATGGCAACACGAACTCGTTAAACTTCCCAAGCAATTATCTCCCGGTGTCAGACGATGCTAGGCTAATCTCTAGGCTGGCTAATACCTCCACGACGAGACGGTAGCTTCAGTCTTTACTAAGTTTTAGCTAAATTATAACAACTCTTTTATTAAATAAAACATGTATTTCCCTTCATGTCTTAGTAGCTATGGGTTTTGTTGTAGTTCTGTCGTCTTCTTTTATAATTTTTCTTCACCAACCGTCCTGAGGTAAAACGTCCATCCTTTCATCAACGTCTTTTTCCCTCCCGTTAACCAGGTCAACTCCCATTGGCCACAACTTAACAAGCGACCTTATTGGTCAAAATGTAAACTTCTAAGTAAAACAAACTATTCACTTATACATTAAATAAATATTTCTTCAAAAAGCATAATGCATTAACAACATTACAGTTTAGGAGCAATTCAATCATCTTTTAAATATAATACCAATTAATTATAACAAATAAACTCAACACTTGGTTCAAACAAGGGTATTACACAAACATACAGTCAATAATACAGTAGAAAAATAAGTCTATATACAATGTGAGCAAATGAAGTGAAATAAGGGAGGTAAAGGCAAAAAAAGGCCATGGTGGCAAAGTAAATACAATATAGCAAGTAAAACACTGGAATGGTAGATTTGTAGTGGAAGAAAGTGCAAAGTAGAAATAATGGGGTGCAAAGGAGCTAAATAAATAAATACAGTAGGGGAAGAAGTAGTTGGGCTAAATTATAGATGGGCTATGTACAGGTGCAGTAATCTGTGAGCTGCTCTGACAGCTGGTGCTTAAAGCTAGTGAGGGAGATAAGTGTTTCGAGTTTTAGAGATTTTTGTAGTTCGTTCCAGTCATTGGCAGCAGATAACTGGAAGAAGAGGCGGCCGAAGGAGGAATTGGCTTTGGGGGTGACCAGAGAGATACACCTGCTGGAGCGCGTGCTACAGGTGGGTGCTGCTATGGTGACCAGTGAGCGGAGATAAGGGGGGACTTTACCTAGCAGGGTCTTGTAGATGACCTGGAGCCAGTGGGTTTGGCGACGAGTATGAAGCGAGGGCCAGCCAACGAGAGCGTACAGGTCGCAGTGGTGGGTAGTACAGTGGGGGAAAAAAGTATTTGATCCCCTGCTGATTTTGTACGTTTGCCCACTTACAAAGAAATGATCAGTCTATAATTTTAATGGTAGGTTTATTTGAACAGTGAGAGACAGAATAACAGCAAAAAAATCCAGAAAATACACATGTTAAAAATGTTATACAATTATTTGCATTTTAATGAGGGAAATAAGTATTTGACCCCCTCTCAATCAGAAAGATTCAAGTCATTAAGGTTTCGAGGCTGACGTTTGGCAACTCGAAACCTTCAGCTCCCTCCACAGATTTTCTATGGGATTAAGGTCTGGAGACTGGCTAGGCCACTCCAGGACCTTAATGTGCTTCTTCTTGAGCCACTCCTTTGTTGCCTTGGCCGTGTGTTTTGGGTCATTGTCATGCTGGAATACCCATCCACGACGCATTTTCAATGCCCTGGCTGAGGGAAGGAGGTTCTCACCCAAGATTTGACGGTACATGGCCCCGTCCATCGTCCCTTTGATGCAGTGAAGTTGTCCTGTCCCCTTAGCAGAAAAACACCCCTTTAGCATAATGTTTCCACCTCCATGTTTGATGGTAGAGATGGTGTACTTGGGGTCATAGGCAGCATTCCTCCTCCTCCAAACACAGCGAGTTGAGTTGACTTTAAACCTATCCCATTGAAAAACACAGGGGCTGAGGAATATTTTGGCACTTCCTATTGCTTCCACTAGATGTCACCAGCCTTTACAAAGTGTTTTGAGTCTTCTGGAGGGAGAACTGACCGAACAAGAGCCATGGAACGATGATGTCCCATTAGACACCTGGCGCGCGAGTTCATGTTGGGTACCCTCGTTCCAATACGTTATAAAAGAGTATGCATTCGTCCACCTTGAATATTATTCATGTTCTGGTTAAAAAAGGCCCTAATGATTTATGCTATACAACGTTTGACATGTTTGAACGAACGGAAATATATTTTTTCCCCTCGTTCATGACGAGAAGTCCGGCTGGCTTAGATCATGTGCTAACAAGACGGAGATTTTTGGACATAAATGATGAGCTTTTTTGAACAAAACTACATTCGTTATGGACCTGTGATACCTGGAAGTGACATCTGATGAAGAGAATCAAAGGTAATGGATTATTTACATAGTATTTTCGATTTTAGATCTCCCCAACATGACGTCTAGTCTGTATCGCAACGCGTATTTTTCTGGGCGCAGTGCTCAGATTATTGCAAAGTGTGATTTCCCAGTAAGGTTATTTTTAAATCTGGCAAGTTGATTGCGTTCAAGAGATGTAAATCTATAATTCTTTAAATGACAATATAATATTTTACCAATGTTTTCTAATTTTAATTATTTAATTTGTGACGCTGACTTGACTGCCGGTTATTGGAGGGAAACGATTTCCTCAACATCAATGCCATAGTAAAACGCTGTTTTTGGATATAAATATGAACTTGATAGAACTAAAAATGTATGCAATGTCTAACATAATGTCCTAGGAGTGTCATCTGATGGAGATTGTAAAAGGTTAGTGCATCATTTTAGCTGGTTTTATGGTTTTGGTGACCCTGTCTTTGACTTGACAAAACATTACACACAACTCTTGTAAATGTACTGTCCTAACATACTCTAAATTTATGCTTTCGCCGTAAAACCTTTTTGAAATCGTAAAACGTGGTTAGATTAAGGAGATGTTTATCTTTCAAATGGTGTAAAATAGTTGTATTTTTTTTAAATTTGAATTTTGACATTTATTTGGATTCAAATTTGCCGCTCTTGAAATGCACCTGCTGTTGATGGAGTGCACCACGGGTGGCACGCTAGCGTCCCACCTAGCCCATAGAGGTTAAAATTATAGACTGATCCTTTCTTTGTCAGTGGGCAAACGTACAAAATCAGCAGGGGATCAAATACTTTTTTCCCCCACTGTATATGGGGCTTTGGTGACAAAACAGATGGCACTGTGATAGACTGCATCCAATTTATTGAGTAGGGTATTTGGAGGCTATTTTGTAAATGACATCGCCGAAGTCGAGTATCGGTAGGATGGTCAGTTTTATAAGGGTATGTTTGGCCGCATGAGTGAAGGATGCTATGTTGCGAAATAGGAAGCCAATTCTAGATTTAATTTTGGATTGGAGATGCTTATAGTGAGTCTGGAAGGAGAGTTTACAGTCTAACCAGACACCTAGGTATTTGTAGTTGTCCACGTATTCTAAGTCAGAACCGTCCAGAGTAGTGATGCTGGACAGGCGGGCAGGTGCAGGCAGCGATCGGTTGAAGAGCATGCATTTAGTTTTACTTGTATTTAAGAGCAGTTGGAGGCCACGGAAGGAGAGTTGTATGGCATTGAAGCTCGTCTGGAGGTTAGTTAACACAGTGTCCAAAGAAGGGCCAGAAGTATACAGAATAACACCAATAACAGAGGGGGTCTGATCTTTGTGCCTCTGTAAATTTCTCATTCATCATCATTCACGATTCATTCATGATTATTCATAATCATGGTAGCATCCACATGAATGTAGAAGTGTTCAGAAACATCTTCTATTCTTACTGACAATACAAGCGAAGTGACTCCAAAATGACAGGACATTATTCACCATTCAGTTTCTATTCGGAAAAACATCATCCAAAATTACAACCAAAACAAACTGAAAATTAATTCAACAAGTTAGTAGAATCACAAGCTTGATGTAATCATTGCAGGCATGGAATATGGGACCAAATACTAAACTTATGACAACTTTAATACAATATAAGTGAATTTGTCCTTAATATGTACAACTTTTTCAAATAGGAGAACTAAATACATAAAGTGCTTTCCTTTCTTAACAGTAACACAGCTATGTATGAAAATACCCTCAAATAAAAGGTGACATTCTGTACTGTCACCTAATATGAAACATTCTATCTCAAATCCAAAATGCTGGAGCATAGCACCACATTTAAAACTATAAGCTTCACTGTCCAAACACATATGGTGTGGACTATGTGTGTCTGGTAAACAGTTATAACTTGTTGACCAACTACAGGAATACTGACCTCAGAGTCTCCAGTCTGCAGTGTGGATCCTCCAGTCCAGCAGAGAGCAGCTTCACTCCTGAATCCTTCAGGTCATTGTTACTCAGCTCCAGCTCTCTCAGGTGTGAGGGGTTTGACTCCAGAGCTGAGACCAGAGAAGCACAGCCTTTCTTTGTGACTCCACAGCCTGACAGTCTGCAACGAGATCATCATGACTTCACAAACACACTGTTAATTTAACACCAGTAGTATAGAAGGACAGCGGTAGATGCATTTGGTTCATATTCCCAAACAACATATAGATTCATCTTCCATCAATGCATTTATTCAATATGTTTTTCAATATACATATTATAATACATATTTTTCACTAAACATAAT
The DNA here is from genome assembly GCF_965601325.2 of Salmo salar. NCBI lineage: Eukaryota > Metazoa > Chordata > Actinopteri > Salmoniformes > Salmonidae > Salmo > Salmo salar. The sequence goes on along the minus strand of NW_027675323.1, from coordinate 737,879 downwards.
ATTTCTTCCTGATGAATACTTCTTATATGTCATTTTATTTACTCACAGAGCAGCTCTGGAGGCTTTGACCACTGGCAGCAGCCTCAGAAGACCTTCCTCTGATCTGGAGAATTTCTTCAGGTCAAACACATCAAGCTCCTTTTCTGAAGTCAGCAACACAAAGACCAGAGCTGACCACTGTGCAGGTGACAGATTGGGTTCTGAGAGACTTCCTGATCTCAGGTAGCTTTGGATCTCCTCCACTAGAGAATGGTCATTCAGTTCATTCAGACAGTGGAACAGATTGATGCTCCTCTCTGGAGAGGGATTCTCCCTGATCTTCTCCTTGATGTACTTTACTGTTTTTTCATGGGTCTTTGAGCTACTTCTTGTCTTTGTCAGTAGACCTCGTAAGTGCTTCTGATTGGACTCCAGTGAGAGTCCCAGAAGGAAGCGGAGGAACAGGTCCAGGTTTCCCATCTCACTTTGTAAGGCTTTATCCACAGCACTCTTGTAGACAGTAACTTCAGACTTGTCTCTGTACAGCAGAGAAAAGATACTGGACGTTGTTTGCTGTTTGTCCATGAGATTCTCATTGTTGTTGATGAATGAGAGGAACACATACACAGCAGCCAGAAATTCCTGAATGCTCAGATGAACGAAGCAGTACACCTTGTCTTGGTACAGAACACATTCCTCTTTAAAGATCTGTGTGCACAATCCTGAGTACACAGAGGCTTCATTGACATCAATGCCAGCCTCTTTCAGGTCTTTTTCATAGAAAATCAGATTGCCCTTCACTAGCTGTTGAAAAGCCAGTTTTCCCAGTGACAGAATGGGCTCTTTATTCCAGTGTGGACCTGTCTCTTCTTTCCCAAGATACTTTTCATTCTTGTGTTTGGTATGAAACACCACAAGGTGTGTGTACATCTCAGTCAGAGTCTTGGGCATCTCTTCTGTCTTATGTTTCAGCATGTGTTCGAGGACTGTTGCAGAAATCCAACAGAAGACTGGAATGTGGCACATGATGTGGAGGCTCCTTGATGTCTTTATGTGTGAGATGATTCTGCTGGCCAGGTCCTCATCACTGAATCTCTTTCTGAAGTACTCCTCCTTCTGTGGGTCATTGAACCCTCGTACCTCTGTCACCTGGTCAACACACCCTGAAGGGATCCTATTGGCTGCTGCAGGTCGGGTAGTTATCCAGAGGAGAGCAGAGGGAAGCAGATTTCCCTTGATGAGATTTGTCAGCAGAACATCCACTGAGGTTGACTCTGTGACGTCACAACAGATCTTGTTCTTCTGGAAGTCTAGGGGCAGTCGGCACTCATCCAGACCATCAAAGATGAACAGAACTTTGTACTTGTTGTAGTTGGAAATTCTTGATTGTTTGGTTTCCATTGAGAAGTGATTGAGGAGTTCAATGAAAGTGTGTTTGTCCCCTTTCATCAAATTCAGCTCCCGAAAAGGGAATGAAAATACAAATTGAACATCCTGATTTGCTTTGCCTTCAGCCCAGTCCAGAATGAACTTCTGCACAGAGACTGTTTTTCCAATGCCAGCGACTCCCTTTGTCAGCACAGTTCTGATGAGTTTGTCTTGTCCAGTTAAGGGTTTGAAGATGTCGTTACATTTGACTGCAGTCTCTGGTCTTGCTTGTTTCCTGGTTGTTGTCTCAATCTGTCTCAGCTCATGTTCATTATTGACCTGTCCTGTTCCACCCTCTGTGATGTAGAGCTCTGTGTAGATCTTATTGAGAAGTGTTGGGTTTCCTTGTTTAGCGATCCCCTCAAATACACATTGAAACTTCTTCTTTAGATTAGATTTGAGTTCACGTTGGCAAATCACAGCAAGCTCATCTGAATGAAGAAATAACACAGAGGATATTAATATTACGTCTGTTTTAATGCCTACAGTATTGTAGGACTGTTATAAAATTTTAAATTATAATCATTTATTCTCTTAACTGACTGTATAAATGTGTAAATGTTTTCATAATGCATTACAGACTGGTGTGACTGATTATATTATTATTGGTATTATTGATGGTATTATTAATGTTGTCTCTCTCTCTCTCGCTCTCTAAATTAATCAACACAACACATCCCTGCTGCTACTTGATGTAGTCACTAGGTGTTGTGTTAAGGCTGCTACAATATCATTGTGTTTCACAGCTACTTTAGCTACAGCTTTTAAATGTTATAAAACAGCATTCAACATGAGGCAGACAGATCTTACATTTCTCCAGTGTGTCAGCAAGCTCCTTCTGGTTCATTTTCCTCAGGACGTGCAGTGTGATCTTCAGAGCCCCCTCTCTGGCACTGCTCTCCTGCTTCTCATCTTCAGCATCCACCACTTCCTCATCCTGCTTCTGACTCTCAAATCCTTCTGGGAGTTCAGGACCAAGAATCCTCTTGAACATCTTCAGCTCGTTCTTCACAAATGTCATAATTTTCTCTTCAAGCAACTGAAATAAATCAAGTAAATAAGTTAAGCAAGAGAATAAATGCTTTCTCATTAACACATTAATGAATGATTGACACATCAACTTTACTTGAGGTAAACTAAAACAAATGTACATAACAGGTTCACATACACTGAATATAGAGTCCAGGTCTGTTTGATGACTCTGGGAAGACTGACCACTGAGAATCTCTGACTCTGATCTCTCCTGTTGGTTTCTGTGGACAAAACATGAGATTACATCTCCTCATCCAGGGAGTACACACACACACACACACACACACACACACACACACACACACACACACACACACACACACACACACACACACACACACACGTGGAGGAAACGTTGTGTTTGTTTAATGTTGTTTTAGGACTATATAAATGGACTAAAGTATTAGCCTATGGATTATGAAAACAACCAAATGAAATGTGAAAATGGGAGAGGAGAAATGACTAGAGACAGTGTTGTTTAACTCACTGACCATGACCCATGAGTTCTTCTTACCTTTGTTCAGTAGAAACATCTCCCTCTCTAAAGGATATAGGATGAATCATAGACAGGTCACTCTTCATGGACACACAGCTGGGTACAGGGGAGGCTGGTCTCTCCTGCTTGATTGGACTTCAACACAACAGAGACAAACATTACATCTCTCATCTACTCTGATCTCAGATGGGGAAACATAAGATGAGTTTCATTACAAAATTCTAGATATCACTTTCAGAAACATTCATATGTTAACTTTTATTGTTTAAAGAAATTATAAATGAGATAGGTGTTTTTTAACTCCCTAATCATGGCATGCAATTTTTCAATGACAGACATGTATATGTTTATAATGTATCATTTGATGTTTTCATTTCAGAGTCAAATGTTTTTATTTTCAAAATGCTTTACGTATATCTGCCTCACTCTCAGAGAAATCAGTAGTACTGCTAGGTTTAATACAGTAATAATATATATCTGCCTCACTCTCAGAGAAATCAATAGTATTGCTAGGTTTAATACAGTAATAATATATATCTGCCTCTCAGAGAAATCAGTAGTACTGTTAGGTTTAATACAGTAATAATATATATCTGCCTCTCAGAGAAATCAGTAGTACTGCTAGGTTTAACACAGTAATAATATATATCTGCCTCTCAGAGAAATCAGTAGTACTGCTAGGTTTAACACAGTAATATTATATATCTGCCTCTCAGAGAAATCAGTAGTACTGCTAGGTTTAATACAGTAATAATATATATCTGCCTCACTCTCAGAGAAATCAGTAGTACTGCTAGGTTTTACACAGTATTAATATATATCTGCCTCTCAGAGAAATCAGTAGTACTGCTAGGTTTAACACAGTAATAATATATATCTGTCTCATTATCAGAGAAATCAGTAGTACTGCTAGGTTTTACACAATAATAGTATATTTCTGTCTCACTCTCAGAGATCAGGCTATACGGAGTACCAGTACTGAGTCAATATGCAGGGGTACCAGGTAGTTGAGGTAATAATGAGACTATAAGGAGTACCAGTACTGAGTCAATGTGCAGGGGTACCAGGTAGTTTAGGTAATTGAGGTAATATGTACATGTAGGTAGGGGTAAAAGTGACTAGGCAATCAGGATAGAGATTATATCTCTTCATCCAGGGAGTGCGCAAACACACACACACACACACACACAGGGAGGGAACGTTGTGTTTGTTTAATATTGTTTTAGGACTATGAAAATGGACTAAAGGATTAGCCTATGGATTTAGAAAACAACAAAAAGAAATGGGAAAATGGGAGAGGAGAAATGACTAGAGACAGTGTTGTTTAACTCACTGACCATGACCCATGAGTTCTTCTTACCTTTGTTCAGTAGAAAAGTCTCCCTCTCTAAACTCTATAGGTTGAATCATAGACAGGTCACTCTTCATGGACACACAGCTGGGTACAGGGGAGGCTGGTCTCTCCTGCTTGATTGGTCTTCAACACAACAGATACAAACATTACATCTCTCATCTACTCTGAGCTCAGATGGGGAAACATAAGAAGAGTTTCATTACAAAACGCTATATATCACTTTCAGAAACGTTCATGAATTAGCTTTTAGGGTAGGGGGCAGAATTTTGAAGTTTCGATGACAAACGTGCCCAAAGTAAACTGCCTGTTACTCAGGTCCAGAAGCTAGGATATGCATATGCATGGTAGTATTGGATAGAAAACACTCTGACATTTCTAAAACTGTTTAACTTCTATGGGCTACGTGGGACGCTAGCGCAAAAATCTAATAATTTCAATTTCTCAAATATATGACTATTTTACACCATTTTAAAGATACACTTCTCCTTGATGTAACCACATTGTCTGATTTCAAAAAGGCTTTACAGCGAAAGCAAAAGATTAGATTATGTTAGGAGAGTACATAGACAAAAATAATCACACAGCCATTTTCCAAGCGAAGACATGTGTCAATAAAACCCAAAACACAGCTAAATGAAGCACTAACCTTTGACGATCTTCATCAGATGACACTCCTAGGACATTATGGTACACAATACATGTATGTTTTGTTCGATAAAGTTCATATTTATATCCAAAAACAGCATTTTACATTGGCACGTGATGTTCAGAAAATGTACTCCCACCAAAACTTCCGGTGAATGTGCACATCAATTTACAAAAATACTCATCATAAACGTTGACAAAATATATAACAATTATTTAACTTCTTGGGGCTAGGGGGAAGTATTTTCACGGCCGGATGAAAAACGTACCCAATTTAAACTGGTTACTACTCTTGCCCAGGAAATAGAATATGCATATTATTAGTAGATTTGGATAGAAAACACTCTGAAGTTTCTAAAACTGTTTGAATGGTGTCTGTGAGTATAACAGAACTCATATGGCAGGCAAAAACCTGAGAACATTTCAACCAGGAAGTGTAAGTTCTGAGAATTGTAGTTCTTATTTCTAGTCCCATTTCGAAACTACAGTATCTGTGGTTCAGGACGTGCACTCTGCCTTCTCGAGGGGCATGTTGAGGTAATTTTCTAACCACGAGGGTTGTACGATGTCATTTATTGGCAGGATGGAAGATGCAGTCTTGTCTTTTCTATTCCGAGGTTGTTTACTCACAATATCAGATATTTAAAATGATTTTTTATAATGCATCCTAATCTCAATGCTAAGGTTGAGGTTCTGACTAGTGATTATTTACCCGGGGTTCAATACCTGCTATAGTCACTGTTTATTTGCTCTCCCAAAAGCAACACAGCCCAAATACGAGATATATAGCTACCTAAAGTAATGAGTGACCATTTTAGAAAATCATGGGACATATAGTTTGGGGTTGCATGCTATTTTATGTCAATCATATTGCTGCTTGTAGCCTATAACTGATGCTTTGTGGTCTTATGCTGCCATCTATGGGAAATATTTATTCACATAAAGACGTAGGTGAGGCAGCTGAGAAATAAAGTGTATTTTTCTTGTAAATTCATTAAATCAGTCTCAAACCTGCCTCACCTATCCCACACCAATTGCTTGCTTGCGCGCCAGGAGGCTAGTTCCTTTTGGCCATTTATGCAAGTATATGGCGAAGCGCGTTACGCATATCTGTGAGTTATAAAAGTTATGAAAACGAAGTGTTTTGCAAATTTTGAACTTACAATATGGCTACTAATACTGGAGAGCTAAATCAATGTCCAAGTATAGAGATTTTTGACGATAATCTTGCATACATTTTTTTGACAACAGCTAAAGGAGAGGACGCTAACGTTACCTGCTAACGTTACATTAGACTGGTAAGTGAAATACAAGTCTTCAGATTTATATTCTTTTATATTGTAAATCCGAAAGCCACAACATGTCAAAGTCAACATACAATATACATTGGCACCCGACTGGCACAGTTGTCTAACACACTGCCAGTACCTGGTTCGAATCCGTCCGTGATTTGGAGTCCCATAGGGAGGCGCACAATTGGCCCAGCGTCATCCGGGTTTGGCCGGGGTAGGCGTCATTGTAAATAAGAATTTGTACTGACTTGCCTAGTTAATACGTGTCACATATTAGTTTGCAAACAATGTAAAACAAATAATAATAAAGCTGCATACAAACATGCTTTTTTTGTTGTCTTGAGTTAGGCAGCTCCTAAATGCAGGTGTTTCAGCCTAGCTCAGTGCTTTCTGTGGTGGTGGGGCAGCCAGAGGAAAATACTGAGCGTAGGGGTTGGTAATGTTCTGTAGTTGCGCCTTGATTGGCTCAGTGTTCTGTCACTCATGGAGACACTACGTCACCGCAAAATCTACAGGGAGAGCTCAAAAATTCAAGCCCATTGGGTGCTGCCATAGAGTTACATTAGAAGTGCCCATCCAAAAGGCTCAAGGTCATTGGCCACAGATACAATTGTCAAATCACGTTATATCTACCATGGCTTTGATTGGACTGGTCCAATTCTGTGTTTAACCTGTCAAGGTATAGGGGGCAGTATTTTCGATTTCAGATGAAAAATGTGCCCAAATAAAACTGCCTGCTACTAGGGCTCAGAAGGTAGGATATGCATATTATTAGTATATTTGGATAGAAAACACTCTGAAGTTTCTAAAACTGTTTGAATGATGTCTGTGAGTATAACAGAAATCATATGGCAGGCAAAAACCTGAGAAAAATACAACCAGGAAGTGGGAAATCTGATGCATGTAGTCTTTTCAAGTCATTGCCTATCTAACACACAGTGACTTAGGGTTAATTTTGCACTTCCTAAGGCTTCCACTAGATATCAACAGTCTTTAGAACCTAGTTTCAGGCTTTTGCGGTGAACACAGAGCGAACAAGAGGACCTGGAATTAGGTGACTCAGAAAATGACATGGGTTTTGTGACGCACATTCACGTGATGAGGTAGCTGTGTTCCATAACGTTTTTCAAGACATTGGAATCGTCCGGTTGGAATATTATTGAAGTTCTAAGTTAAAAAGACCCTAAAGATTGATGCTATACAACGTTTGACATGTTTCAACGAACGTAAATAGAACTTTTTTGTACTTTTTGTCGTGACATTTTGGCCGCGCTTTCTACATTTGGAGTAGCTTACTGAACGCGCAAACAACGAGGTATTTGGACATAAATTATGGACTTTATCGAACAAAACAACATTTATTGTGGACCTGGGAACCTGGAAGTGCCTTCTGATGAAGTATAATATACTGTCCCCTTCATATGTATTTGGACAGTGAAGCTAACATTTTTTAAATTATACTCCATTTTGGATTTGAGATCAAATTTAAGTGAATATTTAAGTGAATATTTCGAATGCGATTTTAGATGACTCCAAAATGGCGGGTACCTGTATTGCTTGATGTCTTTTTCTGAGCGCTGTACTCAGATTATTGCAAAGTGTGCTTTCCCCATGAAGCTTTTTTGAAATCTGTCACAGCGGTTGCATAAAGGAGATGTTCATCTATAATTCCTTGAATAACAGTTTAATATTTTATCAACGTTTATGATGAGTATTTTTGTAAATTGTTGTGCTGATTCACCGGCAGTATTGGAGGCAAAATATTTTCTGAACATCACGCGCCAATGTAAAATGCTGTTTTTGGATATAAATATGAACTTTATCGAACAAAACATACATGTATTGTCTAACATTGAGTCCTAGGAGTGTCATCTGATGAAGATCATCAAAGGTTAGTGCATAATTCTAGCTGAATTTATGATTTTTGTGACCCCTCTCCTGCTTGGAAAATGGCTGTGTGGTTTTTCTTGTGTTTTCACTGTCCTAAAATAATCTAACTTTATGCTTATGCTGTAAAGCCTTTTTGAAATGGGACAACGTGGTTACATTAAGGAGAAGTGTATCTTTAAAAGGGTGTAAAATAGTCATATGTTTGAGAACCTTGAATTAGGACATTTTGTTGTTTTGAATTTGGCGCCCTGACATTTCACAGGCTGTTGAATAGTGTGAACCGTGGGTGGGATGGTAGCGTCCCAGGCAGCCCTGAGAAGTTAACCTCTGGGCGGGCTCCGTCCCGTATGCGGGACGGACATCCAGCGAAAAATCCTATCGCCATTAGCATAACAAAATGTACTATATATTTTTTTCAAATATAGGACTAGGTTATATCGTTTTATAGATACACCTCTCCTGAATCGAACCACGTTGTCTGATTTCAAAAAGGCTTTACAGCAAAAGCAAAACATTAGATTATGTTAGAGGAGTATATCGTAAAAGTAGCCACATAGCATTTTCCGACCAACCACATGCATCACAAATAACCAAAAAACAGCTAAATGCAGCACTAACCTTTGACAATCTTAATCAGATGACACTCCTAGGACATCATGTTACACAATACATGCATTCTTTTGTTCGATAAAGTTCATATTTATATATAAAAACAGCATTTTACATCGGCGCGTGACGTTGACTAACAATTTTCCCTCAAATGCATCCGGTGAACAGCGCTACAATTTACTAAATTACTATTCGAAAACATTTTTAAAATGTAATATTGTCATTCTAGGATTTATAGATGAATATCTCTTGAAAGCACCTGTAATGCCAGATTTAAAAATAACTTTACTGGGTAATCACACTTTGCGATAAAAGGGGATGCGATACTCAGAAAAATAGGCTACCGTTACAGGTCAGCGCCATCTTGGAACAATCGCATATCAAATCTACTCTTGTATACCATTGTCAATAATCCCTTACCTTTGATTATCTTCATCAGAAAGCACTTCCAGGAATCCCAGGTCCACAACAAATGTATTTTCGTTTGAAAAAGTTAATCCTTTACGTCCCAATAGCTTGTTCTTGTTAGCGCGTTCTGAAGGCTGCTCCAAAAGTTCCGTCGGCCACGCGGGACTCCTCTTTCAATAAAATGCTATTTTTTTTTATTTAGGTTTGTTCAAACATGTCAAACGTTGTATAACATAAATCTTTAGGGCCTTTTTCAACCAGAGCTCCAATAAGATTCAAGAGGGACGATTGCATTGTCTTTCTAAACGTTTCGAAAGGGGAGGGTAGCCAGGGGCGCCGGCGTCATAATGGTGACGGCCCTCCTCATGTGACCACTTTCCACAGCCTCTCATTCTGTCAGTTTTCACAGTAGGAGACTCAAACCACTTTGTAAAGACTGGGGACATCTAGTGGAAGCAATAGGAAGTGCTCAATGAACCATTGCTCACGGTGTGATTTATAGGCAAAGTGATGAAGTTGAGTCCGCAATTCAGAATTCCACATCCTGTTACGATCGGTCTTGGGGTTTTGACTGCCATATGAGTTCTGTTATACTCACAGACACCAATCAAACAGTTTTAGAAACTTTAGGGTGTTTTCTATCCACAAGTATTAATTATATGCATATCCTAGCTTCTGAGTTTGAGTAGGAGGCTGTTTAAAATGGGCACATTTTTTTTTCAAAAATCGCTGTAGCGCCCCCTATCCTAGGCGACCGTCAAGAGGTTAATTAAGGGTCTCTTTTCCAAACTTAAAAGGATAAACATTCACATGCAACACCAAGGGACAGAAAAGGTTGAATACATTGGCCATGCTGTGAATCCAGCATGACTTCTGCAACGTTCAAAACAACTGGAACCTGGGAAATATCAGACTTCAGTGAGTTCAGGACAACTAGAAACTCTGAAAAAAACTAGCTCCGACTGAGAAAATACGGTTTGAACGGTCATCCAACTCGAAATTCCAAGTGGGGATCTCAGCCTCTTTCTAGAGCTCCAACCTGAAGATCACTGACGTCATCATTAGAACTTCCCAGTTCACATTTCCCAGTTGTCTTGAAAGCACCATAAATCCAGAGAATGACATACTTTGATGACAAATATTGCCCACAAGGACCGCCGCGCCACCCCACCCTATACGAAACACATCCCTTATTTTAAGTGTTTCTATAATTCCCTATGGGAAAACTGTACGGTAGAAACATGTTTGGATTTTGACAGCAATGCTAAGAATTTACAGATAAATTCAAAATGAGAGGCTAAAAGGACAGAACTCTTGATGCAGCAATGGTGAAAATATCTAAACAACCAACAGAGGAATTGCTAAAAACTCAACCAAAGAAGAAAAACAACCGTCTTTTGCACCAAGTACACCAAGTATTCTGATAGATAGCAATACTGGAAAAGCACTGGAATATTCTACAATCAGACAAAAATAAACACACACCTCTTCAAGGAACCTCCACTGGTGGTCTTTAAGGAACCCCCACTGGTGGTCTATAAGGAACCCCCACTGGTGGTCTATAAGGAACCCCCACTAGTGGTCTATAAGGAACCCCACTGGTGGTCTATAAGGAACCCCCACTGGTGGTCTGTAAGGAACCCCCACTGGTGGTCTATAAGGAACCCCCACTGGTGGTCTATAAGGAACCCCCACTGGTGGTCTATAAGGAACCCCACTGGTGGTCTATAAGGAACCCCCACTGGTGGTCTATAAGGAACCCCCACTAGTGGTCTATAAGGAACCCCACTGGTGGTCTATAAGGAACCCCCACTGGTGGTCTATAAGCGTGGTCACAATATTGTAGATAGTTTGGTGAGATCTGACCTGCCCTCTGAGCCCACTCAGACACTCTTGACACCCATCCCAAATGGGAACTACAAACGTGGCTCATGCGCACAGAGCAATAGCACTATAAAAACATCCATCTTCAGACATCAACATACAAGTAGAAAAATCCCTGTTAGAGGGATCATCTCATGCAACACCAAGGGAGTAATCTATCTCATCACCTGTTCATGTGGGAAAGCCTACGTAGGACAAACGAAAAGACAATTAAAACAACGCATAGCTGAACACAGCAGCTCAATCAGGTGTAAGAACATTGACTGTCCAATAGCAGCTCACTTTGTTGAAGCTAACCATCCAATCTCCTCCCTCAAATACACAGGCATTGAGCATGTTGCTCTACCAAGGAGAGGAGGTAACATGGAGATCCTACTACTACAAAGGGAGGCTTACTGGAGATCCTGTCTAAAAACATGGACCCCTAGTGGTCTGAATATTGACTTTGATCTCAGGCCCTTATGAACAGTTCACTGTTTTAAATGGATATATTCTTTCTACAGCTTATCAGAGTACATCCATTATGATCCCCTGTTGATGATGCTCATTATGCATTATGGTTGAACCAAAACATTACATGGAACAAATGTTTTTATTGAAATAGGAAACAATTAAATATGTGAAATTGAATAAAACAATAATGTATGTTGACACTAATGTTATGTACAATTATCAGTTATGTTTCTATATGATAACAATAGCCTGATATATTCAATATGCCAGAAACTATTGTTTTTTTAACAGTTTCACTCAATTCATTCTAATTAACTTAATCATTATGACACACCCCTCTCTATTGTCATTAGTTGCACTAATTGCACTGTTTGTCTACATAACCTGGTTCAAGTATTGATGACATCACCCTGAAGAAGGCACAGGCTCTATAAAACTATTGGAACATTTCCCTGTTTGAACACAAGGTGTTATGGGTATTATAACACCTCCACTGTGGGGCTCTATAAAACTATTGGAACCATTTCCCTGTTTGACCGCTAGGTGTTATGGGTATTATGACACCTCCACTGTGGGGCTCTATAACGCAAATGAAGTGTGAGAATCTATGAATGCAGAATCTAGAGACTGCAACAATATTTGTGTCATCTTGCTGTGATGTTCTCAGTAAAATGTCATAAGCTAAAATCTATGAATTTTAAATCTTAGAACAGTAATATTTTACACACCCATAAGCCTTAATTTCTGAAGAAAAAAACACAAATGAGAAGAAATGGTGGATATAGTGTTTTGGATATAAACTCTTGATAAATTCTTTACAAAACTAATCTCACCTCTTAGATTTGGTGCCATGTTCCCCAGAGACACTCCTTTTAGAGGCAGGGCCCTCCTCCTCTCTCTTCCAAGAGAGACTCATTTTAGAGCAGTGACCCCTAAACAGAGATCCAGCATGTTGGTTGTGGTTAACACAGTGGCAACTAAACAGAGATCCAGCATGTTGGTTGTGGTTAACACAGTGACAACTAAACAGAGATCCAGCATGTTGGTTGTGGTTAACACAGTGACAACTAAACAGAGATCCAGCATGTTGGTTGTGGTTAACACAGTGACAACTAAACAGAGATCCAGCATGTTGGTTGTGGTTAACACAGTGACAACTTAACAGAGATCCAGCATGTTGGTTGTGGTTAACACAGTGACAACTAAACAGAGATCCAACATGTTGGTTGTGGTTAACACAGTGACAACTAAACAGAGATCCAGCATGTTGGTTGTGGTTAACACAGTGACAACTAAACAGAGATCCAGCATGTTGGTTGTGGTTAACACAGTAACAACTAAACAGAGATCCAGCATGTTGGTTGTGGTTAACACAGTGACAACTAAACAGAGATCCAGCATGTTGGTTG